>NW_028157546.1:0-400651 GCF_964263955.1 Coregonus lavaretus
TTTTAGCCAGCCCCTCATTCCAGGTTGTTAACTGAAGATAATAAACCCACTTTGCTGTAGTTTGAGATGTTCTACATCCGAGGTGGGTCAGTTCTTTATTATCCAGAAAAGCATACCTGCAGAGGTGATCCGTAGGTGATAGAATGGGAGCTGAAATAAAAGTAATATCAAGCTCTTGGCCTGTCTTGTTACCCTCTCATCACCTATGGCATTAAGCCATGCATAGACCGTAGGCCTGGCCTGCACACACCTGGGAAATATTTCTGGTAATGTCTTGGCAACTTTGGAATCTTTCCGATAACAATGTCTGGGTAACCTTTGGTGAAACACGTCAGTGATAGTTTATTCTCTTACACAGGAGCCCCTCTGGCATGACAATCATTCATCTGTGAAATCTATCTGATGATGGTCTAGGAGACCTTAAAACCACAAGATAATTATTTGTAACAGTATATTGTCTTACATGGAACGTGACAATTCCTCACTCATCATCCCTTCACTACAGCAGCCAAGATCCAATCTGGTAGCACCATCAATATGCATAGCACCAGCAGCTACTACAGTGACAGAAGAGTAGGAGGAGGGAGGGGGAGGAGAGAGAGAGACAGAGAGAGACAGAGAGAGAGACAGAGAGAGAGAGAGAGCGAGAGAGAGAGAGAGAGAGAGAGAGAGAGAGAGAGAGAGAGAGAGAGAGAGAGAGAGAGAGAGAGAGAGAGAGAGAGAGAGAGAGAGAGAGAGAGAGAGAGAGCATAGCACCAGCTACCACAGTGACAGCGGCATGCCCTCCTGTTGATACAACTTGGCCGCTCTGATTTGGGATCCAGTTTTGCCTTTTGGATCATAATTAATAAGATCATATGGACAATGGGGGAACCAACCCTAGATCAGCACTACTCTGAGACTTGGCCGTGATTGTCATTTTTCTTTGGACTTTGACAAGTTTGAATGTCTTCATCCACAAAGCGCTCTGATTTCCTCAATGTTCCGTGCAGTGTAGTGATCATCACACTACCTTTGGGATCATCACACTACCTTTGGGGCTGAATGGCTTTGATATCCAACTGGGTTCAAATAGTATTTGTTTTCTTTTAAATACTTTCAGCGTTTAATTGAGACTGCCTGGAGTGTGAGTTTGCACTTTTGGGACTATTTCATTTGTTCCATTGCGCCAGGCAAGCTCGATGAAGCAGCAGCTAAATGATTTGAAAGAAAACAAATAATATTGATATCCAGCGATAGACGGTGATTATATCAGGGCATATCCAACACGTTCTGTCCACTGGCTTTCACTGAGCTGGCTTTCTTTCCTGTTGAAGTTCCATGGCAGCTGTTAGCTGTTAGCTGTTAGCTGTTAGCCAGATCACTTCGTTCTTCTCATTATTTACGTTCATTTGTGCTAATGACTATTTTGCTATTTATGTGGGCTGAAAATTATCCCAATGGCTTCTGGGAAGGAGACATATGGGACCACATGGCTTGGCTGTCAAAATCACATCTGCGTGTGTCTGTGTGTGTGTATGTGTGTGTGTGTGTGTGTGTTATGCAAGGTTTTTCCTAAACTGTTTTCCTCATCCCATCTGTTCCTCTGTCTAAACTAGAAAGCTTCATCGATCTCCATTTCCCCATGGCTTACAGCATGTGAAAAATGTACAATTATAATATAATATTTCAATAGCTTTGGCTTTCACACATTAGACAACCACATCAATCCACTCTTACTGGTGAGAGAGAGAAAGTAGACTTTTGGGGTGGATACGAACGAGATGTGAAAAAAGACTGAGAGATCTAGAGATGTTTAGGCTATGTCTCATGTTCTCTCTCTTTCCTTACCTAAATCTCTCTCTCTCTCTCTCTCTCTCTCTCTCTCTCTCTCTCTCTCTCTCTCTCTTATTACCCCACTCTCTTCCCTGTCTTTCCCTTGCCTGACGACTCAAACTGAATTATTCCCCTGCTCTATGTTCACTACATCCTTCAGTCAGACTGCCATCGTTTAAGTTATTTGTGGTGACGTCAAAATGAGGGGTGTTGTACGAAACAAAGCCAATGATGAATTTTCAAACGCCTCTGTACCCATGTGTGTTCTGGCTCTGCTCCGGCCCAACCCATCGGTTTCTGGGACCAATCATACGGTCTAGAATGGATTTCCATTCTAGAAATTGTCTGGGAGGTATTCAGATCCAGACTCATTGCGGAGAAGAAACTAACGTCAGTGGGCGTGACGTTTGGCCGGAGCAAAGAGTCTGGGTAGACAGGCAAGTCTTTTCCCTCTCTCTCTTTACTTCACCCTCTCCATACTCTACTTTTCCTTCTCTCTCTCTGTCCCTTCTCTTTCCTTCTCTCTCTCTGTCCCTTCTCTTTCCTTCTCTCTCTCTGTCCCTTCTCTTTCCTTCTCTCTCTCTGTCCCTTCTCTTTCCCTCTCTCTCTATGTCCATTCTCTTTCCTTCTCTCTCTGTCCCTTCTCTTTCCTTCTCTCTCTCTTATATTTTATCTCTCCCCTCTCTCTCATTACCCTACTCTCTCTACCCTCTTTCTCCTCACTCCTCTTTCTTCCCTCTCTCCTTTCTCAATCTCCCTCTGCTCTGAACTGATATACAACGGCTGCCATGGCAAAGGAATCCTACTCATCTGTGTCCAGGGCACTATCGCTTTCAAGGAGGGCATCTCGTCAATAGCCATGAGAGAGCAGAGAGGTTTGCAGGCAGACAGACAGGCCAGGGAGAGAGTCTGGAGAGGCCTTACCTCACACCTCCTGTCGTGAATGGCCATAGTTTTCCATGTGTGGCCAGCGGGGGTCAGGGTTGGGAGGGGGAGGGGGACAGGAGCAGGTGAAGGGGAAACTGCGTTCCGATTGGCCGATGATGCACACGTTGCCAGGGTGTTACAGAGTGTGATTGGCAGTCGCCGGCTGATGGCGCTGACAGATGGTTAAATGATACACTTGCTTTGGAGGGAGGGAGGGAGGGAGGGAGGGAGGGGGAGAAGGAGTGAGGGAAAGAGAGGAAGAGAAAGAGGGAGGGACAGAGGGGGAGATACGAATATGTCACCCTGTACTCCAAAAAAAGCTCCTGTGTTGCTGTCTGCAGAGAGGGAAGACTCCTGAGTGGCAAGGAGCTGCACTTCATCGTTCAAATTAGGATATACTGTGTGTCAGAATATATGTCTAAAATGTCAGTGGAACATTGGATTTCACCATTGTTTTGACTGTGGAATTTCATCAGAACAAAATGGTGGCTTTTAATCTGTCACAGGAACAGCTCAGCCAATGAAAAGGGATAATTGATTCTCCATGAGGGGACTCTAGTAAAGCTATAAATATATTTTACAACACAGCAGGAAAATTGCTTGTCAAATTGCTGTTATAGCAATTCTCCCTTTATATTATAGCCAAAACAATTCACCGTCTGCCAAAGAAACTAGTGATTCTCCTAGTGTAGATCTGAAAGCATTGGATAGGTATGAGCAAATACCTAAATCGGAACTAGCCTATCAGAGGGAAGTTGGATATTGCTTATACCTGTCCAATTCTTTCTGATCTAGTGCTAAATCTAGGAGGCGAGGTTAGGTTTTGTTTTTGGGCAGGGTTGAAGTGTCATCGACCTGATAGTGGAGTGAAGAATTGACCTATTGACCTGGAAGTGATCCCTGAGGCCAGCTACTTTCAGTAACGTCTGTTAGTTAGTTTTAGACATTCTCTGCCTCTCGTCTCCCATTTACAGTTCCTAGGGGGCTCCTGTGTCAATCTGTAGAAGATCCAAGAAAGCCTCCCTCAACCACCTTAGATACACACACATGCACAGCTCTTGTCAGCACTTCAATGCAAACAGCAGAGGAGCATTCGAAACAGTGGAGAAGTATTGATGAAAGGTTTCAAAAACATTAGCTGCGTTATGAGCTAGCTTCGTGCTCAGAAACACCAGCTGAAGAAATAACTCTCTACTCAGAGACATTATCTAGCTACTGAAAAACATTAGCCGTAGGAATGTGTTGTATTCATGCATTCCATTTTTAAGTGTTGGTCCATTGAGAATCAATTAGTCGTTTTTCTGGAATATTGGTGGGGAATAGGAAGGGAAATATGTTTTTGTTGATCTTTTGTTGAATTCAGGCTATTTCTCTCTGAAATTGCAGTTAAAGCGAGCTTGCTACTTACCACTGTATGGTTACAATGATTGATATTGTTATAATGAAGGCAATGATGGGTATAGATTGAGGTCAATCCATTGTTTACAACCTTAACTTTCTGTTTAAGTTAATTCACTGTATTTCCATAGCACTCTAGGGAACAATTCCCCACTTCCACTGGTAGACAGTGTGAAGCACTCATTTAAGTATTTCCACTGTATGTTTTAGCAGGAAGGCACACACATACACACATACACACACACACACACACACACACACACACACACACACCGAACAGCAGGAATGAACACACACACACAAACACACGTATGAGCATTTTAGCAGGAATGCTCTTAGTGCTGAAACACAGTTATGGTCCAGCTGTCTTCGACCAGAAGGTTCCATTTGACCTGCGTGTTTCTCTGTGACCCCGATATTCTATGTTACACCTTACTAATAGCTGGTGGCTGAAATAAGAGCTAAGGTGCGTGTATGTTAGAGAGAGAGAGAGAGAGAGAGAGAGAGAGAGAGAGAGAGAGAGAGAGAGAGAGAGAGAGAGAGAGAGAGAGAGAGAGAGAGAGAGAGAGAGAGAGAGAGAGAGAGAGAGAGAGAGAGAGAGAGAGAGAGAGAGAGAGAGAGAGAGAGAGAGAGACAATACAGAAATACACTACGGAAAAAGAAGGAACAGCATGTCAGAAATCAGCTCAATGTAATTGAAGAATCCATAGACTCTAACCACTTCTGGGAAAATTGGAAAACACTAAACAAACAACAACACGAAGAGCTATCTATCCAAAACGGAGATGTATGGGTAAACCACTTCTCCAATCTTTTTGGCCCTATAACAGAGAACAAACAGCAAAAAAATATACATGATCAAATGCAAATCTTAGAATCAACTATTAAAGACTACCAGAACCCACTGGATTCTCCAATTACATTGAATGAACTACAGGACAAAATACAAACCCTCCAACCCAAAAAGTCCTGTGGTGTTGATGGTATCCTCAATGAAATAATAAAATATACAGACCACAAATTTCAATTAGCTATACTTAAACTCTTTAACATCATCCTTAGCTCTGGCATCTTAACCAATATTTGGAACCAAGGACTGATCACCCCAATCCACAAAAGTGGAGACAAATTTGACCCCAATAACTACCGTGGGATATACGTCAACAGCAACCTTGGGAAAATCCTCTGCATTATCATTAACAGCAGACTAGTTCATTTCCTCAGTGAAAACAATGTACTGAGCAAATGTCAAATTGGCTTTTTACCAAATTACCGTACGACAGACCACGTATTCACCCTGCACACCCTAATTGACAAACAAACAAACCAAAACAAAGGCAAAGTCTTCTCATGCTTTGTTGATTTCAAAAAAGCTTTTGACTCAATTTGGCATGAGGGTCTGCTATACAAATTGATGGAAAGTGGGGTTGGGGGAAAAACATACGACATTATAAAATCCATGTACACAAACAACAAGTGTGCGGTTAAAATTGGCAAAACACACACACATTTCTTTCCACGGGGCCGTGGGGTGAGACAGGGATGCAGTTTAAGCCCCACCCTCTTCAACATATATATCAACGAATTGGCGAGGGCACTAGAACAGTCTGCAGCACCCGGCCTCACCCTACTAGAATCTGAAGTCAAATGTCTTCTGTTTGCTGATGATCTGGTGCTTCTGTCACCAACCAAGGAGGGCCTACAGCAGCACCTAGATCTTCTGCACAGATTCTGTCAGACCTGGGCCCTGACAGTAAATCTCAGTAAGACAAAAATAATGGTGTTCCAAAAAAGGTCCAGTTGCCAGGACCACAAATACAAATTCCATCTAGACACCGTTGCCCTAGAGCACACAAAAAACTATACATACCTCGGCCTTATTCTTTTGAAACTTCTGAGTGTAATGTTTACTGTTAATATTTATTGTTTATTTCACTTTTGTTTACTATCTACTTCACTTGCTTTGGCAATGTTAACACACGTTTCCCATGCCAATAAAGCCCTTAAATTGAAATTGAGAGAGAGAGAGAGAGAGAGAGAGAGAGAGAGAGAGAGAGAGAGAGAGAGAGAGAGAGAGAGAGAGAGAGAGAGAGAGAGTATGTGTGTTTGCTACCATGTTACTCAACATTTATTTCACAGCAGAGGATAGAGGGGGACGTTATGCTTTTAGTGTGTGTTACCCTAAAGTAGATTTTTTGTATATTACTTAATAAAACCCCACATTTAACCTGCAACATAAATGTCCACCTTTTAAAAACGTCAGGTGGGAATGTGCCAATCACTGCCATTAAACTTAGACCACACACACACACACACACACACACACACACACACACACACACACACACACACACACACACACACACACACACACACACACACACACTACCACAGCTTCACCCATCAGCCTCATGGAGCTCCAGTCCTCCAGGCTCCTCAGGGGCCTGCCCATGTGTCTGTGACCAGGATTCCTCACCCGTTCCTGGGCAACCATAAATCAGAGGCTCCCTCAGCTGTGCCAAATACCATGTATTTGAGCCCCTGGAGCCGCAAACTCAGGCTCAATCTAGCTGTCCCAGACCCCCCGGGCCCTTCCATCTATACCTTACCCCTAGCCCAGGCCTCATCGCAAACCTCCCTCACCCCCCTCACCCTAGCAAACATGTAGACCACATGATGAGTAATCTAACTGACCCATCCAGCCATACCTCACCCCAAACCTCCCCCTCCCCCAGTGGACATGACAACCACGTGATGAGTCAGCAGTCAAGCTGTTGAAAAGTTTAATTAGGGTTGTGGAATGTGATTGATTGGTTGTTCCTTTTTGGGAAGAGTCAAGGGGCACGGTTAGGGTTGATGGACTTGGCCTCCGGATCCGTGTCTTCTTGGGTCATGAGATTGGGGGTTTGGGTGTGTGTGTGTGCGTCACAGGAAGTTGGTGGCACCTTAGTTGGTGAGGACGGGTTCATGGTAATGACTGGAGCGGAATCTGTTGAATGGTATCAAATTCATGGGTTCCATGTGTTTGATGCCATTCCATTCGCTCCTTTCCAGTCATTATTATGAGCTGTCCTCCCCTCAGCAGCCTCCACTGGTGTGCGTGTGTGAGAGACAAACAGACTGTACAGGCTTACACCTGTGTGAGAGAGATGATCATCATCATCAGTACCCTAAATGCATTATTCTTTACTATTGTACTAATTATTTAATTATCGACAGACAGGTGTGTTTATTTATATTTAAGTTATTTAGCAGACGCTCTTATCCAGAGTGACTTACAGTAGTGAGTGGATACATTTTCATACTGGTCCCCCGTGGGAATCGAACCCACAACCCTGGCGTTGCAAGCTCCATGCTCTACCAATTTAGCCACATGGGACCATTTTATGACATACTCTTTGATTTATCTTGCATTCTTATGCAAATTATGGTTGCAGTTTTGAATAATATAATAACTATCCAAAGCGACTTACAGTCATGCATACATATATTATGTATGGGTGGCCCCAGCGGGAATCAAACCCATGACCCTTGTTACCAACTGAGCAACATTTATATCAATAATCTAACTCTTATAAGCTGTGAGGACAGACATGACAGAGACATGATAGACAGACATGACAGAGACATGATAGACAGACATGACAGAGACATGATAGACAGATATGACAGAGACATGGTAGACAGATATGACAGAGACATGATAGACAGATATGACAGAGACATGATAGACAGACATGACAGAGACATGATAGACAGATATGACAGAGACATGATAGACAGACATGACAGAGACATGATAGACAGATATGACAGAGACATGATAGACAGATATGACAGAGACATGATAGACAGACATGACAGAGACATGATAGACAGATATGACAGAGACATGATAGACAGACATGACAGAGACATGATAGACAGACATGACAGAGACATGATAGACAGACATGACAGAGACATGATAGACAGATATGACAGAGACATGATAGACAGATATGACAGAGACATGATAGACAGATATGACAGAGACATGATAGACAGACATGACAGAGACATGATAGACAGACATGACAGAGACATGATAGACAGATATGACAGAGACATGATAGACAGATATGACAGAGACATGATAGACAGACATGACAGAGACATGATAGACAGATATGACAGAGACATGATAGACAGATATGACAGAGACATGATAGACAGACATGACAGAGACATGATAGGCAGACATGACAGAGACATGATAGACAGATATGACAGAGACATGATAGACAGATATGACAGAGACATGATAGACAGACATGACAGAGACATGATAGACAGATATGACAGAGACATGATAGACAGATATGACATAGACATGATAGACAGACATGACAGAGACATGATAGACAGATATGACACAGTTTAGATCAGGGCTCTCCAACCCTGCTCCCGGAGAGCTATCCTCCTGTAGGTTTTCACTCCAAACCTGTTCCCGGAGAGCCACCCTCCTGTAGGTTTTCACTCCAAACCTGTTCCCGGAGAGCTACCCTCCTGTAGGTTTTCACTCCAATCCTGTTCCCGGAGAGCCACCCTCCTGTAGGTTTTCACTCCAACCCTGTTCCTGGAGAGCTACCGATCTGTAGGTTTTCACTCCAACCCTAATTTAGCACACCTGATTCTAATAATTAGCTGGTTGATAAGCTGAACTAGGTTAGTTACAACTGGGGTTGGAGTGAAAACCTACAGGAGGGTAACTCTCCAGGAACAGGGTTGGAGACCCTGGTTTAGATTCATCAGAAAGATAATGGTGCCCTCATATGGTTAAATCATATCTCCACAGGGATTCATGGGGCCACAGAGCAAAACATTTAGTGCCATCTAGTGGGATTAACTTAGACTAGGTTAATTAAAGATTGTATTCCTACAGAGGTGATGGTATGGTGGTGTTGCTTTGATTAAGGGGCATAATTGATAATCTGTCAATTACATTTATTTTAAAGTGAACAGGTTTGTAGGCCCTATGCATTAATTCTACATTATGAATATTTTGCTTGTCACTTTTTTTAAATATAAATTATGATTATTGTGATATTAATGTAGTACTTTTTAGGCAAATGTATGTCCTCTGCAGGGACATTTCTTGGTAACTCAATATAAAAGTAGACTAAGAATTGGGCAACCAAACTGACGCTCCCTGAATTCTATTTACAGTCAGCGCAGCGGGCAGTTGACCTGTAGGCCACAGGTGCCACCTCGTAGGCTGCTGTCCTGAGACAACCTCGGTGGAAAGAATAGTGGTGCACGGTGCACTGAATTTAGTGCCTATCATTTTGGCAATTGTAAACGTTTTGGCGTCAGTCGTGTCCTGTCCCGGACTTCTAAAATAAGGTGGAGTTAGGCTCACTAAAAGCAGTTTGTTCTCGCTCTCCCCGGGATGGACCTCTCCGAGCTAAAGTGCAACAGATGGAGTGGCTGTAAATCTGTTGCATTGGCACCTCACAGGGAATAGGATGCCTGGGAGCTTAGGTAAAATGCTCATGTTTATGAGCGCTGGAAACCAATGCGCAAAAGTGGTGAGATGTCACCAAATTAACTATCCGCTTGTTAATAAAGTTGGCAAATAGTTTATTGATTCAAAGTATGGACCAATCATCATTTTTATTAATGCATGATAAGGATATATTAACAGGTTATTAGACCTAGTCACCTTGACCATTATTCTTGCAAGTTAGGCAGGTCGTCAAAAAGTGGGTAGACTAGTAAGTGTTTCAAATGTCGATCAAATTTAATTTAGCTCTTTGAGGTAGAATAATGGCATTTGGTGTTTTCATTTCTTCAAATAGCTGGAAAAGTTGTGTCGTAGGCTATAGGTTTAGTCTTCTTATTAATTATATGCTTAGTCTTCTTCTTAGTTCTACTGGCATAGGATATGCATTTCATAGAACAGACAATATCAAACATTATCCAAAAATGCTATGAAACTTTACAAACTTAATAGAAGTTGATGTAAGCCTATTAATTTACTTTCACTGATTTGCTTGTGGACAGTTATGGGATTCTGATAAGCCTTGGCAAATTGATTTTAAAAATGTATCTTCATAAAACACATTTGAAGACGCTATAATATTATTTCGTTGTCAAATGAAAATACAATCTATATGATGTTGTGAACATTCTTTTTTTGGGTGCAAACTGATAGATGAAGTAAGTGGCATATTATTATTATTAGTTGTTACAAAAGCATTACTACATTGACAGTAAACATACAGTTTTAACACCTAATTATTCATTTAGCCTCTCAAAATACTTTCTTAATGAAAAGGGGTTCTTTGTAAAAAAAAATAAAAAGAAGGATGATAATAATAGGAAGAAGAATAGAAAGAAATAAACACTTTATTCAAGCAAATTATCAGCTTACCTGTTTTTAATATGTGCAAAGAAAACGTTATGGGAAAAAATCTGTCATTATGGTCATTGGCGTGTGGTGCTATATCCATTTAGGATTTGTGTTGTTAAACCTGTTGCTAAATGTATCCTATTATAAATGTAACATCTAGGTTAACATATTAATATCAGTCTCTGGTCAGTGTGTGTGTGTATGTGTGTGTGTGTTTATGTGTGCTTGCGTGTGTGCGGGTGTGTGGGTGTGTGGGTGTGTGAGCCAACCAAGGCGATTAGATGTGGATAAAATATAATTTAAGGCAAGTGTGAGGGTCAGTATGAGAAAGCCGAGTTGAACATATCACCTAATGAATTTTGTAATGTACCTTATAAAGGTAATGCACCTTTATAAATACTATCTTCAGACATACTGCCCTTTAGCCTACCCAATATTCTATGTTATAATGTTTAGAATAATATATATATTTTTTTGTTATATGTATTTAGCTGTCTTATCATTCAAATTATATTAACTTGCAACAGCCAATTAATTCAAATATAATTCATTTTAAACCTATAAAATATACATATTTTCTGAATACTGTACTGTTTTGTCATTGTGGAATCCTAGTAGAGTTGACCCTCAAAATGGTCCCTTGCCCCACATCTCTCCCAATACATCTGGTGGTAAATAATAAACCAGGTGGGCTGGGGGACTAGCTCAGGGAAGGGCAGGGGGTAGTGGTATAGTGGTAAACTTAGCATTAACAACACTGGACTTACATAGGGGCAGCGGCACTCGCATATGGAATGGCAGTGGTATTGTGGTGGAGTTGTAGTAAAAGTGACAGTGCACTCACAAACACAGACTCACAGGGGCAGTGTGTTGGAGTATAGCGACAGTGCACTCACAAGGGCAGGGGTATAGTGGTGGAGTTAACTTTAACGACATAGGAAAGGGTTGGGGTGGTGGAGTTGGTGTACAGTTAGCCACAGTGCTTGTAGAGAGACGGGCAGTAAGCATGTCTCATGCATCCTCTAGACATAGGTCATAACATAGCTACAGTAGCTGCTAGTGGGGTGTAACATAGAGACGACTCCTACAGTGCAACCGCTGCTCCAGGTTGGTGTGACTTTTCTGTTCCTCCTGGGGTGTTTCTGATACTGGAGATCGCTCTGTTGAGTATAGGTGTATAGGGTCTGCTGATTTAAAATGGGCTTCATAAATACATTTGATTTGATTTGGTTGGGGAAAGCATGGGGCGTCTTGTTCGACACACTTTTCACGTTTGAACTGTGCTCCCTAAATTGCTTCACTCACTCGGCACCTTAGGGTCCAGTTAAGTAGTGTATTTCTTCTCATAAAGCTAGCGGAACTTGGCCTATTTGGTGTGTAGAACTTTATGTTTGAAGAGTTCTCTTTGATGTCTTTAGAAGTGTTCTAAGTGTTTTGTGGAAGGAACTATATGGATCTCTACTTGAATGGGACTGATTGAGTAACCCTGCTTACGTCCAAACAATATGGACTTATATCCGAATATTGGACTTGGTTTATTAAGTCTGATGACTTACCGGTAGACACTGGGTGTTTTGGGATTTGTTGGAAAGTGGGAGTAATTTTGAGTTTATTTCAGATAGGTTTTGACTTTATTTTGCTTGTTTAACTTTTGTCCACAAATACTCAATGTGTTCAAATGATTTATTTCTGATTTATTTATCAAATTATGTCATTGGTATCATTTTTTATTATTCAATTCATCAACATGGAGCTTTATCACTGGCATTTTTATTGCACTACTAATATAAGATAATTATTTGATTTGTTTGGATACACACATGATTTATTATTATCATATCTCCTTCTCCTTATTTTAAGTCCGTTCAATTTACTATTTCAGTTTTTGCATATTCATTCAAGTTCATGTGCGTGTTCATATTTTCAGCAGGAACACTTGGCTTACAGACAACTCTTTCAGCGTGAGACTAAAATATAGTGTCAATGATATATTGAGCTACTTATTATATACTGTTACTATTCATTTAAAATATGTATGGGCTATATCAATACTATTTTCCTAGAAATACAATCCCCAACATGCAGGCTACATGTAATGCGCCATACATGCACACACTCCATACAGATATATCCATACACATATGCTGTATTTGCTAGTAATGTACCATATATGCATGTAGTGTAGGTTACAGAGTCCATTATAGAGACATGCTACACGGCTAAGCTACTCTGTCCTCATTTGTTATGGCGTCAACACTCATTGGGCTTTGAGACAGTCACATAACAGATAAGGGTGATTATGGTTAGTACAGTCATCTATCAGGCTGCAGAGGAGAGGGGAACTGTGTGTTTGAATGTTGGTGAGAAGTCTGATCATGACAAATTGCTTATACACACAGAGGAGAGGGAACCAGCTGCTCCAAATAGTGTATTGTGTTGCAGGAGAGGAAAGAGGGAACAAGGGAGAGAGAGAAGGAAAGTCGGGAGCGGAGAAGAGAGGGATTTGCTTTTGCTGAATTGTGTTTGTTTTTGTTCATTTAGAATGATCCATGTTTGTTTTTGTTCATTTAGAATGATTCATTAAGAATGTGTTTGAATTTGTGAGTAGTATTTTTGTATACAGTATCTTCTACACAACAATATGCAATTTTGCTAGTAACACATTTGCTTGAAGTGTTGTATGGACAAATAATTAGTGTTTCATAATAAATAAATACATTAAAATAATTGTTGTTTCATAATACATAAACTGTTCCTTGTGTAAATGTAAGTTATTGAATTAAGTAGAACCCAACAGTGTGTGTGGGAAACAATAATAATCAACCAATGTGAATGCCCTTGCTCCTAGCATGCTTTGGCCCAAAACATATACTTATAATATACCTATAGTTATACTTATAACATACACTGAGTGTAGAAAACATTAAGAACACCTTCCTAATATTGAGTTGCACCCCCTCCCTTTTGCCCTCAGAACAGCCTCCATTGGTCCAGGCATGGACTCTACAAGGTGTCCAAAGCGTTCCACAGGGAACATGGAAAGAGCAGGTGTTCATAATGTTTTGAAGCACTCAGTGTATACAATAATAACTTAAGTATAAGTTAACAAATGTGGACATATACTTAAATAAAATACATAATTTAAACATATACTTGTATATAAACTCTATAAAATGTATAATATTTTTGTCCAAGTAGCAGCACAAATACAAATATGTCTATCATTCATTTATTTCAATTACTGCACATTTTCTATGAAATAAAATGTGTAAATGGAAAATGTGCTGATAAATTATTATTAGCTTAACTGTTTTCTGTTAGTAAAAGTTAGACTTCAATGTGGTCTCTCTCAGGGCCTCCTGTAGCTCAGTTGGTAGAGCATGGCGCTTGCAACGCCAGGGTTGTGGGTTTGATTCCCACAGGGGGCTAGTATGAAAAAAAATTATGCACTCACTAACTATAAGACCATCTGGTAACGTTGAGAGATACAATCCTATTCAAAATAGTGACTATATTTTTGTTTTTGAACGCATACACTTTAGGGTAATTTGACATCATTAACATTATTAGTATCCTGTTTCTTCAGATGACTGCTTATATGAACTACATTTCCAAAATTTACATATTATAACTTATCATGTATATTTGAGGCAATTTGACCTAACCAGTAAATAGTTACATGAAATACTATTTAAGCAGGCCTTACATTAAATACTATTTAGGTAGGCTAATCCTTACATTATCACATATGACCATATACATACAGATGTAGGATATTAATTTGATCACTCTTTTGTTGCTGAGAATTTTCATGCACCTCAGGAAATGCAGATGAGCTTCATGATTGACATGAATTCACTGAAAACTCACACTAACACGCCGTTGGTTATATTAACAGTATTGCAGTTTTCATGTAGCCTAATTTTGGCCTGCTAATAGCCTAACCACCGATCAAGCAACATTACGGACTAAGGATTATTTTGCTGTGACAATACTGGTGAAATTAAGATCCAACACCTGTATGCAGCATAACAATGCCAGTGAGCTCTCCGCCCTTACCTGTTTATAATAACTACTACTAATGAATTATGAAGCATGCGGCCCTACCCACAGCACAACACCGTCCCGTCCACATTGTTACACTATTAAAAACAGGAGCATGAAATAGTTTCACACGAGAACATGACAAATACCACAGTTAAGACTAGTCTAATTTGATTTAGTTATATGTATAGGATTGTATATTGCTAAGATTGTTTTGGATGATCAATAATTTGTATTTGTAATGTATTTCTGTATTATATTTATTCATAATGTTGGTGTGCATTTAGTTGGTGTGCAAATAGACATACCGGTATATACATTTAGAAAATAATAGCTCGCTCCCTACGTTGCTATTGTGTTTCTAAAACCGAACACCTCCAACTATACACTCAAGGATGAGCTTGTTGAACCGTGGCGACATAGGCTAAGGCAGCGATGACGTCACCCTGTGTGTGCGAGAGTCTTTTTCTGGCTTATAGGAGACTGGGTCCAGCATTTATGACATGGTAAGAGATCCCAACAGACAGCAGACACACAGTAGGACCCCAGACAAGCATTTGGGCCTAGTAGCCTAGTTAGTTACAAGATCATTAGCGAAACAACAGTGGACTCAGCGTTTTTTAAAAGCAAGTGTTTATTCCTCTGTAATAAAAAATAACATGTTTAACTCAATTATAATGCAATTACTTAGTTACTCAGGTATAAGAGCAACTTACCATATGTAGAGAGTCATCTTCAGCTGAGGATCGCTCCAGAGAAATTCACAGTGTGACATTCCTATTGTCATCAGTCAGTGTAATATACACTGTATCCATCGCTGATTGGTGTAAAGGCCTGTCTAATGATGTATTATTAGATCACGCTCCAATACCCCTATCACCTGGTTTGAATTTATCAATGGTTGTATGACAGACACACACACACATTCTACGGGGGGCATCTAATGATGGCTTATCAGATCACACTCCAATATCCCACAACCTAATTTTAATTAATAAATAACTGTCTGGGACGACTTGACACCTGGGTTGCGTTTTAAATGGCACCCTATTCCCTATGTAGTGCACTACTTTTGAAGAGGGCTCATTGTAAAAAGTAGTAGTATATAGAAAATAGAGTGCCATTTGAGACACAGCCATGGATCTATAACTCTACTACTAAATCTGTTTCGTAGTATAATATTTGAACAGGTCTGAAGTGGCCTGGCCAGCAGCACTCAGCGAGCCAGACCTAGGTTCAAATAGTACTTGCTGTTTTTAAAATACTTTAGCCATTTGATTGAGCTACGCCCTGAATGCCAGGTGGGCGGGGTTTGAACATTTGGGACTATTCCATTGGTCCCATTATGCCAGCTCAATCAAGAGCAGCTAAAGTATTTGAAAGGAAACAAATATTATTTGGACCCAGGTCTGCTCTACACAGAGCCAGCTGCCTCAGAGCCGAGGCCATATTTGTCTATTAAGGGCTGTGTGTCAGAACAGATGAGAGACTAGTATTTTTAGCAGCGAGTCATCGGCTGCGGCTGTGTTTATATGATCCATCAGCGTGCTTGTACTGATAAGAGTGTGTACAACATGCAGCTCAGGGGGCTGACCGCCCTGCCAAGTGTCCAACAGAGCTAGTTTAACACATACTTATGTGGTCCTCTGTAGCTCAGCTGGTAGAGCACGGCACCTGTAACGCGAAGGTTTTGGGTTCGATCCCCAGGACCACACCACCCATACACAAAAATATATATATTATGCACGCATGACTGTGAATCGCTTTGGATAAAAGCGTCTGCTAAATGGAATATTATTATTATGTAGCTTTTAAATAAAGTACATATTGGTATTGGTGCTCAAAGCATATTGTGGAAAGACAACCATATGCTGTAAAGTATTTTGTTGTTCAATCTTTTTGCTTCCTTGCTTCCTTTATAAACCCGTATTTATAAATTTACCTCTCATATTGTCCTATGCTCTAGCACAAGACAACCTACTTATCCACCTCTACTGTGACACTCACTGTCTTTATCCGTTTATTGGGTGACATGACATAAACAGCTTAATCTGATCTGGGCAGCTAGGCCTATCGTCTGGTCTGGTCTGGGCAGCTAGGCCTATCGTCTGGTCTGGTCTGCTAGGCCTATCGTCTGATCTGGGCAGCTAGGCCTATCGTCTGGTCTGGTCTGACAGAGACAGAGGGTATCATTGTGACATTACTGGCGCTTTAATCTCAGCTAACAGAAGGACAACGAGGGGCAACCGGGGCAGTTGTTGTTTGTGGGGTTTTACAGTGTGCAGGCCGTAAATCAGGACTTTTAATGATGGCTACGTATATTACTACATTAATACAGTAACATGTGACCGTAAGACCAAAGTCATTGTGATATGATATATGATATACACAGTAATACTGTATGATGATGTCAATATGAGGTCATCATGTGACCGTTAAGTCATAGCATTTAATTGTCCAAGTTTGAATTAGGTCACAGAGGGACATGTGTACTATCAGAAGTGTGTAATATAGTATGCTAATATCAAGAAAATATCTCTAAAAAATGTAGTTGCAGGTGCACTATAAGTGTGTATGATGTTAGACTATTTTGTAAAATAAACAGTTGCCTAATACTATGGAAAAACATTATTTGAATAATCTATTGAATAATGATGGCATACTATCAGTGAAATGTGATCGGTTGTTAAAATGGTGAAATCTCAATAACAAAATCCACTCCGTGGTCTATAATATAACTGATGTCTAATTTAGCAACAGCACTGACGTGATGACTTTATGATGTGGAAACGTACCTCTCCGTAAGACCATATGACAACTCTACAAGCCAGTAGCAACACAAACCAAGGGGTGCTAATCCTCACAAATATTTAGTTGCTTCTCCAAGTTCCGAAGTAAAACACAACGATCTAAATATCTATATTTATCTCTTGTCCATATTTCACAATTTGAACCCAGCAGACACTAACCCTATGAAGAAGCTGTGTTGTTACTTGTCACAAACAAAATATCCCTTATGCAGGGCTATAGACCTTCATGTATGTGAGAAAACAACATGGCTGCCATGTCCATCAATGTCTAAAATAACTTTCTCTTGGGACCTTGCCCACCCCTAATCCAATTGGTCTCTTGCCTTCTAGTTCTAGAGTGTTGGATCGGGGGTGTTGGTTGGTCGGGTTGGGCTGTGTCAAGTCATGGGGTTCTATAGATGATTTGATTGATAGTGCAAGATACTAAGTTTAGCCAGCATGTGAGCACATTCATCAGAACACGAAAGGACAGGGCACAGTCAAACGGGGTCGCATCCGCGAAGGGTCTGGGGTTGTGTGGTGGCTATGTGGGTATGTGGATAAGTGTTAATGTCTACAGCTGATTACAAAACTTCTGTGGTCTCGTTTAACCATGCGTGGTGCGAAACAAGTTGTTACTGCTACCGGTTCCTCTATAATGCAATGGCCTATGATCCTGATACGCATTGTAGTTCCTCCACAGAAGGCACAAAAGCTAAATATTAAGGCTATACAATGTATTTATTTATTCATTTTAAACAGTGGGTCCCAAACCTCTGATTAAAAGCTGTGTTTTATAGCTACTGTTGTTTACGTTTTCTCATCCATCTTTTCTCTGTTTGTTTATAGCACCAGCGTGTCCGACGGCAATGATAACAAGCCCCAGCCAGTGGGCGGTGGCCAGGGCCAGCTGAGTGGTGGGGCTGGGAACCACCAGAACGCCCAGCTCCTCCTGACACCCGCCAGCCTTCAGCTAGCCCAGCTCCAGGCCCAGCTCACCTTCCACCGCCTTAAACTGGCCCAGAGTGCTGTGGGGGGCAACGCAAACTCCGCAAACGCAGCCAGCATCCTCAATCAGGTCTGTTAAAGAATTGATTGGTTTGCCTGTATTTATCGGTACATAGGACTTTTATTTTGGAATGCAAGCTTTTATTTTGACATACTTACAGTGTCATACAGTTTCCTCAATCAGGCCTGTAACAAATCAAATCACGTTTTATTTGTCACATACACGTGTTTAGCAGATGTTATAGCGGGTGTAGCGAAATGCTTGTGCTTCTAGCTCCGACAGTGCAGTAATATCTAACAAGTAATATCTAACAATTTCACAACATATACCCAATACACACAAAACTAGTAAGGAATGGAACAGGATTGGTTGGTTTGCCTGTATTTACATATATGGGACTTTTATTCTGAAATGCAAACTTTTATTTTCACACACTTTTCAAATAACTCTAGGCTGTTTTCGAGACCAATGTTTTTTCATCTATCTTCTCCCTCAATCAGGTCCTCGCCAATGTGGCCATGTCCCAGCCCCTCTTCAACCAGCTCCGTGCCTCGGCCATGGTCAGTAATGCCCAAGCAGTTGGTGGTGGTTTCCACTCCGGTGCCCTAGCCTTCCAACTGCCTCCACCACCGCCGCCACCCCCGCCACCCCCCAACTCTGCCCTGGGGACGATGGTAGGGGCTGGGTTCAACCAGAATCATGGTAATGTGAGGCTGAACCATTACGGAGGTGGGGGTTTTTCAGGGAACCAACAGCAGCAGCAACAGGCCAACCAGCATGGTGGATCAGACTACGGCAAGAAAGCCGGATCAACATACCCTTTAGATACGGATAAGCGTCTCCAGTATGGCTTCCTAGGGGGGACATCGGTGGCGTTGAGTGAAGCCGGAGAGGGACAAGGGCAGTACGTGCCAATCATGACTCAGGCCAAGAGTACAAACCAAAGCTTTCAGATTGACTTCTATGGACAAAACGATCAGAGTCAGCAACAACAACAGGCTGGGTTCGGTGTTGGGAATCAAAACGATCAGAACAAGAACGCTTTTAAGGAGCAGCAGTGGAAAAGCCCAGCTAACATGAGCCACACGGGAAAAGGGTTAGACATGGTTTCCAATACTGCCACAGTATGGATGGGGACTGGGCAGCCATTCCGTGCCAGAGAGGAACTGTACAATCCAGAGGAGCCAACCTCTGACCCCAAGTTCAATTCCGGTGGTGGGGGTGTTACTTCCTCGTTTGGAGCAGGCATGGGCGGCATCCAGGGGTTTGTAGGATACCACAAGCAGCCCCTGCAGGGGGGAGAGGAGACCCTGTCTACGGGTGGTTCCGTACCACTCCAACCTCACCAGCTGAATGACTACCACGCCGTAACGCCATCCCACCTGCCCCACCAGTGCACCATATGTGAGAAGAAGGTCTATAACCTCAAGGTGGGTGGAGCTCACTGGACAGGGATTATGTAATTTGCTGTGGGCAGTATGTCACTTCCTGTGGAGAAACATGTAACGTCCTGTAAACTAGAGAAACACTTCCTTACATTGAACAAGCTTGGTGACACTCCTATTAGAATGTATTGCTCTATGAAACTGAGATGCAGGCATAGACGATGTGGGATAACATATGGTTTTACTCTAGTCAACATACATCATTAATACCTTTCCATTTTCATTTACTGTTGTGTCTGAACCATAGAGATCATATTAAATGACTAGAGGGTTTATGTCATAAACCCTAAAAGTTCCAGAATGGGG
The DNA here is from genome assembly GCF_964263955.1 of Coregonus lavaretus. Classification (NCBI taxonomy): domain Eukaryota; kingdom Metazoa; phylum Chordata; class Actinopteri; order Salmoniformes; family Salmonidae; genus Coregonus; species Coregonus lavaretus. The sequence continues at coordinate 20,128 of NW_028157546.1, forward strand.
TGGAAATTGCAGCCAAATTGGTCAGGGAGAAATCCAAACCAGTCTGATTGGAATGAATGGCAGTAGAGGCATAATCCTGATTTTAATTATGCAGGAAAATAAAAGTAAGGCAAATTGTGTAATATAATTATTGTCAACCTAAAATATTGTCATATAATTATAAAGACAGCTTATACAGGTTTTATACCAATTGTCTGTATAAATAGCCTCTAAAATATATGTAAACAGACCATAAATGTATATTTATTTGAGTTTTCTTGGAAAGCTGTGAGAGCTGTTATATGATACAATATCAGTTCTTGTTGCATTTACAACTTGTCTAAGTCCTATCATCAACTGATTTCAACCAGTGTATGGCTGTGGATTGACTGCATTGTTTGTTGGTATATTGGAAGTTCATTAAAAAAATGAAATATTAGAATCATTCCTCTAAAGCTGTCTGGCTAGCTTGCTAATAAACATACAGTGCAGATAAATTCATCAAATTCATTATTTTACATAATATCTTATCACAGCACTGGCAAACCATGGTTGATCAACTTCCTGAACAAAATGGCTGACCTTTATCCTATCATAAGAAGGTTCAAGTCGATTCTAGTATTCTAATTCCTAATTATATGGTGTGAATATTGAACTCAATCCCTTTAGCATCTTGCTCTTTCTACTGTTAAGCTCTGTAATAGATCCTTTGCTCAACAACTAGTTCATTAGTGTGTGTGAAGTGAACTGTGAATGGCCTCTTCTTCGAATGGGGGTGTGAGGAACAGCTTCGTTTTACTGTAGTGTGCAGGCTGTAACATCATTACATCACAAAGCCAACTACCCTTTTCACACTACCATGCCAACCTGAACCATACTGTACTGGTTGGGATATTTTCTTTGCACATTGTCATTTCCAGCGCAGTTCCTCCAGCAAATGTGGTGGAAGCTTAACCAGGTACAGCTCGGCACAGTATGACTTGGATTGGCCTGGTAGTGTGAAAAGGGTAATAAGAGTATTTAGTAACACAATAGTGAGTATGGGTCATTAATGTTGCCATAATAGTGTGAAAATGCTATGTTTTTTTTACTGTAGGATGCAGGCTGTCATAATACAATCCCACAAAGCCAACTACAGTTTGCCTGGTCCCAGATATGTTTGTGCAGTCTAGCCTACTCCTTTGGGACTCCTACATCCCATTGGCACGACAAGTTGACTATACAGCATAAACAGATCTGGGACCAGGCTAACTGTAGCTGCTCCAGAAGCCGTTGCTCACCGCTCCAAGTCGTTGCCCCTTTAATTATAGTCCAGCCACCCATCATCAGGGCCAGACACACAGGGGGCATGTCATGGTGCTCAAGGGGGGTGCACTGAGGTAGGGGTAAGCGTTCAGTGAGTCAGAGTCTATCTATCTGACTGGGTCTGGTTGGATGTGTGTTTTCAGGACTGGGACCAGCACGTGAAAGGTAAACTACACCTGCAGAACCGCTTGCTGTACTCTGAAGGGTGAGTTATGAGTTATAGGGAGGTCAAATCGATTAGACAGCACGTTGATAGGCTTCTGTGTGATCTAGAAACGGTTTTCTGCTTCTTGTCTAGGAATAGGGAGTGACTGACAACAAATTAGTCATGTGTAACGTGTTCCACTCATACTGTGAGTTGCGAAATACAGTGTTGAGGGTGCCTTTCAGTTAGATACAGTATAGGCTAAAACTATTTCTTAAAGGTGTTCTGTTTAGATCTTGTTTTGACATTTTGTGGGTTTGAGAAGTATATTCAGTCAGATAGGCAAAAAACTCTGTAACACTTTACAATAGGGTTTTAAAGGGTTTATAACTACATCATTAATGGTTATTTAATCATTGGTAAATGCATTATAAATCATTAATAACATAATTAGAAACACTTTAGAAAGTGTACCTTATTGTAACGTTATCAAAAACTTTTCCTAAATGTCTTACATATTGATCTTGTTTTCAAAGGTTGTGTAGCATGTTCTTAGCATGTAGCATGTTCTTCACTGAAAGTTTGCTACGTTCTTAGGGTACTTTTCAGTCAGATATGGGCTACAAAATTGTAATAACTTATGATTAAGCCATTATATGTGTTTATACATGTTTTATAAAATGCTTTATAAGTTACTTAATGAATTAGTTTCTGACCTTATTTTGCAAGTTTGTGTAACAAGCTCCATTGTAAGTTTAATACGTTATTTGGCAGCTTCTCAGCCAAAATGTATTAGTTTCTGACCTTGTTTTGTACGTTTAATCGTCATACTCTTGTGACCATTAAGTCATGTCTTCACCTGAATCTGATCTCCTCCATTATGGCTGACCTGTCCTACACAGCTATTGTATTCCCAAAGTAAATATCCCCGGACAGCCGAGGCATTTGATTTTACACTTATGTTCCATATACAGCCTTAATGGCTTATGAATATGAGACTCCCCCGTCACAAGATATAGCAACAGCCAGGCACGGACAGTCGAGGGGAGGGTAGTCAGTCAGTCTGTCAGAAATCTAAAACTAGTCTCCCGTAGCGTCCCTGCAGAAGGTGCATTATGCCCGAAACATTGGTGTAATTAATACCCATTAAATCATTGGGATATACTGTATATAGAGTGTGCAACATTCTTTATTTAATTTTCTTTCATACGTTTAGTTAGTCAGCCAGATAGACTAGCCAGGAAGGACAGAGCAGCACAGGGGCAGGTAGCCAGATCACTCAGTCAGTTAGTCAGGAAACTAAAACAAGCCTCTTGTTGCGTCCCGTTCTGTCTGCAGTGCTATCATCACAGCCGGAGCTGTCCACTACGGTCCTGCCGGGTCGTCTGAAGGATGCTTAAACAACGTCGGAGTGAATAACTCCATGGCTTACTCTTCCACCGCCAATCAAGGTAGGTTGGAGTGTGTGTGTGTGTGTGTGTGTGTGTGTGTGTGTGTGTGTGTGTCTCAAAGACCTCGGGTTGGAGGTTGGAGGTCAATGTTGTGGTGTTTTTAAGAGGGGAAATATGTGATAGATATGTGGTAGATGGGGGTGGAACTGATGCTATTTTTAGACTGCAGGGTGCATGGCATGGGTCTCGTTTTGGATATTTCGATCTAGGGAGTAGGGAGCAGATGGGGATAACTTCAGCGTACATGTGTTGATATCATCTCAATATAGTACTTATAAAACACCAATAAAACGTTTAATATTTATGTAAATTACTATTAATAATTGTGCAACTTGTTGATGTATTTTTACACTATTTGTCTGGGGTTTATAGTTTTTTCTAAGTAAAGATTAATGTATTTTGAGAGTACAACTTATTTTAATAGAAATCTGGTATTTTCTTATCAGAGCCAAGATGTATTTTTATTTATTTTTTAAGGTGAGCTTGTGAAGTAGACTGGTCCTTTAATTTCAAGAACAGCCATGATACAAACATAGCAAGCAAAAGTAGGATAAGATGACAACATTTAAACATAGGTAATTGTGATTTTCTGGTTTCTTCACAGTCAAGAATTAACACAACATAAACTTCAGTCGATCCCATGTGTTTCATGGTCCTGTTGTTCCTGTTTCCTCCATATTTCTCCAGATGTATCATCCGGAGCTAACCTACCAGCTGCAGCCATGAGGACCTATCCCATGTCAGGGGCTGGATTTACCCAACTCCCACCTGGGTCAAAGGTCAGACAAATGTTGTGGCTTTCGCTTATTAAGATTAGGGGATATGTGCTACTGCTGTGTGTGAATGTAAATACGTGTAGGCTACAACGACAGATTGTACAGTTTGGGGTACTTAAACTTGTAAAAGGTCAGACAAATGTTTGGCTTTCGCTTATCAAGATTAGTAAGAATGCTGCTGTGGAACACATACTGTAAATCCCTACTGAATGAGATATAAGGATTGTCGTTTTGGGTAACGCTTTACAATAACTTTCATTAGTAAGCATGATTAAACCATTTAAAGGTCAATGTTTTGGCTTTTGTATATATCAACATTAGTAAATACGTGCTTTTGTGAAATACATATAGTAAATTTGGGCAGAATGACAGATTGATTTTATAGTAACACTTTATAATAACTTATTAATAAAGTATATTACTTTAATTTAACTAGTCAGCATGAATCAACTATTTATAAGTTAAAAATTAATATTAATAGTGCATTTATAAACATTGATAAGCATTACAAATTATAAGCATTATATTAATTACAATAATTTATAAAGCACTAATAAGTATTTAGTATGGCTTATTAATTAAAGTTACGGAGTGGCTGCAGAGCCATGTTTTCTCGAACCTTCTTCCCGACAACTAAAGGTCTGAAGCTTCTGCGCATGTGCGGGATTCTCTACTTTGCGCACAGCAGAGACGGAAGAGGAAGAGAGACATCCCACTCCCTAATCTTTTCTGTTTCAATGGAAGTCAATGAACTAAGTAGACCCAGCTGCTATCACAGATTAAGTAGACAGGAACTGACCATTTTTTTCAATGGTAAATGGCCTGAGTGAAGTATTTTTATTTATCCACCATCTTTGGCGCACAGTCTCTGCTCTTAAAGTTATTAATATAATTGAATTGAATATGTCTATTCCTACATATTTAATCAACATATTGTTTATGTGGTTTGTGATGTGTTGTGTGTCTGTGAGAAAGCTGGTTAGACATGTCACCTTGTTCCACCTCTGCCCTGGCTTGCCTCTGTGCCCAGAGAGAGCATGGCAGAGGAAGGGCACAACATGGGGGCCCATCGTGGGGGCACAGAAAAGGCTATGTATTGGTGCCAAGGTGTATTTTTCTTGATGTAAGGCAGTGTTTCTCCAGTCAGTTCTACTTCTTTTATGTATTTTTAAATAGAGTATATTTTTTTATTTCAAGAACTAAATCAGATGTTCCATATTGACTGAGATGTGCACACTTGTTTTAGTCCTCTGTAGCTCAATTGGTAGAGCATGGCGCTTGTAACGCCAGGGTAGTGGGTTCGATCCCCGTTTACCCATACGTAAAAATGTATGCACACATGACTGTAAGTGGCTTTGGATAAAAGCGTCTGCTAAATGGCATATTATTCTTCTATTATTATAGTTTGACCACTGGCTTCCATCCATATCTCTCTGTGTTTCAGCTGTTATTATCTCTAAGCTGTGGTGGCGGATGGTGTTGTGTGTTGTGTCAGTAAATAAGAACGGACCAGCGAAAGGCCTTGTTGACAGCTGTGGATCCAGACAGCAGTTTTTGTCTTTGCTTGACAACTTAAATCCATTGAAACTGATATCTCCGGCAAACTATGTAATTAAATGCCTGGCTTGAAAACATGTGTGTGAAATTAACAGATTTAAACTTTCTCTTTAGTGATAAAACGGGTCTAATGGACTTTATCACAAGCATATGCGAGGACTCTTCAGTGCAAAACTGCACAAAAATACATATATACATATATATTTTCATAATCACTGTTCGTTTTTGTTGCTTTTTGTATATTCATTTTGAGTATTTTTTTTGTGTTGATTTGATTTCAAACTGATATCTCCTACAAACTATGTAATTAAAATGCCTGGCTTGTAAACACGTGAAATTAAATGACCAGATTTCTGCTTTCTCTTTAGTGATAAAACGGGTCTAATGGGTATTAAATCGCAACCGTACGTGAATATGTAGTTACACAGTTACAAAAACCCTGTAGGCTCTGGACAGATAATAACGGTTTATACATGCAATTGTTGAATTTTCGGTATTCATTTATATGGAGTATTAATAGATACTTTTTCTTATGTTATTTCATTTTCAGTATAGCTTTTTAAAAGTTTTCATTAATCCCTTTTCACCAAAGATCCATTCTATTTTATTCTGTTATATTATATTATTTGTGCCATGTGGTACATGTAAGAAACAGTTGTTACACCCTGTTACACCATATGACAGGGCACCTTGGCTTGGAGGTGTAAACGTGCCACGTGGGTCCTTTAAAAGGTGACCAATACGCCCTCTCCATCAGGAGAGGAAGTGAGGAGAGGGGTGATGTGTGTGCGTGCATCCGTGTGTGTGTGTGTGTGTCTGTGCGCATCCGTGTGTGTGTGTGTCTGGCAGCATACTTTTTGATGTGAGGTCTTACTTGGGTTTACTTGAGGTGTAGAGTATCGCCACGACGGCTTGTCGGGCTATTTCAGAGTGACATTTATAGGTGGCCATTTTATCTGTGGAATTAATTGAGGAAACCTTTTTAGGTATTTTATGTCAGAGGTTAAGTATTTTTATGTCACTGGATCGAGTGATAGCCTTCCATAGCGAGAAAATATGGCGCTCAAGTCCCATCATGTTATTTTTTTTTACGTGTCTGCTTGTGTGCTTTATCAATATTTTGATTCAAACTGACAACTTGGAATAGGCCTACGTCCCTTTCCACTATAAACATGTTCACATTTCTTCCTTTGAACAACACACTGATGCCTATTGCACCAACAAACATGTCACCATTGTCAACTGTCGTTAGGCAACAACTTTTATCATTGTCAACTGTTGTTAGGCAATAACTTTTATTGGAGATTTAAAAGCATTTGATGTGAATTGTGGAACTCCTACAAAAAACTAGCCTGGTTCCCGATGTGTCTGTTCTGTCTTACCAAGTTGGCAAGCACAAACAGATGTGGGACCAGGCTAGATAGGCTTCCACAGAAACCTATGGATCCATTTGACACTGTTTTATTTACGATGCCTTTTATCATGTCAGTGGAAAACCTTGTATACATGTGCTAATGTTAGCCCCTATAAACTCTACAGCTGTCCCAACTACCAGCAACCCAACAGATGGAGGTTTTATTTTCCCCAGCAAAATGCAAGCCTTGCAGGGCTGCCTATAGTAATGTGACTTTGGTGGTCTGTTTAGAAATATATAATAGTCAACAGACACTCTGTCAGCTAAACTCTGTCAACTAGTCTACGGTATGGTTTGAGACTTTCGTGATTTTGTTATAGTACACTTGAATATCAAGTTCAAAATTATTATAACATAATAATTTGCATTCATAGCCTAGGTCTATACCGCAGCAACTCACTCCTGATACAAGCACTGCTGATATCTTCATTTATCTTTAGTAGTAGTATTGATATGCAGAGTCAAATTAAATATAGGGCTTAACTACAATGCAGTATACATGACAACAGTACGCAAACAGAAATACACAGTGGCTTACATTTAACGGTCAAACGAAATAACTGAAACAGAATTGAGACCTCCAGCACACACACAGATCCACAGGAGGGCCTGGCGGTGCAGGGGGGTTGAGTTTCAAACCAAGCAGAACCGACGGGAACCGTAAGGCGATCCCGCGGGGTGGCCGGGTCCTCTGTGTTAGGAATACCGGGAGGGCTCGGCCACTCAGACGAGGATCTAACGTTCATCCAACGTTGGATAAACAAACAGGAATGTCTCTCGAGGGACACAGCACGCTGCTAGTCATAACGTTTGGTTGAGAGTGTAAAGTGTACAGTTCAAAATTAAATGTTTGGTTGAGAGTGTAAAGTGTATAGTTCAAAATTAAATGTTTGGTTGAGAGGGAGGGTGTAAAATAAGCTCCTGCACACAGCACTTAGCATAACTTATATAACATATTTTTCCTACGCTTTGAGCCTCTTGAGAGTGTATAAAGTATAATTCAGCCAAATGTTTGGTTGAGAGTGCACTGGAAGAGTATAAATAGTTTTGGGTCTCAAATCCTTTGTCAGAGCATTGAGCGATGAGAGAGTGAGACTCCTGTTACTTCTCTAAACCTTACTCTTGTAGAACGCATCTCACCCCTCTATCAACTCAGACCACTGCCATTGAAGTGTGCGTTTTAACCCCTTACACTAATGGGAATTGGCCTATATGGATAGGGCTAAATTGAAATGTTTCTTAAAGAAGAAATATGAAAAGCATGTGCATAACTATGGTAGCAATTAAAAGGGAACAGTTTGGAGATTATGGGAAAATTATTAGTCTAAAGGTGAGGACACAACACGTTCACCTGACACAAGACTGAATCCAAACATTACACTGTTGATTTGATGTGCATTTTACATTTACCTTACTTTTCGCCGCATTTCTTGATAACGAAATCGAAAAATACTATGTATTGTGCACTCAGTGTATAGTAACATGATTTGGGGTAGGTGCAACATAAGACAAAAAAATGAGTGAGGTCTAACTGGTGTCTCCAAGTGGCCACACATCTCACCAAAGTGTGCACAGTTCCTAAGTAATTTCAATGCACTTTTATAACTCAAAGAAGAGTCTTCAACTATAAAGTATTTTTTTTTAGCTCTCCTAGCTGTGCCATTGAGGAACTAGAGCAAGCACACTTGTAGTTGTTTTGTTTGGAACACAACCCTGCATCCCCACCATCACACAATGACTGTTGTTGTTTACGCAATCCCAAAACTATCCATTATAAATCGCAGTCTGGGTCAGTCAAGGCATCATTTGAAAGCTTGTTCTATTGCCAACATGACTAGCTAAATGATAAAATACGATCTTACAGTGTAAGGCATTCACAAGGCAATTCAGAGAAGCAGATCGTAAATTGGGTGCGCGTAGAATAGCGTCATGAGTGCATTCAGATGCGTGGTCCTTCTTCACAATACAACAAACATAGACCCATTCTGTTCAGGACAACCCAGGGTATAGCGCCATGTCATCTTGGAACTGTACATCAAACATGATATGGACATGTGAAGTGCACATTTGGACTGACAGGTGTTTGGCTTGCTTGTATGACATCGAAGAGGTATTTATTATAATTCTCATCGTCTCATCTTTCAAAATACATAGAGTCCTCGTAATTTACAGAATGTACCTCACTCAGACAACCCAAAATGTGCTAAAAGTTGCCCAATTAGAGTGGGGGTGGGGGCAACTTCTTGTCGCACACGGTGCTCATGTTCAGAATGGTTGTCAGTCAAAACCCATACAGAGCTGTGAAGCGCAAAGCCTGAGCTCTGACGTCATGTATAGCATGTTACTGTACAGCCACTGCGTACCAATTTAGAAGCTTATTAGTGTCCAAATCTGCAATTTTCAACCCGGGTACAGGTACGGGTGTAAAGGGCTACGTTCTTTATCAGTGGTTTGTCTATGGGGCAGATCTACCACTGAGACTGCTGTGAGTGAAAGTGGGAATTTGCAAGCATGTTTGGTTGACTCTAGGTAGCAGTATCAAAACATTCACTGGTGCACGAAAACATCTCTCTCTCTCTTTCTCTCTCTCTTTTTCTCTCTCTCTTTTTTTTTCATCTGTCTTTCTTGTAATTGATTGCAATATCAATTGAACCCTGACATCATAAACAATGTGATAAACATCAGGCCATATCATTCCAATCACAGGTTTCAAATGTGTTTACAAGCCGTGATGACATTTGCCAGGCAGGGCCTTTGGTAACTTAACTAACTGCCTCATGTATTATAATTGTAACTTCACTTCAGTTCCTGATGAATAGGTCACCAGACCACGGTTCAAATACTATTTGAAATCTTTCAAATACTTAGAGAGTTTGCTCTAGTCTGCCTTGAGTGCCAGATGGGCGGGGATTGCACTTTTACAACTATTCTATTGGTTCCATTGCGCTAGGCGAAGCTCAAGTAAGCCCAGATAAAGTATTAGAAATAGCATTTGAACCCAGCTGTAGGTCAGGCAGTGTGTGATTGTGATACAATCTCCCAACAGAAACGCAGCACCCCCAACACCAGTAAACCCAATCATGTTTACGAGATGTGTACATCATCTGCCATTGTCAGCCTCCACACACTAATCAACAGCAACACTTTAGTCCATCCACAGCTGTTGTAGATCAGCTAACCTAATAACATCCAACACTGGCAATGTCCAATGTCAATGTAAGGACCAGTGCTTTCTTTTGGTCATTTTTAGGATTATGTATTTAATATTTTTTTTAAATCTACAATACACAACAGTACATAGATGTATAGTAATGTACAGAAATTGTCTCTAACCACTGATACAAGGTCTGGCTTTTTTACACCCTTCTAATGATTAAAATTGAAGCAAGGGGTAATGTCATCCTAGAGCTGTGGTTAAGAAGAGTCAACATCTTTCCACAGCCCAAGAACATCTACACCGTATGACCCTCAAGTCAGGGGTAAGGCTCTGGCTGTATAAAAGTATGAACAAGTCTCTAACCACTGATTCAAGGTCAGAGGTTTTTCATCCTCCTGATGGTTTAAGACTAGGGTCATCTAATCCAAGATCGGTGATTTAGAAGCGTCAACATCTTCCCCAAGCCCAGAAACATCGACACTGTATGACCCTCAACTTATGGATCCAAAGGAGGTAAAAGCATGAACAAGTGTCCAGATCGCTGGACCACATATTTACAAGGCAAACACTCTGACTGATGCAACACTCTACCGATGACCGACGGCCCGGTGGCAAGGCTCTTGTTCCCTCTTTCACCTCAAGGACATTAACAGCCTGTTGCTGTCTATTTCTGTAGCTGTTTACTGACCGGGCTGCTGCGACCTTTATTGTGTGTGCGTGTGTGCGTGTGTGCGTGTGTGTGTGTGTGTGTGTGTGCGTGTGTGTGTGTGTGTGTGTATATATATATATGCGTGCGTGAGAGCTAGTTTAGCCTAGTGGTAGTTGGCACAGAGCTGCTACTAGAATTATCACTCTCGCATCTGAAACCGTTAAAGTCAGGTGGCATGCCAGAGAGTTATTAAACCCTGTAGGCAATCAGGGCTTTGGATAGATTAACATTGGGGCTAGAGGATTAGTCTAGGGTAGCAGCACAGTAGCAATGTTCTTCACATCAACTACCTATTAATATTGGGGTGTAACATCTTATTTCTAATCTTGGGTTTTATGGGATGAGTCTAGGGTAGCAGCACAGTAACAATGTTATTTTTACAAACTGGTTGTAACATCTTGGTTCTAATCTTGGGGTGTAACATCTTGGTTCTAATCTTGGGGGTGTAACATCTTGGTTCTAATCTTGGGGTGTAACATCTTGGTTCTAATCTTGGGGTGTAACATCTTGGTTCTAATCTTGGGGGTGTAACATCTTGGTTCTAATCTTGGGGTGTAACATCTTGGTTCTAATCTTGGGGGTGTAACATCTTGGTTCTAATCTTGGGGGTGTAACATATTGGTTCTAATCTTGGGGTGTAACATCTTGGTTCTAATCTTGGGGTGTAACATTTTAGTTCTAATCTTGGGGTGTAACATTTTAGTTCTAATCTTGGGGTGCAACATCTTGGTTCTAATCTTGGGTTTAGGGGAGGATTATAGGGTAGCAGCACAGTAGCAATGTTCTTTTGACATAACTTTCCCAATTCATCACATCTACTAGTATAGTCTAGTCTTCTGTCTACTATCAAATGTAGCAGTGTTCCTTATTGGAAATAGTTAGCTATACAGATACGCTGGTAAGAGTTCCCCCATTTTAGCCTGTGACCTGGTGTATGGGGACCATTGTGGCGTCAAGCACAATGCAAGTTTATTTTCTTAACATTACAAGACAGTCAAGTTAGTTTACACAAGATCGTTGGGCATTACTCAAACTAACATAAAAACAGGAGAATCCGACCCCAGACTGTCCCACATGTGGACCTGTCTGTCAGGCAGGCTGGGTGGCCCATCCCTGGGGTAGTAGCATGGTTATCTGGGTAGTACCATGGTTAAGGACAGTTCAGGCACATCAGGTTTAGGGTTGCAAAACTACCGGTAATTTACCAAAGTTACCAGAACTTTCAGTAATTTAGGTTATTAACAGGTAATCTATGGCAATTTATGGTAACTTTGGTAATTTATACTTGAAAGTATTCATATAAAGTATTAATGTTTTATATCTGTGTCCATATTGTCCATGAGTTTCTAGTGGACAGACCCTACGGTCCAAGAGAAAATAGTCTAATTGATGAAAAAAGCATCTAATCAACAATGGCATTATTTTCAATTAACTCTGCAACTCTTCCAACTATTGACTTTTTTCACAACTGCCACTAGTTTAGCGGCAGAACATTTACAATAAAGACATATTGGCATAGTAAAATAAATAACTGTGTGTAAAAATAAATAAAGGATATTTCATGCTGAAACGCTCATTTTAAACACCAATGGTATTCACTAAATTGATGGTTTATATTTAGCATAATGTTTTACAGCTTTGTCATTCTATTTCTCTATTTTAAAATCATCTTATTTTATTATTTTATATATTTTACATGTGATAACGCCACACAGAGGGCCAGAGAACCCAAAAAGGCCCCTAGATGTAATTTGATAAAATTCCATAAATTCATTGAAAGTTACCAGAATTCTGGTAGTGTACTGGTAAACTTCAAAAGTTACCAGTAATATACCCTCCCTTTGCAACCCTAGTCAGGCTACAGTGTTGTTCTTACATGTATAGGGATTTTCTTTGGAGGAAATCCAGCACTACGGGACATTTTACAGAAGGCAGAGAGGACAAAGGGTAGAGGTAAAGGGGGGAACTGTCTGTCAGGCTAGCTGGGCCCGTCTCAGGGGTAATGTCATGGTTAAGGACAGCTCAGGTCTGTCAGGCTAGCTGGGCCCGTCTCAGGGGTAATGTCATGGTTAAGGACAGCTCAGGTCTGTCAGGCTAGCTGGGCCCGTCTCAGGGGTAATGTCATGGTTCAGGACAGCTCAGGTCTGTCAGGCTAGCTGGGCCCGTCTCAGGGGTAATGTCATGGTTAAGGACAGCTCAGGTCTGTCAGGCTAGCTGGGCCCGTCTCAGGGGTAATGTCATGGTTAAGGACAGCTCAGGTCTGTCAGGCTAGCTGGGCCCGTCTCAGGGGTAATGTCATGGTTCAGGACAGCTCAGGTCTGTCAGGCTAGCTGGGCCCGTCTCAGGGGTAATGTCATGGTTAAGGACAGCTCAGGTCTGTCAGGCTAGCTGGGCCCGTCTCAGGGGTAATGTCATGGTTAAGGACAGCTCAGGTCTGTCAGGCTAGCTGGGCCCGTCTCAGGGGTAATGCCATGGTTAAGGACAGCTCAGGTCTGTCAGGCTAGCTGGGCCCGTCTCAGGGGTAATGTCATGGTTAAGGACAGCTCAGGTCTGTCAGGCTATCTGGGCCCGTCTCAGGGGTAATGCCATGGTTAAGGACAGCTCAGGTCTGTCAGGCTAGCTGGGCCCGTCTCAGGGGTAATGTCATGGTTAAGGACAGCTCAGGTCTGTCAGGCTAGCTGGGCCCGTCTCAGGGGTAATGTCATGGTTAAGGACAGCTCAGGTCTGTCAGGCTAGCTGGGCCCGTCTCAGGGGTAATGTCATGGTTAAAGACAGCTCAGGTCTGTCAGGCTAGCTGGGCCCGTCTCAGGGGTAATGTCATGGTTAAGGACAGCTCAGGTCTGTCAGGCTAGCTGGGCCCGTCTCAGGGGTAATGTCATGGTTAAGGACAGCTCAGGTCTGTCAGGCTAGCTGGGCCCGTCTCAGGGGTAATGTCATGGTTAAGGACAGCTCAGGTCTGTCAGGCTAGCTGGGCCCGTCTCAGGGGTAATGTCATGGTTAAGGACAGCTCAGGTCTGTCAGGCTAGCTGGGCCCGTCTCAGGGGTAATGTCATGGTTAAGGACAGCTCAGGTCTGTCAGGCTGCAGTGTTGTTGTTCTTATCAATCTGATCTGAAGAAATCCAGCACTAACTGACATATTTGACAGTAGAGAGGGCAGAGGTTAGGGGAGAACCTGGAGGGATGGGAGGGAGGGATTTATGACCGCCCTGGGTGATATCATGGTCACCCAAACCCCCGGCTGTCAGGGACTGTCTGTCAGTGCTGTTTTATGTGACACATAATCACATTTTGCTTTGAAGTGATCTGAAGGTGAAAGTTAGGGTTAGGAACGATCCCGGTTTGGCCTGGAATTTCTTGGAATTTTCTAATCAAAATCAAATCAAATGTTATTTGTCACAGGTTTCATAAACAACAGGTGTAGTCTAACAGTGAAATGCTTAATTACGGGTCCTTTTCCAACGATGCAGAGCTAAAAATAAAATACAAAAATAAAGATATGTTGGATGTTCTCCCCTAAGTGAACGGTATATGTCTGAGTAGTAGTGTACAGTAGCATATGTTATTGTATATCCAGTGCTGTATCAACTGAACAACACAGTGGTTGATATATTCCATAGGTTGACCCATGATGATGATTCCCATTACATCTGGTGTCGTAGCTATTAGGGAAAAGTGTTGACGCCCTCTTCATTCACTTACTTTGTTGGCCATTATTCAGTCAGATGAGAGGCCAATGGTTTTTATCTCAGAGCTGAGAGCTGCCCCTGGGTGTAAATTAAACCACTCTGAGGGGGAGAGAGAGGGGGGAGGGAGGGGGGAGAGGAGCAGTGGGGGTTACTATACTTGGCAATCCAGAGGTATTAGTGACAAAGATGACTGGGATGTCTGGGTCTTTGTGTGTGTGTGTGTGTGTGTGTGTGTGTGTGTGTGTGTGTGTGTGTGTGTGTGTGCGCTATGGATGTCTGTACCTGGTCAGCTGAAATGTTCCCAAATCCAAACGAGAAAGCTCTCACTATCAACGTCATGCTGTCACGGCGACCATGTCGCTTCACCAGGGATCTATTTATATCAGAGCCACTGAGCTGGAGGGATACGCTCTAAGAGTGGAGGGATACATCACATTCTGTAGCTGAGTGTGAGTGATAATGCTGAAGTGCTTTGACATTAGGGAGGAAATAGTTCCCCACAGTCTAGTCTAGGTCTACAGTCTGTGGCTGAAGTAGGGTCAAATATTTTCACTGACCTTAAAAGTCTTCCAAAAAGAGGGAAGAAGACAGCAACACCCTGGAATGGACTGCATTTCTGTATGACCATTTCTCAGATCATTGTGCTCTTTTCTTAAAAGCGGACATGTTTTTGACCGTAAACTTTGTCTAAGCTTTACTGTCATATTTGGGATTATAGATAAGAGCATACCTGTAATTTATTCTTTCAATCAGACTTTTACTAGTGTAAATAATACATGAAATACAATGAAATATTACACGAATCCTATGATGTTTTAACAGTAATAAACATACTGATGCATTTTTCTTATTTCTCTTTATTTTAGCCATTTCCACCCAGGAAATCGATCACAGGACGGGTCGTCCACATCTGCAACCTCCCCGAGGGCAGCTGCACAGAGAATGATGTCATCAACCTGGGACTGCCCTTCGGCAAAGTCACCAACTACATCCTCATGCGCTCTACCCACCAGGTACAGTACAATGTTATTCTCTTTAAACATGGGTGCACAACTCTAGTCTCAGAAGGGCCAAAATGTGAGCTCGTTTTTGGTCTTCCCTGATGATTATTAAAAGATGAATTAAACGATTAACTTAACGACTGAGACCTATCCCGACAGACTCCTCACAGTGAGCCCTAGTCATTGGAAATGCCTCAAAGAACAAACCTGTGGTTTCGCTTTACCCTCACAGCTACTGCCATTAGCCCTGTGGGATATCACTGCAGAACAAATACTCACTAATGTATACAGCTCCACTAAGGAGTCAACTCACACTTCAATTAACTGACATGGAGAAATGGAAACCAAAGGACGTGTGGCCCTTTGTAACGTCTTGAAATAACCCTCGGTTGCTATGGACCAGATACACCATTTCCCCCCTCATAAATGTCTACAGCTCTACTGTGGAGTCTAGTCACAATATTGGTCACAGATATTTTTTGGGAGAAAAAAGTCATTGCCCTTGACAACTGGAGCAGTTACCTAATGTCTTGAAATACCCCTGTGTTGCTATGGACCAGATGGATTGTTTCCCCTTCATATTATCTTGTAATACGATAAGATGCCTTTTTCTCTGACGGTTTCATGGACCATTTTATATTGTAATGTGATAATGATGTATTTTTTCCTACGGTCCATCCAACTATTTTATCACAGAACATGATGTCTCACTCAAGTCTCTAGAATTTCATTTATCAGATACTGTATTAAATTGACTCATTAATGTCACCCAGATCACATTCAAGGGGATCGACGATACTAAAATCATGGGTGTTGGTTACCTACAAATTAATTTGAGCAGATTGTAACTGTCTTTTTGATTTATGATGCCAATGAAATATGATAACCTGGCTGTGATTTTAGAAGATTTGCTCGGACCTTGATTGACATATGTTATTGCAAAAATGTTATTTGAAAAAAGGACATTAAACTGTCAGAAACAATTGTCTAACATTGGTGTCTTTCTCTCATTCCACTCAACTGCAGTTGTGCCCTTGAGCAAGGCACTTAAGCGCTCAAATCTGCATGGGGCATTGCAGCCTGCACTGTGAATACCCTCTTCTCCAACATCCCCAACCTGTGTGTGTTTGTATGTCTTTAGAAGGGGTTGGGATAAAGTAAGACACTGTAAGGGAAAATGGATCAATAAAGTATTCTTCTTCTTCTTCTTTACTCCACAGGCATTTGTGGAGATGGCGTACATTGAGGCGGCTCAGGCTATGGTTCAATACTACCAGCTGACTCCAGCCACGATCAACGATCAGAAACTACTGATCAGGATGTCCAAGAGATACATGGAGCTTCAGCTCAAGGTGAGTAGCTCACACCGACCGACAGTTGAATTGTGTTCACATTGTGGTGTTGAAATGTTGATTTTAGTTTTTATTTAGCGCACACCAACTATATACTGTATCTACTGTACAGTATCATATTATGGTGTAAAATGCTCATTTGAGTTTCTCTTCTGCTCTGTTCATACAGAAACCAGGTAAAGACGTTGATTCAATCATACAGGATATCAACTCTCAGAGGGAAAGGGACGAGATGCAGGAGATTGATCAGTAAGGCAACTTTTTTCTTTCTTTCCTTTTACATTTTCTGAGTGGCGTTTTTTTTTTGTAATATGCGATTGTCTTTGCATGATCGATCCCCTGTAGAAAACGACAAAAACTGGATGAAATTATCCAACACTACTTCCTGACTACAAACTGCATATTAATGATATGATTTCCTTTCAGCTACATGCCAGAGAGAGCGCGGTCCCGTAGTCCCATCAGCCGCTCTCTGAGCCCTCGCTCCCACAGCCCCAGCTTTACCTCCTGTAGTTCAGCCCACAGCCCCCAGGGGGCACCCTGCCGAGGAGGCCCGGAACGGGGCTCCTGGACCACCCAACACATGAGAAGGGGGGAGGAGGTCAGAGAACGAGAGAGGGAAAGGGAGGAGGTGCCATGGAGGAACGGAGGTACAGTGGATGACGACAGGCTGAACGGGAGGATGCAGGATCGACGGAATAAGCCGTACCTGAAACCCTCTGACCGAGACCGGATCAGTCCCAGATCAGCGGAGGAAAGAGGAGGAGGAGGAGGGGAGGGGATGAGGGGGGGAAACAGGGGGGGAGACTGGTACCCCCACCCGCGGGGTAGCCCTCAGGGCATGCCCCCCTTCCCTTCGTACAGGAACATGGATGAGGTCTTCTACAAAAAAGAACAAATGTATAAGTCAGAGAAGCCCCTGAGGCAACAGTACCAAAGACATGAGGAGGGGAGACTCAAGTCGAAGAGGAGGGATGGAGCGGACTACCACAGATCCAGACACTCAGAGTCAGAGCTGGGAGAGGAGTTTCTACCCACCAGGACAGGAGAAGACAGGAGGCAGACAGAAGGGTCCCCGACACGGGGAAGGAGCAAGAAACCCACCAGGAGACACGGGACGGAGAAACCGGAAAGAGAGACTACTGAAAATAACGTAAGTGAGAGGATTTTTTGTACACAAGTAAGATTTATATATAAATTTGAAGTTGGACAGTATATCTTATTTACAAACAAATGCCATATCATTACAGGGAGGAACCGCTGAGTATCAGCAATCCAAAGAGAAGTCTGTTTCTCCTCAAGGAAGTGGCAAGCATGAGAGAGAAAAAGACAGCGAGGCGGAGGAGTGGGAGAGTGGGGATGACGCGGAGGGTGAGGGCTGGTACCCCAAGAACATGGAGGAGCTGGTCACAGTCGACGAGGTAGGAGAGGACGACTCCATCATCGAACCGGACCTCCCTGAACTGCAGGAGCACGAGGACGTGTCAGCCTCAGACCTCCACAAGGATCCTACAGAGGAGGAGGAGGAGGACGTGGGGGAGGCTCCACGATCAACCTCCACCCCCAGTCCCAGGCCCTGTGCTGAGAAGGAGTTAGCCCAGAGAGACGATACCCAGTCGGGCAGAGGAGGTGGGGTAGGTAGGGTGGTGGATCCTATTCCTACAGAGGAGAAAGATGGGGAGATTAGCACAAACCCCAGCCCCACAGACCATTCACTGCCACAGTCACAGCCACAGTCACAGCCACAGTCACAGTCACAGCCACAGTCACAGCCACAGCCACAGTCACAGTCACAGCCACAGTCACAGTCACAGTCGCAGCCACAATCACAGCCACAGTCACAGCCACAGCCACAGTCACAGTCACAGCCACAGTCGCAGCCACAGTCACAGCCACAGTCACAGCCACAGTCACAGTCACAGTCACAGCTACCCATCCCAGTAGCCTCAGAACAGCTCAGTTCAGACCTGAATGATTTCCCCAACCCGGAGTTCAAGGCAGCCCTGGAAGAGACGTGCTCGAACTTGGAAGCTGAAGTACTGAAGAGAGGAGAGCCGAAGCAGGAGCTGACGCTGACCAATCACGTTGGTGCGTGTGAAAGCAGCAAGACCCAGGATGTAATACACAAGATGGAGGACGTGGGGAGGGAAGTACCGGTCATGGAGCCAGACATACAGCAGCACAAGGCTGAGACTCCTAGAGGTACAGAACATTTGCTCTCACTATAAAATAATATGTCCAGTATTTTACTTCCTGCTAAAATAAGCCAGTATCGGGATTCTGAATCGTCATCCATGTTTCCTGTTTACTATTGTACAGATTTGATAGGTAACTAATGTTCACTTCTCTTTCACAGTAATCCAGAATTCAACACATGTCCCATGTCCTATAAACCTGATAGACATAGGGGCTCCCTCACCTTCTAGAGGGCAGAAGGCTATCAGTGAACACAGCATCCCTCTGGGTATGGACCAAATTACTTTTATTTACATAAAGTATTGTTGTTGTTGTTTGTTGTTGTTGTATGCTATCTGCAATGTGACTTTAAGCCGAGTAACAATTGCCCCTTGGCCTTGGGGACAAATAAAGCTTATTGAATATAATATGATTATGAATCAACAACCTGTTATACCGATGCTATCTTTGCCTGGAGTGAAAGAGCGCACGTGGTAGCTTCAGCTGGCCACTTGTTGAGAGCAAGGTGTTAAACGCACCCCTGAGATGTGTGTATTTAGGCCTGGAATGACATAGGCACATGCAACACATGGACTACTGTGCCTTGCATAAGTGTTGGTCAACGCTAAAACACTGTATAGACTCAATTCTGTAGCTGCTTTCATCATGGGCTATTGTGCTATTTCTATCACATGAGTGCACTATGATGGCCTTTGAGTGTGTGAGTGTGTGTGTGTGTGTGTGTGTTTCATAGCCAAATGCTGCAGTCATTGATAGCATGGCTGAGATAGATTCACAATTGAGTAGTGTCTAGCTGTGGTGTTGTGTTCTCCCATGAGAGAGACAGTGACAGTACAGCTGATAACTTCCCCTCTGTCACACTGACAACAAGGCAACTGATGAGGGGTGGAGGGGCCATGCACCTGCTGACTTTCATCCTAGCTGCCTTTGAAAATGGGTCTGTTTCAGACCTGGGATTTAGCCCTGTGTGATCTCTCCAGCCAATCAGTTCCATTGGTAACACTACATTACGTTACTCTAGTACCTGTGTAGTAACACTGTAATCACATTTGTAACAACTTTTATTAACAGTTCTAGAGCTACATGGGCTGTGTTCTGATTGGTCTGATGCTGTTCTATGGTCGGGGGGTTCTCTTCTCTAATTGGTCTGCGGCTGTTCTAGGGGTACATGTTCTGTTCTCTGATTGGTATGTCGCTGTTCTAAAGGAGTTTTAGCGGTTTGCTGATTAGTGTGTTGCCGTTCTAGGGGTGGAGTTCATCGTGCCCAGTACGGGGTTCTACTGCAAACTGTGTGGCCTGTTCTACACCAGCGAGGAGACAGCCAAGGCCTCTCACTGTCGCAGTGCTGTCCACTACAGGAACCTTCAGGTGCAGTAACACATTTACTATTACCATAGGTCATTATGATTGGTTATGAGGAGGAGGAAGAGGGGAGGAGGAGGAGGAGGAAGAGGAAGAGGGGAGGAGGATGAAGAGGAGAAGGATGAGGAGGAGGAAGAGGAGAAGGAGGAGGAGGGGAGGATGAAGAGGAGGAGGAGGAGGAAGAGGGGAGGAGGAAGAGGGGAGGACACTACCCCTTGCAGAAGTGTTATGAACATATTTATAAGTTATTACAGGGAAACATTGTAAGCTTATCACTCAGTGACATCATTGTGAGACCAAAGTTCAGAAAAATGTCTTTAGAGTTGAGTTACAGTTTGAGACGAAGCACAAGATACATACAGAGATCAGTCACTCACTATCCCTACACACACACACACACACACACACACACACACACACACACATACACACACACACGTCAAAACTGGCAGCACAATCCAAAGCTTTTTTCCCTCTCCACCGTGGGTGGTAGAGAGGGGGGGAGGGGGGGGGGGGGAGTCCTACAGTGGGGTGTCAGAAAAGGAGACTTTGGATGAGTGAGTGGAGTAGAGGGTGTTAGTGTGGCCTCCATGGGAGTCTATCAATTACTTTACTTCCTAAAGGCTCCCTTCCAATGGGCCCAGCTGCTCTAGTCCTTCCTGGGGACCTACTTTGTATACAGGCAATGTGTAGACTAACTGGCGGTTAGAAAGCCCTACACTTGTTAGACCCATTGTGCTCTTCAGTTCATTCCCAATAGGCTCTTGGTTCAGCTGGCCAGGGTCCTTCTGTGCGGCTGTGAACAGGCAGTGGAAGGGGCAGCCCTATACCACAGGAAGGCCCCCTCACAGTGTTGAGTACTGGGAGTTGTATTAGGTTACCTATTAGTGCTCAATGCCCATCCAGGACGGAGACCTCAACACACACGCATGCGAGCAGGCACACACACACGCAAACACCCCACACACACACGCAAAGCTGCACAGCTGGAAGCAGCCAGAAGGGGAAAAGATTCCTTCACATTTGATGGATAACATTGCGAGGGTAAAAAACCTCAAGAACAGATGCGCTGTCCGTCAAAAGCTGAGGGGTTTTGTGTGTGTGTGTGTGTGTGTGTGTGTGTGTGTGTGTGTGTGTGTGTGTGTGTGTGTGTGTGTGTGTGTGTGTGTGTGTGTGTGTGTGTGTGGGCTCCCTGCTGCTACCCGCTTAGCCGAGAGCTGGTTGGTGATGATGGTTTTTGCCTTTAACAGGACTTGCTGTGAATGTAGACACTAGACAGGTTCATGTCTGTTCAGGAAGCACCTGCCTCTCTCTCAGCACATTCCACTCTCTTAGGTTTCAGTCTCGCTCCTTGACTATTGTGTCAAACAGCAGTAGCTCTGGCTGAGGAGTTTATACAGGGGAATATGCATAAGAAACTCAATATAGATAAATCAGGTCTCCTTATTTTAAAATTCACAGGAAGTCGGATGGAGTTGTAGTGTATGATAGTGGAAAGCGAAATAAAGGTGAAACGTGGATAGCCGTGTTATAGGCTAAGTATTTGAATGCAGTTTAATATCCCACTTAAAGGGGAGCTCTCTACAAGTACGTACACAAAGCTAACTTTATTCTTTCCTCTCTTCACAGAAGTACCTGTCTCAGCTGGCAGAGGACAGTCTACTTGGTGCACTCACTGACCCCTCAGCTACAGAGTGACCTCTGACCTATACTCATCACACGGTACCGTCAAGTTGGTGGGGCGGACGGCGTTGCGTGTGTGCTACAGACTGAGTGATCTGAGCTTGCCAAGGACTACTCAACGAAAGAGACATGAATAAATGACATATCGGATGGAGGTCACACGGTAAAATGAACTGGACCCGGAGAGAAGAGCCATTCTCTGGGAATTGCTTGGACAACAACTCATTGCTGAATACCAAATCAAATAAAATGTTATTGGTCACATGCGCCGAATACAACAGATGTAGACTTTACCGTGAAATGCTTACTTACGAGCCCATTCCCAACAATGCACAGTTAAAAAGTACGAAAAATATTTGCTTAAGAAAATAGTAACACAATAAAATAACAATAACGAGGCTATATACAATATAGCAAAATGTTTGATTTTGTACATAGTTTAAAAATACTGTGAGTGTAGAAAGGTTCCAGTGTTCAGATATTGTGTAGGATATTGCAGTACTACATTTGCCTAAATGAAAACCGGTCACCAAAGATTTGTGTTAAAAGATATTTATCTATCTTTCACACTTTGATTTGTTGGCAGTAGAGAAGAAATGTGTTTTGTTATTCATCACAGGAATAAACACAGCCTTCTTTCTAGTAATTATTGTTGAAATCAGACTCTGTGATATAATGAATTGAAACTCATCCATATTAGTATTTGTCATGGTTCTGGTTACATGTTGTTCTATGTAGCTGTTCTCCACATACAATTCAAATCATTTGATTTAACTTTACATTTTTGTCTGTAAAGTGTTAGGGATATTACATAATGCGATTTTAGATGCAAAGTGCCTTGGAACATATCTGTCATTGGTAGATTTAGTAGTTTAGAAGTAATCCTCAGGTTGATTTAATTTGGACGTTACATTTTGAATGTGTATTTCATTACACAGTGTTTTTGTGTATAACTGCAGGATATAAAGGCCTACACTTGTTATACCTACTGTGTCTGTTCATTGAGACAAAATGGAATACGGTTCCAGACAGACATGGACAAAAACATATCAGTCTGAAAGATATGTAACTTTCAAAATCATCCCCGTATGATGCATTTTGCATTAAATATGTCATCCCCATATGATGCATTTTGAATCATATGATGCTGCTTTTTGCATCATATGATGCCAAATGCATCATACGGGGATGATTTCTGTATTTTTTAAGTTACATATCTTGAAAACTTGAGTGCTGACAAGTAGAAACTTTTTGGAACAACAATCGACTAATGAAACAAATACCAAAATATATTTATTGTGTGGAATTTTCCTTTAAATTGAGGTGCAGTTTTACCAAAGAATCGCCATATGTTTTCTTCAGGGTTTCTTCAATTTTTTGTCCTGCATTTGATTTCATTTAAAAATACTTTGACAAATTTGAGAATTGTGAAATTTGTCACATCAGGTTCAATATTTTGCAAATGTCTAAATAATTTATACAGTGCCTTTAAACTGTATAGAAACTTGAACTGGACCATGTGTGTTATTTAAGAGTTAAATTAATTGTTAAGAGTTAAATTAAGTGTGATTTTAAGTCAGTATAATATATTGTTGAGGCAGGGTTTGAAACTTGCTCTCTCTCTCTGTTTTCTACACTGTGAATGTTGCTCCAAGTTTTAAGATTGTTTTAAGATTGTGTTTAAGATTTTGTTGAACTTTTCTTATGGTTATTTTCTGATGCAAACATTTGAATAAACATTTTAAGAGAGAAAGCTGTTAGTGTATCAGTGGGGGCAGCTAAGGAGAGGACGACTCATAATAATGGCTGGAATGGAGCAAATGGAATGACATCAAACACATGAAAACCATGTATTTGATGTATATGATACCATTCCACTGATTCCACTCCAGCCATTACCACGAGCCCATCCTCCCCAATTAAAGTGCCACCAACCACCTGTGGTGTATGTGTTATTGAAGCTATGCAAACTTGTGTTGCAGTTAGGCACCAATTTAGCTATTTTCTCTATTTTCTCCCATTGAATAATGGGATGCAAAATAATTAGTTTAGGTTATTAGACAATTTGGAGAAGCAAAACACAGTATAAGACAACGTGCATAAATAAAATCCTTGAGGATGAGAAAAACGGCTACTTTCATGTGCATGGGGCGTTGTGACTTTCTACTGTTTGAGGGGAGCGCCCCCAGGTGTTAAGGTAGGATATTACACTTGTCAGACCAAACTATAATAATAATAATAATAATAATAATAATAATAATAATAGTAATAATAATAATAATAATAATAATATGCCATTTAGCAGATGCTTTATCCAAAGCGACTTACAGTCATGTGTGCATAAATTTTTACGTATGGGTGGTCCCGGGGATCGAACCCACTACCCTGGCGTTACAAGCGCCATGCTCTACCAATTGAGCTACAGAGGACAAACTAATTGTATAATGATGATTCCTTTCGATAGCACAGACTTTGTCAAGTCAATTGCACTCTTGGACTTTATCATTGACAATACACATTACAGTCAAATAGGAAAAATTATATAATAAACTATCTATCTTTGGACAGTTTCCCAGTAACAAATTGTTATGTATAATCAATTGGACTTTTTTCATTTACAGAACACATTGCTATAAGTTTTGAAATGGGGAAAAGTAGTCTGTCTCTACTCTGTAAGTAGATACAAGGTAAACTGTGTATTACTAACATATCTATATTGGGACAGTTTCACAGGACTGGTATGTAACAACTGGTTACATACAAGTAACATTAGAAGTGTTTCAGTATGTGAATATGAGACGTTGAAAAAAACTATTTGGGTGGGGTGAGGATAGATGTATAGTTGATTGCACTGGCTGTACATTACGTGTACTGACTCAAACATGCATATTGTACTGTACATGTTGTCCATGTATAGGATGTACAATACAGTAGCCTAAACCAGGGGTTCTTAATGTGGGGGCCGTGTATTTTTTACATAAATGCACTGTAATTTAAACTTCAAAACTGCAAAGTTTTATCTTTGCCTCTTGGCGAAATGTGTAGAATTGCAGGATATTAGCTTTAAAGATGCAAAACAAAAAAATCTCTCTGCCCCATGACAAAATGTGCAGAATTGCAGGAAATTTGCTTGAAAACTGCTAAATGTCCTCTCCGATGCCAACAGATGGGCCTTTAAAATGTTCCTTCCCAGTGCCGAGACTTGGTTCGTCTGGCCATGCACTGCCAGTCATAGTAGAACTCCTTGTATGCTATTTTTTTTTTTTATCTCACTCGAGTTGTGTTCTGATTATGAGGGGGTCCCTGATGAATTTGCTATCACAAGGGGTCCCAGGCTTCAAAACGTTTGAGAACCCCTGGCCTACACTATAGTGAACAAAATGTTCTAGCTAGTTTCGGGTCTAAAATTGCACAATTTGGGACTTAGCCTATTTTTGTTGGGTGTCAAATACAACAATGAGAGTTATTTTACCCTTTTTCCAACACAAAAAGGCTTATTATAAGTCGTTAATACAGTAATAGTGTTTTACACAAACGTTTTGTTGCTACTCTGCAACTCCAACGATAGGGGCAGCACTAGATCATTAGGAACTCGACCCTACAGAAAATACGAGAAGCCAGATCTCATCCGGGATTTTGATTGGTGACCTTTTTACAACACGTCTGCTAGTTAAGCCAATCGGATATCTCAAACACAATTCTATGCCAAAGTGTTGCTGGGTATACAACACAAAAACAACAGCATTTAAACCCACATCAATTTACAGCTTCAACGGCAGACACGTTCAGTCATTTTCCTTTGGACTTTTGACACTCAAGAGGTAGACAGCTAATGCATGATATTATGGAACTGTTTTTCTAAGTCGACGATAAATGATAGCTGGCTTTGTTGTTGTCGTGCATTTTCCCGTCGCTTGGGCTGCAAAGTGACAACAACCGAGCGAGGCAGCCTTCAACTTTGTGATAACGGCTAAACTAATAACGGAGATACAAATTATCACTGAAATATGAATTATATATAGAGTACATCAACTTTAAGCAGTATTTACCTCTTATTGTTTCAATACTTACCTTTTTTCTTTTATCGTGTAATTTCTCGTCAATGATTTCAGCACAACGATGCGGTCATTGTTTTGCCTGCGTAGTTGTGGTGCGTCGTAGCAGCAGGAGCTTGCAAAAAGTGATTTGCTTTGCTGCTGTCCAAAAACATTTGTTGACAGATTTGTATTTAGTCTGGAGATTAACGATTATCGGTTATCAATGCATGAATTAGGTCAGGGGGGAGGGATGTGAGGGGGCTTGTCTGGACATGTTGATGTTGTGCCAATGAAATGAATGCACATCAAAATTAATTGAAACGTTATTTTATAATTTCAGGTGTCTGCAGAATTTTTACAAATTTGAACGCATTTCCGCTGCTCCAAATCCCCGTTTTAAAACAATGGCAACTGACTGCGAGGCATGGCTAAACGCTAACCCCCTTGGTAAGTTATCTTTACCAGTCTGTAGTCTGTCTGGACTTTTGATGCGGAAGTAGCTCAGTGATTACTGGTGATTCTAATTTGCAGTGACTGCTGCTTTTTCTGTAACCACTGATCATGATTTTTATTCTGCTGGCCTTACATTGTATATGGTCAAGCATAACAAATAGTTTATGGTTCAATTATAAATGGAATGATGCATTCATACTACAAAACTTGGGATCTAAACCCTATTCAATTCATAATGCATTGCGAACATCAAATTACCTTATCGTTACCCATAACCTCTGTTATGAAATAGAACATCTGCAAATAGAGTTTGTTCTGGTCAATCAGTCAAACTGCCAATAGAGTTTGTTCTGGTCAAACTGCCATCTTACCTTGTCTCTCACCACCTCCTTCATCCCCCACCAACAGATGCAGACGATCTGAGCGACTCCTTCCTTTCGGGCGAAGAGGAGAATGGCATTATCACCAAAAACATCAAGAACGAAATAAATGGCAACTGGATTTCGGCACCTAACAGTATCCACGAGGCCCGTCTCAAAGCCAAAGCGAAGAGGAGGCTGAGGAAGACTTCTTCTAGAGACTCTGGGAGAGGGGACTCGTTTAGTGATAATGGGGACCCCTCCCGGGGCACCAACGGCACCGTACCCCCCACCAGCCCCAAGAGCAAACTGCTGGACAGGAAGTCACGGGCAGGGAAGGGAAGAGGACTACCAAAGAAAGGTATGGGGAGAAATGTAGATGTTAATAATATATCTGCTAAATGACTAAAATGTAAATGTTAAAGGGAAGGGAAGAGGACTACCAGAGAAAGGTATGGGGAGTTATGTAGATGTTAATAACATATTATGTTAAAGGAAAGGGAAGAGGACTACCAGAGAAAGGTATGGGGAGATATGTAGATGTTAATAACATATCATGTTAAAGGGAAGGGAAGAGGACTACCAGAGAAAGGTATGGGGAGATATGTAGATGTTAATAACATATCATGTTAAAAGGAAGGGAAGAGGACTACCAGAGAAAGGTATGGGGAGGGACTATTTATGTGGTTATGTAATAACGTGTTGTTAACATAGGCCTACTTGTGATCACGTGAAGTCACGGCGAGGGAAGGGAAGACCATAGAAGTCTACCGAAGACTAGTAATGGGACGTTATGTAATAAGGTGTTAACATTGCTAGAATAATGTAATACCAAACAGGCGTAATACTGTTGCTGCATTAATTGATAAGCAACAAGTTAGTCTATTTGTGTTTTGAGCAAAAACATGCTTCAAGGAATAGCCTATCATTGCCTACGGAGTTACAATATGGTGTGTCCTAGTCTTGCGTGACCAGAGATCACACCATATTCTTGTTGGCTGGAATCAAGGCTACACGTGACCTAGTCCCCGAGAGATCTCTCGCTGTCCCTGCCTTTCCAACTGCCAGCCCAGTAGTAAACCAATTATGTAAACAAATGGCAAGGTGAGCCTGATCCGATCACACTCACTTATATTAACACCCCTCTTATGTCCTTTTGGTATCCATCCGCTGAAGGCTTTTTTTTCAATGGCTCTTGGTCTAACAGACTTGGATAACTGAAACAAGATTGAGCATTTGTCCAAAGACATGCAAACTAAGCAATAAAGTAAACTATAGATAGCAAGAGCATGGCGGTTTGTTGTAGATAACATCACCTCACCTTCCCATGACCCCTTGGCCAATATCTCCAACTAGCCTAGCTTGTTTACCAATAACACAAGTGACTCCTTTGAATCTTATAGTTGCATGCATATTAATCTTCCTTGTGATAAGCTATTTACTACTCTTTAATCACCTTATAAATAACTGCTGAAGCGTCATGCATGTAGAACAGAGAGGAAGCTGCTTCTCAGCAGAGTCAAAGCATGTGTCCCAAATTACACCCTATTCTCTATATAGTGCACAGATCCCTATGGGCCCTGGTCAAAGTATTACACTATATAGGGAGATGTAGTCAGAGCACCTTGCCGTACCCCCAGCTATTTGTCCTCTGGGCCCATATTGACAGTGACGTTCAGAGTAGGAGTGCTGATAAAGGATCAGTTTAGCCTTTTTAGATCATAATGAATATGATTATGTGGAAAGGTGGGAATCAGATCCTAGATCAGCACTCATACTCTGGGACACTTTTTGAATACAGGTCAGGCCCTGGTTAGTTCGGTTCTTATCTGATAAAAAGAAACCGCAGTATCTTTCTTGGCCTTGTTTGATGATGTCAGTCCCCACTGCCAACATAACATCTTGCAGAAGCACAGTACAGTTAGTTATTTTCTGATAGAAATGAACCATAGTATCTTGGCACAGATGTATTTGAGTTATGTAACCAAAGAACTGGGCCATGATGTCAATGTAAATGCCTGGGCATTTGTCCCAAATGGCACCCTATTCACTATATTAAAGGGAATAGGGTGCCATTTGGAACACAGTCTAGGTCCCGCTGTGGTTTAGGGGCTCCTGTAAAAGTTCAAGTTGTGTAACGTTTTGGAAGCATAACAGAAACTATTCTATGGGTGGAATCTCGCAGGGCAACAAGGGTAGTAGGTACATGATGTTCCAGAATCAGCCATGGCACAGACAACATTCTAAAGGGGCAGAGCTATATACAGGAGGAATATAACACACACATAGCCTCCACATAACACACTCACACTGGGTGGGACTTATAGGGGAGGGGGGTTAAAACATGTAGGCCTAGACAAGCTGAGCTGCTTTGGAAATGGGTCTCTTCATAAATAGACTGGCAATCTGTTTCTACAGAGCCACCAACAGATGTGGCTTTGTGTAACACTTACTAATGAGGAATTACCCTTTTAAAATATGTGGTTTATGTCAGCAGTTGAGCCTTTAAAGTTAACACCCTCTATAGGACGTGCTATACAGTCCAACACCCTCTATAGGACGTGCTATACAGTCCAACACCCTCTATAGGACGTGCTATACAGTCCAACACCCTCTATAGGACGTGCTATACAGTCCAACACACACTATAGGTATTTTTGTGCTCACCACTTTTTCCTGTCTAGTTATAGGCCCACCATAGTGGTATGGATAAATAAAAGGTCTGTAGGAAATCTGATTTGTTTATATATAATTGATCTATTCCCCTCTATAGTTAGGCCAGTTCCTGTTTGTTGTAATGTTTCATATTGGTTTCCGCGATCAGTAGTATCATTTCCATGATGAGCTCTGTCTATGACGTCATATGCTCTCTGTGTCTTCCTGGAGAAAAGCCTTTTGAACTGAAGGTGCTTTTCAGTGTTTCACTTCAGTTGAATTGGAGACATCCTGTCAAAATCACAGACCGTGTGTGTGTGCCTTCCTGTATATTGTACATAGGGTACTGTTGACCTTCCTTCTTTCCTTTGTCAGTACAGTGTTTGTGTGCTGTTCAAATGTAGGCTGCATTGTGATGTAAACCCACTCCAGCTATAGGTGACCACATATAGGCTACTGGTTAGTAGTATGTTTTGAAAGCTCTGGGGTGATGCAGATCTAGGATCAGCTTGCCTTCCCTAAATCCTAACCTTAACCCTTAGTGGGGGAAATGCAAAACTGCCCTGAGACCAATGTGTAGGGACAACTTCACCCTAATCTGAGCAATACCTCAATAGTGGCATTTTTATAACGCACATTGCTGAAGAAAGGAGCATTCTATGTGGCTATTTCTATACTGAACAAAAATATAAACAAACATTTAAATTTTTTTACTGAGTTACAGTTCATATAAGGAAATCAGTCAATTGAAATAAATTAATTAGGCCCTAATCTATGGATTTTACATGACTGGGCAGGGGTGCAGCCATAGGTGGGCCTGGGAGGGCCAGGCCCAACCAATCAGAATGAGTTTTTCCCCACAAAAGGGCTTTATTACAGACAGAAATACTCCTCAGTTTCATCAGCAATCCGGGTGGCTGGTCTCAAGACGATCCCGCAGGTGAAGAGCCGGCTGTAGAGGTCCTGGTCTGGCGTGGTGACACGTGGTCTGCGGTTGTGAGGCCTGTTGGACGTACTGCCAAATTCTCTAAAACAACGTTGGAGGCGGTTTATGTTAACATTCAATTCTCTGGCAACAGCTCTGGTGGACATTTGTGCAGTCAGCTTGCTAATTGCACGTTCCCTCAACTTGAGACGTCTGTGGCATTGTGTTATGTGACAAAACTGCACATTTTAGAGTGGCCTTTTATTGTCCCCAGTACAAGGTGCACCTGTGTAATGATCATGCTGCTTAATCAGCTTCTTGTTATGCAACACCTGTCAGGTGGATGGATTATATTGGCATGGGACAAATGCTCACTAACAGGATGTAAGCAAATTTGTACACATTTTTGAGAGAAATATGCTTTTTTGTGCGTATGGAACATTTCTGGGATTTTTTTTTTCAGCTCATGAAACATGGGACCAACACTTTATATTGTTGGTCCCATGTTTATATTTTTGTTCAGTATATGTGGATATTTCTATGGTTCCTGTTCTTAAGTTTTGTTTTTGCGTTTTGTACACCAGCTTCAAACAGTTGAAAATACAATATTTTTGCGTTTATATTTTTGTTCAGTATATGTGGATATTTCTATGGTTCCTGTTCTTAAGTTTTGTTTTTGCGTTTTGTACACCAGCTTCAAACAGTTGAAAATACAATATTTTTGGTTATGGAAAAGATACTTCACAGCGGTTTAGATGGTACAATGATTCTCTACACTATAATTGCTTGTTTTGTCACATAAACTGAAATTAAGCAAACTATTTATTTAGAATTTTAGCAACCAGGAAATGGCGGAGCGATTTCTGCATATTGCATCTTAAATTTTAGCCATTTAGCAGACGCTCTTATCCAGTGCGACTTACAGTTAGTGAACAATTTTTTTTTTTTCATACATCTTTAAATCACACTGCCAGATTATGATTTGTACGTTGTTTTTCCACAGATTTAAACTATTTTGCACCATGAAAATGTTGTTTCTGTTTTGAAAACATCACTGGCATTGACCTTGTTTTTTGTCTGTTGGTCAGGTGGCGCGGGGGGCAAAGGGGTGTGGGGCCCACCTGGAGAAGTGTATGACCTGGATGAGGTCGACGTCAAAGACCCCAACTATGACGAAGCTCAGGTATTGGACCATTTATATTGGACCTCTGACCCTCTGAGTTAGGTACAGTACGGTTAGGATGCTGAGTTTTACCTGCTCATGAAACAACTCAGCCCTTAAGTACACTATACAAGTTTTTTGGTATCCAATCTTGATCGGCTTCATTGTTCTGCTTTCTGTTGTGTCCTCTACAGGAGAACTGTGTGTATGAGACGGTGGTCCCTCCGCTGGAGGAAGGTGACTTTGAGAAGACGCTCATTCCCATCGTGCAGGAATACTTTGAACACGGCGACACCAATGAAGTAGCGGTAGGTTCATTTCAACGGTTATTTGAGTTGGCTGTAGTGTTCTGTGTTTAGGGCGCTTTCCATTTCCTAATCACTGGTGGACCTGCTTCTGCCTTTTATTTGATCTGACTGTAGTCTGAGTTAATTCTGAAGGATGTAGCTATGTTCTTCTTCTCTGATGATTTGACCCTATGACCTATGAGCCCACGCCCTCTTCTTGGCCAATACCCTCTCTCTCCCCATGACCAACTCTGTATTCCATCTGACCAACACCCATCCCCCTCTCTCCCCTCCATAGGAGCTCCTGGGTGAACTCAACCTGGGCTCCATGTCTAGCGGGGTGCCCATGCTGGCTGTGAGCCTGGCCCTGGAGGCTAAGGCCAGCCACAGAGAGCTGACGTCCAGGCTGTTGACGGACCTGTGTGGCCGCGTGCTGAGCCGTAAAGACGTGGAGAGCTCCTTTGACAAGTTACTCAGGGAGCTGCCTGACCTGGTGTTGGACACACCTGGAGCCCCTCAGGTAGTGTGTGTGATATCGCACCGTCTAAGAATAGAAGTGTGTGGATGTATCTGTGAAAATGTCTAACCGACCGTGGAGGCCAATGTGTAGGACTGTGTCCTTGTGAATGTTTGAGTGACTTAGCAGGCACACTGCAGTGTGTATACAGTACCTTCGGAAAGTATTCAGACCCCACATTCTGTTACATTACAGCCTTATTCTAAAATGGATTAACGAAAACAAAATCCTCAGCAATCTACAAACAATACCCCATAATGACAATGCGCAAACTGAGCAATCGGGGGAGAAGGGGCTTGGTCAGGGAGGTGACCAAGAACCCGATGGTCACTCTGACAGAGCTCTAGAGTTCCTCTGTGGAGATGGGAGAACCTTCCAGAAGGACAACCATCTCTGCAGCACTCCACCAATCAGGCCTTTATGGTAGAGTGGACAGACAGAAGCCACTCCTCAGTAAAAGGCACATGACAGCCCGCTTGGAGTTTGCCAAAAGGCACCTAAAGACTCTCAGACCATGAGAAACAAGATTCTCTAGTCTGATGAAACCAAGATTGAACTCTTTGGCCTGAATGCCACATCTGGAGGAAACCTGGCACCATCCCTACAGTGAAGCATGGTGGTGGCATAATCATGCGGTGGGGATGTTTTTCAGCGGCAGGGACTGGGAGACTAGTCAGGATCGAGGCAAAGTACAGAGAGATCCTTGATGAAAACCTGTTCCACAGCTCTCAGGACCACAGACTGGGGCGAAGGTTCACCTTCCAACAGGACAACAACCCTAAGCAAACAGCCAAGACAACACAGGAGTGGCTTCGGGACAAGTCTCTGAATGTCCTTGAGTGGCCCAGCCAGAGCCCAGACTTAAACCTGATCGAACATCTATGGAGAGACCTGAAAATAGCTGGGCAGCAACGCTCCCCATCCAACCTGACAGAGCTTGAGAGGATCTGCAGAGAAGAATGGGAGAAACTCCCCAAATACAGGTGTGCCAAGCTTGTAGCGTCATACCCAAGAAGACTCAAGGCTGTAATTGCTGCCAAAGGTGCTTCAACAAAGTACTGAGTAAAGGGTCTGAATACTTATGTAAATGTGTTATTTCCGTTATGTTTTTTATTTTCATACATTTGCACAAAGAAAATCGAAATTTTTTATTTTATTTTATCAATTTTAGAATAAGGCTGTAACCTAACAAAATGTGGAAAAAGTCAGGGAGTCTGAATACTTTCCGAAGGCACTGTATGTTCTGTGTTCTGTTCTGCATGCAAACCGGAGCAGTGTATCTCAGAACGGAACGCATATGTTTTGTTCTGAAATTCCATATGCGTGTCATAAAAGAAGTAAAAGAGATTCACAGTTACTTTAGCCATCTGACAGTTCCTATCGCGACTGTAAACCGTCACACGCACTGTTCAAACATGGGATTCTTTGGTATTTATTAGGGATCCCCATTAGCTGTTGCCAAGGCAGCAGCTACTCTTCTTGGGGTCCAAACACATTAAGGCACTTACATTACATAAAAAACAAAAGATAAAACATTATTACACCACTACATATCTACAATACAAAATGTATAATACCACCATACAACAATATTACAATGTATGTGTGTGTAGAGTGCGTGTGCTAGCGCTTGTGTGCGTATGCGTGTCTGTACCTGTGTATCTCTTCACAGTCCCCGCTGTTCCATAAGTTGTATTTTTACCTGTTTTTTAAAAATCTGATTCTACTGCTTGCATCAGTTACCTGATGTGGAATAGAGTTCCATGTAGTCATGGCTCTATGTAATACTGTGCGCCTCCCATAGTCTGTTCTGGACTTTGGGAATTGTGAAGAGACCTCTGGTGGCATGTCTTGTGGGGTATGCATGGGTGTCTGAGCTGTGTGCTGGTAGTTTAAACAGACAGCTCGGTACATTCAGCTTGTCAACACTTCTTACAAAAACAAGTAGTGATGAAGTCAATCTCTCTTCCACTTTGAGCCATGAGAGATTGACATGCATATCATTAATGTTAGCTCCCCGTGTACTTTTAAGGGCCAGCCGTGCTGCCCTGTTCTGAGCCAATTGTAATTTTCCTAAGTCCCTCTTTGTGGCACCTGCCTTGTTGATAGTGTTGTTAAGAAGGCAGAGCAGCGCTTTATTATGGACAGACTTCTCCCCATTTTAGCTACTGTTGTATCAATATGTTTTTACCATGACAGTTTACAATCCAGGGTTACTCAAAGCACCTCAACTTGCTACATTTCCACATTTTTCATTACAAGATTTAGTTGAGGTTTAGGGTTTAGTGAATGATTTGTCCCAAATACAGTGTCACTACTGTGTGGGATGGATGTTGATGTACTGTACCCTGTGTGCATAACAGAGCTGGGTTCAAACAGTATTTGAAATACTTTCAAATACATTTGCTTTAGACTGCCTAGAGTGCCAGGTGGACAGGGGTTGCACTTTCTGTGTGTTCCGTTCCACTGCGCCAGGCAAGCTCAATCAAGCCCAGTTGAAGTATTTCAAAATATTTCAAATAGTCTTTGAACCCAGGTCTGATACTAGCTGTGGTGAAACAGACAGATGGGAATAACACCAGTGGTGGAAAAAGTACCCAATTTTCAGACATGCGTAAAAGTAAAGATACCTTAATAGAAAGTGACTCATGTAAAAGTGAAAGTCACCCAGTAAAATACTACTTGAGTAGAAGTCTAAAAGTATTTGGTTTTAAATATACTTAAGTATCAAAAGTAAATTTGTTTAGTAAGCAAACCCGACAGCACCATAAAAAAATATATACATTTATTTACTGATAGCCAGGGGCACACTCCAACACTCAGACATAATTTACAAATTAAGCATTTGTGTTTAGTGAGTCCACCAGATCAGAGGCAGTATTGATGACCAGGGATGTTCTCTTGATAAGTGTGTGAATTGGACCATTTTCCTGTCCTGCTAAGCATTCAAAATGTAACGAGTACTTCTGGGTGGGAAAATGTATGGAGTTAAAAGTACATTATGTTCTTTAGGAATGTAGTGAAGTAAATATATATAAATAGTAAAGTAAAGATACCCCAAAAACTACTTAAGTAGTGCTTTAAAGTATTTTACTTAAGTAATTTACACAACTGAATAACACTGTGGTACTGTTTACTGTAGATGACTGTCTGTGGTTCAATCTGTGAGAGAGAGAGAGAGATGGGGAGTTTCAGCTCTTTTCTTCCCGTCCACACAGAGCAGACATGCGATCTCTCGCCTCATTGTCTCCGCAGCGCCAGGCACAAAATGCTAGCTCAGCGTAGGAGGCTGCTAAAAGGGTTATTCATCATCCCTCCCTCTCTCTCACTTTCTCTCTCTCTCATTTGTCTGTCCTCCTACTCTCTCTCTCACTTCCCCACAAAGCCACGCTCTCTCTCTGTTCTTCCCCCTGGCTGTGCTGTGCTGTCTCTCTCTCTCTGTTCATCCCCCTGGTTGTGCTGTCTCTCTCTCTGTTCTTCCCCCTGGCTGTGCTGTCTCTCTCTCTCTGTTCTTCCCCCTGGCTGTGCTGTCTCTCTCTCTCTGTTCTTCCCCCTGGCTGTGCTGTCTCTCTCTCTGTTCTTCCCCCTGGCTGTGCTGTCTCTCTCTCTCTCTGTTCTTCCCCCTGGCTGTGCTGTCTCTCTCTCTCTGTTCTTACCCCTGGCTGTGCTGTCTCTCTCTCTCTGTTCTTCCCCCTGGCTGTGCTGTCTCTCTCTCTCTGTTCTTCCCCCTGGCTGTGCTGTCTCTCTCTCTCTGTTCTTCCCCCTGGCTGTGCTGTCTTTCTCTCTGTTCTTCCCCCTGGCTGTGCAGTCTCTCTCTGTTCTTCCCCCTGGCTGTGCTGTCTCTCTCTCTCTGTTCTTCCCCCTGGCTGTGCTGTCTCTCTCTCTCTGTTCTTCCCCCTGGCTGTGCTGTCTCTCTCTCTCTGTTCTTCCCCCTGGCTGTGCTGTCTCTCTCTGTCTGTTCTTCCCCCTGGCTGTGCTGTCTCTCTCTCTCTGTTCTTCCCCCTGGCTGTGCTGTCTCTCTCTCTCTGTTCTTCCCCCTGGCTGTGCTGTCTCTCTCTGTTCTTCCCCTTGGCTGTGCTGTCTCTCTCTCTCTGTTCTTCCCCCTGGCTGTGCTGTCTCTCTCTCTCTGTTCTTCCCCCTGGCTGTGCTGTCTCTCTCTCTCTGTTCTTCCCCCTGGCTGTGCTGTCTCTCTCTCTCTGTTCTTCCCCCTGGCTGTGCTGTCTCTCTCTCTCTGTTCTTCCCCCTGGCTGTGCTGTCTCTCTCTCTCTGTTCTTCCCCCTGGCTGTGCTGTCTCTCTCTCTCTGTTCTTCCCCCTGGCTGTGCTGTCTCTCTCTCTCTCTCTGTTCTTCCCCCTGGCTGTGCTGTCTCTCTCTCTCTCTGTTCTTCCCCCTGGCTGTGCTGTCTCTCTCTCTCTCTGTTCTTCCCCCTGGCTGTGCTGTCTCTCTCTCTCTCTGTTCTTCCCCCTGGCTGTGCTGTCTCTCTCTCTCTCTGTTCTTCCCCCTGGCTGTGCTGTCTCTCTCTCTCTGTTCTTCCCCCTGGCTGTGCTGTCTCTCTCTCTCTGTTCTTCCCCCTGGCTGTGCTGTCTCTCTCTCTCTGTTCTTCCCCCTGGCTGTGCTGTCTCTCTCTCTCTGTTCTTCCCCCTGGCTGTGCTGTCTCTCTCTCTCTGTTCTTCCCCCTGGCTGTGCTGTCTCTCTCTCTCTGTTCTTCCCCCTGGCTGTGCTGTCTCTCTCTCTCTGTTCTTCCCCCTGGCTGTGCTGTCTCTCTCTCTGTTCTTCCCCCTGGCTGTGCAGTCTCTCTCTCTGTTCTTCCCCCTGGCTGTGCAGTCTCTCTCTCTGTTCTTCCCCCTGGCTGTGCTGTCTCTCTCTCTCTGTTCTTCCCCCTGGCTGTGCTGTCTCTCTCTCTCTGTTCTTCCCCCTGGCTGTGCTGTCTCTCTCTCTGTTCTTCCCCCTGGCTGTGCAGTCTCTCTCTCTGTTCTTCCCCCTGGCTGTGCTGTCTCTCTCCCTCTGTTCTTCCCCCTGGCTGTGCTGTCTCTCCCTCTGTTCTTCCCCCTGGCTGTGCTGTCTCTCTCTCTGTTCTTCCCCCTGGCTGTGCAGTCTCTCTCTCTGTTCTTCCCCCTGGCTGTGCAGTCTCTCTCTCTGTTCTTCCCCCTGGCTGTGCTGTCTCTCTCTCTCTGTTCTTCCCCCTGGCTGTGCTGTCTCTCTCTCTCTGTTCTTCCCCCTGGCTGTGCTGTCTCTCTCTCTGTTCTTCCCCCTGGCTGTGCAGTCTCTCTCTCTGTTCTTCCCCCTGGCTGTGCAGTCTCTCTCTCTGTTCTTCCCCCTGGCTGTGCTGTCTCTCTCCCTCTGTTCTTCCCCCTGGCTGTGCTGTCTCTCCCTCTGTTCTTCCCCCTGGCTGTGCTGTCTCTCTCTCTGTTCTTCCCCCTGGCTGTGTAGTCTCTCTCCCTCTGTTCTTCCCCCTGGCTGTGCTGTCTCTCTCTCTGTTCTTCCCCCTGGCTGTGTAGTCTCTCTCTCTTGTTCTTCCCCCTGGCTGTGCTGTCTCTCTCTCTCTGTTCTTCCCCCTGGCTGTGCTGTCTCTCTCTCTGTTCTTCCCCCTGGCTGTGCAGTCTCTCTCTCTGTTCTTCCCCCTGGCTGTGCTGTCTCTCTCTCTGTTCTTCCCCCTGGCTGTGTAGTCTCTCTCCCTCTGTTCTTCCCCCTGGCTGTGCTGTCTCTCTCTCTGTTCTTCCCCCTGCCTGTGTAGTCTCTCCCTCATCCCTCTCTCTCTTTCCAGACTGGTTCTGGTCAGATGAGTTTAGAGCTCTGTTGTCTGCACAGACACAATGGCTTGTTAGCAACAGGCTTTGTCCAGTCCAGAACAGCAAGGCCAGCTCTTTTTCTCTGGCTCTTTCCCCCCCCCCCCCCCGTCGCTTTCTCTATATCTCTCATCTCTCTGAGTCATGTCAACAAACACTTCCACTGTCACCTCATCCCAAACAACACAAGTTTTTACTCATCCATCCAGCCTCTGGTCTCTCCATTGGCCTACTTTGATGCTAAATGTAGGCGATTTATTGTCTATATTTGCTTATGCAGTAACTCATTATCAAATTAGGTTATAAAATGTGTATTGTACTGTAATAAATGGTTTATGGCTATGCAGTTACGCCTACATGTGTTTGTGATACTTCATTTCCAAATAGATGACATTGAACTCCATGCTGCAGTCAAGATATTTCAGGCCCATGGGCATGCTATTTGGCAACAGTTCAGTCTGCCCTCTTTTTATTTAGATTTCTTTGTTTGCAGAGCTAACTTCCTGTTCTGTAGGTTTGGGTGGACCACAGAGGTTCCAATGATAATAACTGTGTTTCGAGACCAGTGCCCTTCAGTGTGTGTTAAGTGTTTTATTTTGTCTTTCAGCTCGTCGGCCAATTTATTGCCCGGGCTGTCAAAGACAAGATCCTCTCCAAGAGCTACTTAGACGGCTACAAGGGGAGAGTCGACTGTGTACATGCAAGGTATGTGTTGGCGTCATTATTTGTTAAACACGAAACTCCTTCTCGCATTTCTATGTGGTATGGTCATGGAAATGTTGTCGAGTTGGTTTACTATCTATCTATCTATATCTATATCTATATCTATATATATATATATGCACAACAGGGCCTGGGAGGCTCACAGGGATACACAATACTCCATCAATGATCCAGTTTTCAACTCAATACCAGTTTTTCAACTCAACTGCAAAATTGTTTGCCCCATGGCAAAATGTGTAGAGTTGCTGGAAATTAGCTTTAAAACAGCAAAATGTTCTCTCCGATGCAGAGGGTGGCCTTTAAAATGTTATTTTCCAGGGCCTGAGACTTGGCATGCGATGCAGCAATCATAGTACAACTCCCTGTATGCAATTTTTTATCGCACTCTAAAGTTGGAGTGATGTTCTGATATTGAGGGTGTACCTGATGAATTTGCTATCACAAAAGGGGTCCCCGGCCCCAAAAAGTTTGGGAACCCCTGGATTGTTACGTTAGTGTTTCAGCTTGTAATTTCGTGGGTGTATTCACAGAGAACAATGAGTGAAGCTTTTGGGGGAGTGTCATACATGGTTTACAGAATAGTTGAGTTGGCTTGTTGCTAGGCAGAGTTTATGTAATGAAATACTCCATTCTATGAATGCATTGAGAGAACTATACATCCCTTGAGAGATGGTTTATGGGAGTTTGGAATGAGGGAGAGAGGGTATAAACGGGCAGAAGAATGAATGACTAAGGGAAGGATCATTCCATGAAGGAGGGCGGTAGAGATGGATGATTGAATGAATTATGACAGAAGAGTGTGTCCATACTAACTCCTGGAGTGGGTGTTTTTCCATATAGGGCGGCCTTGGAGCGAGCGGCAGTGCTGTTGAAGATGGGTATGGGCGGCCTGCGCATCCACAACCTCTGGGGAACAGGTGGGGGTCAGAGACCTGTCACCCAGCTCGTCAGAGAGGTGAGACCTGCTCGTTTATACAGTGGGGAGAACAAGTATTTGATACACTGCCGATTTTGCAGGTTTTCCTACTTACAAAGCATGTAGAGGTCTGTAATTTTTATCATAGGTACACTTCAACTGTGAGAGACGGAAGCTCTCACAGACCTGTTAGTTTTTCTTTAAGAAGCCCTCCTGTTCTCCACTCATTACCTGTATTAACTGCACCTGTTTGAACTCATTACCTGTATAAAAGACACCTGTCCACACACACTCAATCAAACAGACTCCAACCTCTCCACAATGGCCAAGACCAGAGCGCTGTGTAAGGATATCAGGGTTAAAATTGTAGACCTGCACAAGGCTGGGATGGGCTACAGGACAATAGGCAAGCAGCTTAGTGAGAAGGCAACAACTGTTGGCGCAATTATTAGAAAATGGAAGAAGTTCAAGATGACGGTTAATCACTCTCGGTCTGGGGCTCCATGCAAGATCTCACCTCGTGGGGCATCAATAATCATGAGGAAGGTGAGGGATCAGCCCAGAACTACACAGCAGGACCTGGTCAATGACCTGAAGAGAGCTGGGACCACAGTCTCAAAGAAACCCATTAGTAACACACTACGCCATCATGGATTAAAATCCTGCAGCGCACGCAAGGTCCCCCCGCTCAAGCCAGCGCATGTCCAGGCCCGTCTGAAGTTTGCCAATGACCATCTGGATGATCCAGAGGAGGAATGGGAGAAGGTCATGTGGTCTGATGAGACAAAAATAGAGCTTTTTGGTCTAAACTCCACTCGCCGTGTTTGGAGGAAGAAGAAGGATGAGTACAACCCCAAGAACACCATCCCAACCGTGAAGCATGGAGGTGGAAAAATCATTCTTTGGGGATGCTTTTCTGCAAAGGGGACAGGACGACTGCACCGTATTGAGGGGAGGATGGATGGGGCCATGTATCGCGAGATCTTGGCCAACAACCTCCTTCCCTCAGTAAGAGCATTGAAGATGGGTCGTGGCTGGGTCTTCCAGCATGACAACGACCCGAAACACACAGCCAGGGCAACTAAGGAGTGGCTCCGTAAGAAGCATCTCAAGGTCCTGGAGTGGCCTAGCCAGTCTCCAGACCTGAACCCAATAGAAAATCTTTGGAGGGAGCTGAAAGTCCGTATTGCCCAGCGACAGCCCCGAAACCTGAAGGATCTGGAGAAGGTCTGTATGGAGGAGTGGGCCAAAATCCCTGCTGCAGTGTGTGCAAACCTGGTCAAGACCTACAGGAAATGTATGATCTCTGTAATTGCAAACAAAGGTTTCTGTACCAAATATTAAGTTCTTCTTTTCTGATGTATCAAATACTTATGTCATGCAATAAAAAGCAAATTAATTACTTTAAACCAAGCTGCTTGCCTATTGTCCTGTAGCCCATCCCAGCCTTGTGCAGGTCTACAATTTTAACCCTGATGTCCTTACACAGCGCTCTGGTCTTGGCCATTGTGGAGAGGTTGGAGTCTGTTTGATTGAGTGTGTGTGGACAGGTGTCTTTTATACAGGTAACGAGTTCAAACAGGTGCAGTTAATACAGGTAATGAGTGGAGAACAGGAGGGCTTCTTAAAGAAAAACTAACAGGTCTGTGAGAGCCGGAATTCTTACTGGTTGGTAGGTGATCAAA
This sequence comes from Coregonus lavaretus, assembly GCF_964263955.1. Classification (NCBI taxonomy): domain Eukaryota; kingdom Metazoa; phylum Chordata; class Actinopteri; order Salmoniformes; family Salmonidae; genus Coregonus; species Coregonus lavaretus. The sequence continues at coordinate 61,406 of NW_028157546.1, forward strand.
TACTTATGTCATGCAATAAAATGCAAATTAATTACTTAAAAATCATACAATGTGATTTTCTGGATTTTTCAGTTGAAGTGTACCTATGATAAAAATTACAGACCTCTACATGCTTTGTAAGTAGGAAAACCTGCAAAATCGGCAGTGTATCAAATACTTGTTCTCCCCACTGTAGATTGAAAGCTGTTTTTCAAGTGTGTGTTCTGTATGCTCTGTCCTCTATGTATGACAGCTATTTAAATCATGTCTGTTCTCCAAATGTAAGTTAATGTAATTTAATTGAGCTTACACTATGGAAGGGTGATGTCATCAAGACCCGCTTTAGAGTTTCACTGATGTCTCCAGTGATCACGATATCGACACATATACATCAGAGTAGCCGTAATGGTCAAGCCACCCTTCACCTGAACATCTCAGCCATTACTGAACTATGGCTTAGTTTCATGTATTCTTCCTATTCCCTATCTGTGAGCAGGCCTTTTGTTGTTATCTATGAACCTCAGGTGTACAATGGGCATACATTGACTTTGGATATCCCCTTTTCTGTATCAGATGACCCTGTTGCTGAAGGAGTATCTCCTGTCTGGAGACAACAAGGAAGCAGAGAGGTGTCTGAGAGAACTGGAGGTACCACACTTCCACCATGAGTTTGTCTATGAGGTAACTTACGGCATCCGCTATCTTGTTTTTCTTTCCACAGTTTTCATGTTCACTTGTTAACTGTAATTATTATCTTATATGAACGTATTACCTGTAGGTGCATTGGAAATGTACTCACTGTTCAATTTACCATGGAGGGTTGTATTGCTTGAGAATATCAAATAAATTGACAAACATACTGAATTTTCCTTAGTTGATTGTAACAAAAGTTATTCATCTTTTCTTCCTATTATCAATAGGCCATAGTCATGGTCCTGGAATCCAAAGGAGAGAGAACGTTCCAAATGGTTCTGCAGCTGCTGAAGTTTCTGTGGGTGTCCTCCGTCATCACTGTGGACCAAATGAGAAGGGTGAGCTTGGGCACAACCTAGTGGTCACATTATACTACTGCAGTGCCAATGGCGCCACCTGGTGTTGAAACGATGTACTGTGGTTTGAGGACCAATGTGTTGTATAATACTTACATTTACATTTTAGTCATTTAGCAGACGCTCTTATCCAGAGCGACTTACAGTTAGTGAGTGCATACATTTTTCATACTGGACCCCCGTGGGAAGCGAACCCACAACCCTGGCGTTGCAAGCGCCATGCTCTACCAACTCAGCTACAGGGGACTACTTTGTACCTAAAAAATCAACCAATCAATTTATCAATCCACTGCATTTTTGTTTACCATTGATTTGATCTATAAAATGTTCCACACTTTGTTTTTTCATTGGAAGTACATTGAAAATGACGTGATAATTATCTTATTTGCAGGGATATGAAAGAGTTTACATGGACATAGCTGAAATCAACATCGACGTCCCCCGTGCGTACTTCATCTTGGAGCAGTTTGTCGACAAGAGTTTCAGTGCGGGTGTCATCGGTGAAAAGCTGAGGGATCGTTGTCCTTGCCGGTAAGTATCTTTTCATTTGCTATTACATACACACACAAATCCATGTTTTATGATTGATGTGGATGTACTGATTTTGTCTATTTTCACAGGGGCCGGAAGAGGTTTGTGAGCGAGGGGGACGGCGGTCGCTTCAAACTGGAAAGCTACTAAGGAGCCATTTTGTGCCAGAGATGTTCTGCAAAACTGAAGCAACTTTTTACTATGATCCATATTTTGTCATAATGGTTGGGTACAAAACTGTTATTGTTTTCCTTAAGTGAAAGAATGTAAAACAAATAAAAAAAACGTAAAATGGCGCTTTGTTCTTTAGTTAAAGAAAAGTTAAGACGATACACCACTAAGGTGTTTGAGTATACATGTATAAGCTAAAACCCAGAAAGTGCCAAACCTCAACGAGTCATTCCATGTTGTTTTTATATTTTCTCTTGATTTATTTCACTGCCACTCCTTTGTCTTGTGTTCTAGATGAAAAGCAGTATTTGTACAGGAATTTAAATGGTTTGTGCATAAAGCTTTATAATGAAAAGGGGGCAGATCGTTGGTTCAAAGCAATACCTTCCCTCACCAGCTGCTGTCTGTTTCTAGCCTGGTTTCAAGATCTGTTTGTGCTGTTTTACACAACTTCTACCATAGGAATTTGTGCAAGATGGCACAAACAGATCTGGGTACCAGGCTAGTCTATTTCTATGCTGTGCTTGAGTTTTTTTCTTCTCCCCTTTAAATTACTGACAGATGTCATTACTCAAGGCAATTAATAAAACACATTCAATTAGTTTAAAGCTAAGAGATTGGGATCTGGTTGCGATCATTTCACAACAAAATGGTGTCCAGAATGTTTATTTTTATATTTGGGGAATACTGTTGTGAAGTAATGTACCAAGTCTAATTGCTCCCGGTTTGTCTGAAGTTCAATAAATTGCTATACAAAATGTATGCTATTATCAATGTATCTGTGTGGGTGGATGAAAGAGGACTTGAGAATCATGGTGTGATCTAAATCTAGTACCGTCATAAAGGGGAAATAAATATAGTTGTTTCATTTGTAGAACTTATTCACAACTAACATCAAGAGAAATGTTACATTTACCTAGACTCCAATTCAACTTTCCTCTCAGAAATAACATTTACAAGGCTAGTATACATTCTCAGCAATCAAAATAATCTATTATGAGAGATTGATGCCAACAGTGATATGTTGCAATATTAGGCTGTGGCTAGGGCTGTGGCGGTCACGAAATTGTCAGCCGGTGATTGTCAAGCAAATAACTGTCGGTCTCACGGTAATTGACCGTTAATTAACAAACACATTTAGCATCTCCTGGCTTCCACACACAGCCTACAAGACATTTTTAAAAGTCTAATAAATCCATGTAATATAGCCTACACCTTCACAATAAATCCATTATTTATTTTAGACAGTTCTAAAGAAGCATGATATGAAGAAAATATTGTCTATTTCAGAAGAAAATAATAGCATACTCCGAATTGTCCTTATGTTAGGTCCTGATGTGGCTATGCCAAATGGTTGTGGGCTACACTAGTTCATTTAGCAGACAAGATTTGCTTATAATTCCGTGGAATTATTTTATAGTATGAAGAATACAATTGAACAAAGCTGAATAAAATATAAATATTTTCTCAAAACGATGAGAGTGCACACATGCGGCTATTCTGTGTTGAGCGGTTAACAAAGAAATAGGTACTCCTATATGCTTAATTTACATTTACATTTTAGTCATTTAGCAGACGCTCTTATCCATGAGCGACTTACAGTTAGTGAGTGCATACATAATTTTTTATATTTTTCATACTGGCCCCTCATGGGAATCGAACCCACAACCTTGGCGTTGCAAACGCCATGCTCTACCAACTGAGCTACATCCCTGCCAGCCATTCCCTCCCCTACCCTGGACGACGCTGGGCCAATTGTGCGCCGCCCCATGGGTCTCCCGGTCGCGGCCGGCTACGAGCCTGGATTCGAACCAGGATCTCTAGTGGCACAGCTAGCACTGCGATGCAGTGCCTTAGACCACTGCACCACTCGGGAGGTTATTAATGTAACTTTAGTTGTTCTACAAACGTTGGGCTATATGTTTTGATTTTTAATACATTGTAAGGCTGCATGATGAGACTAATTATGATATGAAAAAAGTCACTTGAAAGGCATGAGCTCTGCTTTGTTTTTTTGCGCAGGCTGTACACACTCCAATAATCTCTCATTCACAATTTGACAAGCACTTGATAATGCTTTGAATTTCACGGCGGCATCCCCTTTGTGGCCGTAATGCACCCTAAAAAACTCCATTCCTTTTGCGGCCCGGAGTGCTGTGTAGTGCCTTTCTCCCTGAGTGTGCTGTGTAGTGCCCTTCTCCCTGAGTGTGCTGTGTAGTGCCCTTCTCCCTGAGTGTGCTGCGCAATCCGAAGCGTCTGTCACTCACACGGCTCTCCGTCACGTGATCAAGTCTTTCTCACAGGCTACAAGTTAAGACCGACACATCCGGGACCCAACTGCGCGCGTCCTTATCCAATTCTGAGGTGCATATTGATGCAACAGATCAGAACATTTAGCTTAAAATGTTGATAAACTATTTGGGTATTTCTTCACATTATAAGCGCAGCAATGCGCACATGGTAGTAGACTATAAGCGCGAATGTTCCATTAGCAGAAAACACCATTATCAAAAGTGACCGCAAATGAAATTATTTTATTATAAAGGTGCATTTTTATGGTGAAAATTATCTTCCCCAAACTTGAAACTCACGCGCTGCTTATATATGCCAGTTAGGCTCTACACCCCTTGTAAAGTGGATTAATGTGCTTAAATTTTAAGAAGTTATTTGGCCACTTTAGTTGTGATACAAACCTTATTAAAACATATAGGCCTATGGGCTAGGCTACATGAGGTGTGCGACTATGATTCGAACAAGTCGCAAAAAAAAGGCAATGTTTCTTGTGCTGGGCATCATTCACAAGTGATAATATACACTGCTCAAAAAAATAAAGGGAACACTTAAACAACACATCCTAGATCTGAATGAATGAAATAAACTTATTAAATACTTTTTCATTACATAGTTGAATGTGCTGACAACAAAATCACACAAAAATTATCAATGGAAATCAAATTTATCAACCCATGGAGGTCTGGATTTGGAATCACCCTCAAAATTAAAGTGGAAAACCACACAACAGGCTGATCCAACTTTGATGTAATGTCCTTAAAACAAATCAAAATGAGGCTCAGTAGTGTGTGTGGCCTCCACGTGCCTGTATGACCTCCCTACAACGCCTGGGCATGCTCCTGATGAGGTGGCGGATGGTCTCCTGAGGGATCTCCTCCCAGACCTGGACTAAAGCATCCGCCAACTCCTGGACAGTCTGTGGTGCAACGTGGCGTTGGTGGATGGAGCGAGACATGATGTCCCAGATGTGCTCAATTGGATTCAGGTCTGGGGAACGGGCGGGCCAGTCCATAGCATCAATGCCTTCCTCTTGCAGGAACTGCTGACACACTCCAGCCACATGAGGTCTAGCATTGTCTTGCATTAGGAGGAACCCAGGGCCAACCGCACCAGCATATGGTCTCACAAGGGGTCTGAGGATCTAATCTCGGTACCTAATGGCAGTCAGGCTACCTCTGGCGAGCACATGGAGGGCTGTGCGGCCCCCCAAAGAAATGCCACCCCACACCATGACTGACCCACCGCCAATCCGGTCATGCTGGAGGATGTTGCAGGCAGCAGAATGTTCTCCACGGCGTCTCCAGACTGTCACGTCTGTCACGTGCTCAGTGTGAACCTGCTTTCATCTGTGAAGAGCACAGGGCGCCAGTGGCGAATTTGCCAATCTTGGTGTTCTCTGGCAAATGCCAAACGTCCTGCACGATGTTGGGCTGTAAGCACAACCCCCACCTGTGGACGTCGGGCCCTCATACCACCCTCATGGAGTCTGTTTCTGACCGTTTGAGCAGACACATGCACATTTGTGGCCTGCTGGAGGTCATTTTGCAGGGCTCTGGCAGTGCTCCTCCTGCTCCTCCTTGCACAAAGGCGGAGGTAGCGGTCCTGCTGCTGGGTTGTTGCCCTCCTACGGCCTCCTCCACGTCTCCTGATGTACTGGCCTGTCTCCTGGTAGCGCCTCCATGCTCTGGACACTATGCTGACAGACACAGCAAACCTTCTTGCCACAGCTCGCATTGATGTGCCATCCTGGATGAGCTGCACTACCTGAGCCACTTGTGTGGGTTGTAGACTCCGTCTCATGCTACCACTAGAGTGAAAGCACTGCCAGCATTCAAAAGTGACCAAAACATCAACCAGGAAGCATGGGAACTGAGAAGTGGTCTGTGGTCACAACCTGCAGAACCACTTCTTTATTGGGGGTGTCTTGCTAATTGCCTATAATTTCCACCTGTTGTCTATTCCATTTGCACAACAGCATGTGAAATGTATTGTCAATCAGTGTTGCTTCCTAAGTGGACAGTTTGATTTCACAGAAGTGTGATTGACTTGGAGTTACATCCCTTTATTTTTTTGAGCAGTGTATAATTCACAAGTGATAGGCTAATATTGTCACCCATCAGACTATTCTTGATTTAATCTTGTCTTTACATATACTAAATAATATATGTGTGACATTTGTTTTGATTTAGAATGGACCATTATCATGCACATGTATCGAAACAGGGACAGCAGGAAAAAAGTTTGGTAGGCTACTAATGACCAGCAGCAGCATCAGAGCTTGGAAAAGCCTATTTACCATGACTAAACAGTCATGTGGAATTTGACTGCCTTCATGACTCGTGACCGCCGGTGTGGCGGTAATACGGTCACCGCAACAGCCCTAGTTGTGACTAGTGTGAACCTCTGCCCTCCATCGTATCCATCTTGAAACTTCTGGCTATCGTTCATTTTGTGTCTACTGGTGTAGCTAGAGTCCTCCATTGTGTGTCTACTGTGGCTCCTGCTGCTCATTCAGTGCCAGTTCCTGTTGCTTGATAATAAACTACTCCGGCTATCGTCCATTTTGTGTCTACTGACCCTACTACTCCTTGAGCTGCCATTGCGTGTCTACTGTGGCTACTGCTGCGCTTTCAGTGCCAGATCCTGTTGCTTGATGGCCTCCTGGGCCTCCAGTTGCATCTTCTCCAGTTTCTCCAGGGTGACTGATTTCAGAGGCAGCAGCTTGGGCTTACAAAGCACCATGGTGGGGACGTCCTCCATGGACAACTGCCCTTTGAATGGTAGCAAAACCAAGAGTGAGAAATTACAGGCTTGTCGTCTAGTTATCAGAATGGATAAAGAAAATAAATGATAACACAGACAGGAACCCAGGTTTCCTGTGTGCCACAATAATAGGAATTAACCAACTCTTACACTTTACAAGACTGTCTTTATAGAATAGACTCATTACTATGATCAATAAAATCTGCATAATTCATCACACTATATCAACATGGTATACTCTATTGTGTAGTACTGTGCAGTTTTCCACTGAACATACTGTAGCTACGTTTTCAGGTAAAGAGAAAAAAGCTGGTGGGCTATGTGTAGGTGGATCTTTTTGGGGTCAGTGACCGGTTTCAACAGTAGATGGCAGAGAGGTATTTTCTGTAGGAGTAAAAACCTGAAGGAACAGAACATCGGTTGGCAGTTGGCACACACTTGGCAGTGTTTCGAAATGTTCCTTCTACTGAAAGGAATTTGTTTACAGTATTTTAGAGCACCTAACGTTACTGCAGCAGTGCAGTGAAGGGATGTCTGTATTGGGTTGCATGATAGATAGACGAAATTGCTCATTTATACCATTTACATTTAAGTCATTTAGCAGACGCTCTTATCCAGAGCGATTTACAGGAGCAATTAGGGTTAAGTGCCTTGCTCAAGGGCACATCGACAGATTTTTCACCTAGTCGGCTTGGGGATTACAACCAGCGACCTTTCGGTTACTGGCACAACGCTCTTAACCACTAAGCTACCTGCCGCCCACACAGTCTTTATTGATAATGGTCGTTACTCACCTTGTTTGGGCAACACTTCTCTGAACATCGACTTGACTTCAGGCATTATGTCTTGTTAGGTCCAGCTGAAATAAAAGCATGAATAATTATAGTTGACATCTGACAAAAGATTACGGCACGATAATATGGCTAGTTACTGTAGCTAATGAGCTTAGTTAGCTACTACTAGCTAACTTTGCATCACAAGAACAGCCATTCCTGCACACACACGATTTATGTCACTGATGATTAAAAACATATTTATCCATCAATCTCATATAGGTAGGTGATGTTATCTACACGAAAACGTCACGAAATTGATTTATAACCATACCATTACCTCAATTGACAGGTTCAGGTTGCTGCCTTCTTCTGCTTCTTCTTCTTCTTCTTCAGTGGGGTTTATCGGCGGTTGGCATCCAACGTTATGGTGCATTACTGCCACTAACTGTACTGGAGTGTGGGCCAGAGACAGGGAGGAAGTAAATCCTACATGCCAGCCCCGTTGCTCTTAAAAAAAGATAACAAAATATTTTACACTATATCTAATGACGTTCCACTCAATATATGTAGCTCAGTTGGTAGAGAATGGCGCTTGCAACGCCATTGCTGTGGGTTCGTTTCCCACGGGGGCCAGTATGAAAAATGTATGCACTCACTAACTGTAAGTCGCTCTGGATAAGAGCGTCTGCTAAATGACTTAATTGTAAAAATATACTATTTAAACTAATTTCCTGTATCCCCTTCTCCCTCATACTAGATCTCATCCTCTCTCTTTCCCTCTGATACTGCCCACACTGTAGCAATACATGCTCCACGGTCTCTGTTTCCTGACAACAATCACACTTTCCTGTTGGATGCTTTCCTATCACATTTACTGTATTATTCAACTGGCTGTGTAGTTCAGGTTGCCAAGCCAAACAAAACAATTTCTGTCCACTTCCAGGATTGTTAGCTAGCGTTTTCTTCTTCTATGGTATTACGAACCGGTTTAGATACAGTGCATCGCATTACAGCCATCTAGTGGGCACAGTAGGAAGTTTATATTGAGTTCATAAAATCTCCAAACACTACACATCATATTAATGTGATAAAGAGATAAGTCACGTATTTTCTTTACATAATTTAATTTAAACATATGACCAGGGTAAAATAATAATAATAACACAGGTCAGGTGTATTCAGGAGGCATTGAACATTAAATGAACACTCAAAGTTGAACGACTATGTTACTTTGAAATTGAAAGTATGCTAATATTTTTGTTAACATATTTTTAAAGTTGTTTGACACTTTATTCATACAATAATGAAATGAGATAGGGAGACATGCAAATGCTAGAAACAGTGGGAAGGTTGGAAGTAACTCTACCCACATGTACAGTGAGGGAAAAAAGTATTTGATACCCTGCTGATTTTGTACGTTTGCCCACTGACAAAGAAATGATCAGTCTATAATTTTAATGGTAGGTTTATTTGAACAGTGAGAGACAGAATAGCAACAACAAAAATCCAGAAAAACACATGTCAAAAATGTTATGAATTGATTTGCATTTTAATGAGGGAAATAAGTATTTGACCCCCTCTCAATCAGAAAGATTTCTGGCTCCCAGGTGTCTTTTATACAGGTAACGAGTTGAGATTAGGAGCACACTCTTAAAGTGCTCCTAATCTCAGCTTGTTACCTGTATAAAAGACACCTGTCCACAGAAGCAATCAATCAATCAGATTCCAAACTCTCCACCATGGCCAAGACCAAAGAGCTCTCCAAGGATGTCAGGGACAAGATTGTAGACCTACACAAGGCTGGAATGGGCTACAAGACCATCGCCAAGCAGCTTGGTGAGAAGGTGACAACAGTTGGTGCGATTATTCACAAATGGAAGAAACACAAAAGATCTGTCAATCTCCCTCGGCCTGGGGCTCCATGCAAGATCTCACCTCGTGGAGTTGCAATGATCATGAGAACGGTGAGGAATCAGCCCAGAACTACACAGGAGGATCTTGTCAATGATTTCAAGGCAGCTGGGACCATAGTCACCAAGAAAACAATTGGTAACACACTACGCCGTGAAGGACTGAAATCCTGCAGCACCCGCAAGGTCCCCCTGCTCAAGAAAGCACATATACAGGCCCGTCTGAAGTTTGCAATGAACATCTGAATGATTCAGAGGAGAACTGGGTGAAAGTGTTGTGGTCAGATGAGACCAAAATCGAGCTCTTTGGCATCAACTCAACTCGCCGTGTTTGGAGGAGGAGGAATGCTGCCTATGACCCCAAGAACACCATCCCCACCGTCAAACATGGAGGTGGAAACATTATGCTTTGGGGGTGTTTTTCTGCTAAGGGGACAGGACAACTTCACCGCATCAAAGGGACGATGGACGGGGCCATGTACCATCAAATCTTGGGTGAGAACCTCCTTCCCTCAGCCAGGGCATTGAAAATGGGTTGTGGATGGGTATTCCAGCATGACAATGACCCAAAACACACGGCCAAGGCTCCAAAGGAGTGGCTCAAGAAGAAGCATATTAAGGTCCTGGAGTGGCCTAGCCAGTCTCCAGACCTTAATCCCATAGAAAATCTGTGGAGGGAGCTGAAGGTTCGAGTTGCCAAACGTCAGGCTCGAAACCTTAATGACTTGGAGAAGATCTGCAAAGAGGAGTGGGACAAAATCCCTCCTGAGATGTGTGCAAACCTGGTGGCCAACTACAAGAAACGTCTAACCTCTGTGATTGCCAACAAGGGTTTTGCCATCAAGTACTAAGTCATGTTTTGCAGAGGGGTCAAATACTTATTTCCCTCATTAAAATGCAAATCAATTTATAACATTTTTGACATGCGTTTTTCTGGATTTATGTTTATGTTATTCTGTCTCTCACTGTTCAAATAAACCTACCATTAAAATTATAGACTGATCATTTCTTTGTCAGTGGGCAAACGTACAAAATCAGCAGGAGATCAAATACTTTTTTCCCTCACTGTACATGTTATCTCAACTACCTCAACTAGCCGGTGCCCCCGCACATTGACTCTGCACCGGTACCCCCCTGTATATAGCCTCCCTACTGTTATTTTATTTTACTTCTGCTCTTTTTTTCTCAACACTTTTTTTGTTGTTGTTTTATTTTACTTTTTTATTAAGAAATAAATGCATTGTTGGTTAAGGGCTGTAAGTAAGCATTTCACGATAATGTCTACACCTGTTTTATTTGGTGCATGTGGCAAATAAAATTTGATTTGATTTGACTTGAAGTAGGGATCGATCCCTGTTCTCAGGTGGAAAGTTGTATGTGACATGTGCCAAGGACAAGTACCACTACACCAAGGCTCTCCACAGGAAATGTTAATATTAATGGTTCATGGCAGTGGGTAACCAAATTATAGATTGCAGTCTCCTTGTCCATAGACTGCTTTCAAGGTGAGGACACAAACATTGTGTATTTTGTAATTTGGGTGAACTATCTCTTTAAAATTGGTCTGGAAGAAAATCCTATTTGCTCTCCAAGGAGGTTGGCCACCCCTGACCCTGTATATTTTCCAAGTGCTATATGTTTGAAAATGTTCTTGTTATAACAATTAATTTCTCAAAATCACCCAACCTTCAAGAAAAATCGAATGAATATCAATATTCAGGTGGTTTATACCTACTAGTTGAATATCCTTGGCATCATCTTACTCTACATAGACAATTTTGGATCTTCAACTAGTAGGCATAAACTAATTTGACATGATACGTTTATGAGTTGTGAGTCCCCCTACCATCTCTGCCTAGCATGCGCACAATACTAAAATGTCAACAATTATATTTGATTCCTAGAGCATTTAATATCCAATGCTTATTTGTATGACAAATTCAAAACTGTCCATGATTGCCTGAAAAAATACATAGCCTCATATAATTCATTTTCAAGGACACAAGTAGGCCTATCAGATTTCAAATATTTGATTACACTGGCAAAATTGGGAAGAAGCAGAATAATAAAATAAGTGTGGGGAATAACAGTTGTCTTGCTGACAACCACAGTAATTACCCTATATTTGATCAAATTGTTAAGAATGAGATAGATAATAAAATCTCCCGAAGACGACATAAATCTGCCCCTACACGCAAAGCAAATAATTTGCGTGTAGGGGCAATCTACACTATTAGGTTGGCAATCTGTTTGACAAAATTATTTTTTATAGTTACAAATCAGGTCACCCTAGCAAACTTCCTGCTAAAACTGTGTGGGTCTGTCTGCTACCTGTTCGTTGTCACAGCCTAAATGCCAATCACCAAATGAGGGGACTAATGCAAACGTGGATTACATCGATTTTAGTACATGCTGTCTAAAGGCTGCATTCTGCAATAAGGACGGGAGTAACAGCAACCTAATTTTGTTGACAACTTTGTACATAAAACAGCGCTACGGTGGTGCTCTTTTTACAGTTTTATCAACTCAGCGGATAACGTTCTCTCTCTCTATTCAGCTCCACTCTAATCTTGAGGGGCGTTTCTTTAAAACATGCATCCAATCCCCTTGATGCCTTACATAACTAGACCAATCATATGCTTCAATTTGCCACGGTTCACAGTGCTGTGACAAAACAAGACAACGATAGAGGTTCCGCTCGTGATGTTAAATTGCAGGCGCAGATGCTACGATTTCAAAACGATTTGGAGCACAGTTGAAAAGTGAACGCGCTGACTATACAATGGACTAATTAGACAAATAAAATCAGTACTTTTCAATGCGTGTGATATAAAAGGTGTGCCATGAGAGCGTGAGAAAATAGTCAAATGCGTGTCTCACCGCCAATGCATGAGAGTTGGCAGCTCTGGTAGTGGCTAAAATAGATGCTCATGGAGCAGACCTAATCCAACCTTTTTGGGTGTGCATTATTATTCTAACTAACTGTTTGAATACGAATATACACGAATTTATACTAAACCTACTAGCAATATATGCTTGCTTCAAACATGCATTTTCACTCCCAGGAAAAAGCTTGGAGTGGAGGTATTTATACTGGAGGTGGTATTGTAATATTCCGGGGTTTCTGACTTTGACACTTTAATGATGACAATAAATATGTCAGGTAGCTAATTACACATTTTTTACCACTTTCACTTACTCCTTGAGCTCACCCAAACACCTTTTTCTGTTCAAGTCTCGTGATACATTGGTAATGCGTGCGTGTGACGCAATTTGGTCGTAGGGAGGGGATCCAAGCAACAGCAGTAGGAAAGAGGAGGAAGCAGGGATGGCCGAGTCACACCTCTGAAGGTAAAACAGTTATATTATTTCAACCGTTCAATATACCCTTAAATCAAGCTTATGTTTTTATAGTAGGGTTCTTAAATGTCCCCTTTGTCATCCGCTTAGCTTGGTTGATGACGCAGTACTGCCTTTCCGTAGGCTGAGAACGCACTCTTTTGTTCAAGCTTCGTTCGGAATGGCCGCTGTTTTGAGAATGTGTTTTATTTTTTCTAATTTCACTACGAGAGCGAGAAAAGGGCGCTGCGAAAATGTTAGGCTAGAAGACGGCCTCGAATGCCCAAGTGTCAATCTGTAAACTAAAGAACGATTTTAACATAATAGTCCTTATTTGGGTGTCAGTACAGTTGAAGACGGTAGGTACTGTATTGAGCAGCGCGATAGTGGGGTTGCGTCCTTGCTGCAGCTTGTTTCCCGTGATAAGTTCGCAATGGTCGGGACGGTGTTCCAAGTCTGACAGCTGCTTTGGTGGGGCCTACGGGAACCGCACAGTCAGAACGCTCGGGTGTTCTTGTTTTTTTTGTATAAATAAAAAGGCCATCTAGCAACTGAGACTGATAATTGTTTCCACTACCAGAATTGTAGCTACATATGACGTTGTCATAGTTGTTTGCTCCTTGATTTGACTGAATGGCTGCAAAAAATGTTTGCCAGCCTAGCTTCTGCGTTAGCTTGCTGTGTTGACGTTTCGTGTTTTGATTTCATGACCAGTTGAAATGATTTAGCTAGTTTGCTTACAGGTTTTGTTAGCACGACAAGGGCGACACTACATTAAAAATAGCTAGCTATTTGTGGCTACTTTTCCCATACAATCAATAGCCAACTAGCTAGTTTATGTTAGCCAGTTCGTAGGCTGGCTAGCTAACTATGTGGCTTTGACAAGAACAGCAGGACCACCCCACCGTTTGCTGCTGTATCATACACACACAGGTTGGCTTGCGTCTCGTTCTTACGCAAATCAATCGTGATCTTGGAACGTAACTTGACTTCCACGAACTGTGGCACCGGTTTTATCGATAATCTCTCTTTCCACGGATTTGTTATTGGCACGGTTACATCCTGCTTGTGCTGTTGGCTGGTTATGTAGCTAGCTGCCTGCCACCTCACCAGTGCATCTCTTACCATAACTGTCAAATGTAGAGAAAAATTACAGGAGCTGCGTAGTATTAGGCCTATTGGTTGTACTAATTTTTGAGATAGTTGCTAAGCCTACATAGTTAGCTAAATGCTTTGTAATATAAAAAAAACATATGCAAGGGAAAGAGAGCAGAAATAAACTGTGACTGTATGTCATTCATTCATGTATTGATTCAGGAGTGAACATGGGGAGATTGTTCCAAAGTCCTTAACCCCCAATCAAGCACAAATATGGCAGCTAAATGTATTTGCACAATTGTGGTGATTGTATCATATCAAAGCCTATATATTATTCCCTCTATTCCTATGGTGTAAGATGCGTATGCTTATGCAATCCTCAAAAGGAGAGGACAGAGATGAAGAAAATTGGCCAGTCTTGAGCAAATATGACGCAACAACATGGGAAGACTTGGCAGGATTGGTAGTAGTGACTGCTTGCTTTGCTCAAGATGTCCACTGACTGTGGCTATAGGCTACATTATACCAGTAGAGGCTTAACAATTGGCATGTGAATTGAGGAAAGCTACAGTGATGATGATGGTGGTGGTGGTGGTGGAGGAGGAAATCAATGATGACGGATTAGGTTATAGGATTTAAATATTGACAGATGGAGTTGGGCCTAGGTTTTGTTCCAGAACTATCTTTCATTAGCCTGTTTCATTAGCCTCTTTCATTGTCTAGTGCACTGAAAAAACAGGTATGTTGATGGGCTCACTCACCCATGCCCATGCTCACAGCAAAATTGGCCCTCCTGTAGCTCAGTTGGTAGAGCATGGCGCTTGCAACGCAAGGGTTGTGGGTTCATTTCCCATGGGGGGCCAGTATGAAAAATGTATGCACTCAATAATTGTAAGTCGCTCTGGATAAGAGCGTCTGCTAAATGACTAAAATGTAAAATATTTATTTCCTAAATATGGGGGTGCTGCTGGATCCTCATGATAATCAGAGGAAAATGGTGTCCAGCCTTCTCATTTTCTGTATATCATCTGTTGCACTGCCTGTCATTCATCCCAAACTTGGTTCCTCTCCTTGGTTCATCTCCTTTCTGGTTTCCGTTCCATGGAGTGGAATCTGGAATGATACATTTATAGTGTCAGTCAGTGATGAAAAATAACTGGAAAGTTGCTGCGCTGCGTGACCCTTGACCTTATGTGCTTTTTCTACAGCATGAATTCGCCCACAAGTTATTTTTCTGGAGTTGGAGAGAGAGAGTGCTCCTTCGGTTCGGTCACCTGCATATTATTAACTAGCTCATGTTTGTTTCAAACCTTTGGCTACATGTATGATTTTGAAGAGGAATTTTAAAGAATAAACAAACAATGACATCACACCCACTGCGGGCCAGTAGTTTAGTCCTCTCCTTTCTGTGACCATGTTTATAGTTGGGATTCTGACACTTGATGCACCCCAAATTTTGCCTGGCGACCAATCCACATCGCTCCGGCCACGACCACTCACATTTCTTCTCCACCATGAGTCTGGATTTGATCTCCTGCCTGAGGACTTCTCGAATGCGAACACAGTCAAACCGTTCTGATTGGTCCCAGTAACCGATGGGTTGGTCCAGAGCCTGAACGCATGCGGGTAAAGCTTCATTTCAGAAATAGCCATTGCCTTTGATACTCTGATTGGTTAGAGATGATCCAATCGCTGATGACTTGTTTTGTACAACGCCCCTCACTTTGACGTCAGCAGAAAGGACTTCTACGATGGCAGTCTGACTGAATGTACATACCGATAGGTAGAGCAGCAAAATTAAATTAGGTATGAGGCGCCAGGCAACCCCAGACCCCAGTGCTGTGTTGCATTGTTGCCTTTATCCAAGACATGATTGATAGCCTACTTAATACCCTATTTTAGGGGTTTCCACTAGTTACCACACCCACAGTCAAATTTGTCTATATTGTAAAAATACATGAAAACAAAAATGAGTGTTTTGGTCTTATGTTATCTTGCTTTATCTTGGCCAGGTCGCAGTTGTAAATGAGAACTTGTTCTCAACTGGCTTACCTGGTTAAATAAAGGTGAAATAAAAATAAATAAAAGCAGTGTGGATAAGGTTAGGTTTAAAATCACATTTTAAGAAGAGAAATTGAAAAAATAAGCAGGGTTTATGACTTTGTGGCTGTGGTAACTAGTGACGACCCTATTTGAGGGACCATTCCCAAAAGAAAACACAAAGAAGCTGCCTGCTTTGATACAACCAACTTATTTTATACAGTAATGTATTTTGATATTAAACATCCATCCCCTTTCTCTCATTTCATTATAATAGTTCTGGGTTGAGTCAAAGGTCATTCGGTGATTGATGCTTTGCTGTAGGCCTAGTTCACAGGATACAGTCTGTCACATTTTTATTGATGTAATTTTTATATTCACCATCTATTTTCTCTCATTTTATTAGTAGCCTAATAGAGTTGACAGTTATCCTATGTCAGTGCTGTTGAGTAAACATAACTGTTACTGAGAAGAGCAGTACAAAATGTACCTACAGAGTAATATTATGGGCTCCCGAGTGGCGCAGTGGTCTAAGGCACTGCATCTCAGTGCTTGAGGCGTCACTACAGACCCCCTGGTTCGATTCCAGGCTGTATCACAACCGGCCGTGATTGGGAGTCCCATAGGGCGGCGCACAATTGGCCCAGCGTCGTCCGGGTTTGGCCGGTGTAGGCCGTCATTGTAAATAAGAATTTGTTCTTAACTGACTTGCCTAGTTAAGTAAAGGTCAAATAAAAATATAAATTAAAGGCCCAGTGCAGTCAACATTCAGTTTTTCCTGTGTTTTGTATCATATTGTACAACAGCTGATGAAACTAACACTGTAAAAATAGTTGCTGGTTGAAAATACAATCTATACAATACCTTCTCATCAGTAGGTTTTGCATGGGTGGAGATTCAGCTTGCCTGATGACATCACCAGGGGAAAATTAGTTAATAGATCAATAACAAAAAGAGTTACAAACCTCTGCCAATAAAAGCTAGTTTCCAGATTTCCCTTCCCCACTCAGACCACTCCCAGACAATCCTAGACAAATGCTTGTTTGAGTTTATTTTTTGCTAATGAAGCCATTTTCTTTATTTTTGACCATTTTAATGGAGAATGTTACAGAAATGATTTGATATAACAACTGCTTCATTGGGCCTTTAAGCTTGTCTCTTTGTCATTAAGGGGATCGACAGGACCCCTTTTTACCCTTAAAAGTTTTATGAGTCTTGTGCTTTGAAGACCGCTCCCTCCCAAAGATTACACACACACACACACACACACACACACACACACACACACACACACACACACACACACACACACACTTCTCTCAGCGGCAGTGCTAACCTTTCCCTTAGCTCTGATCTGTAGCCACGCCTGCACTTTTTCTACACTACACAAACACACACACACACCTAGAGCATAACAGACAATGACTTTATTAGGCTTCATACTGTAGCCTATTACTACAAAGAAATAACAAATGATGCTACTGTACTACAGCCTCTGAGATGGAACCACAGAACTAGACTGAGTGTTAAAGGTTCCAAACCCTTTCTAGATTATCTATTTCTATGGACAGAACAAAGACAGGAACCAAGACCTTGGTTTCATATCAATAATTTTGATGTTGAAGCTCTTGACACTTGTTGTCAATTAGTCTTTTAGGTTATGTCAGGCCAACATACTTACCAGGTTTTCTCAACATCACTAGCAGCTATTGTAGTACATTAATTGGCTTACAATGTCATCTCACTCAACCTGTTGAAGTTGCCTATGGCCTAGCTTATTCACTATTAGGGCTGGGAATTGCCAGGGACCTCACGATATGATATCACGATACTTAGGTGTCGATACGATATTTATTGCAAATCTCACAATTCTATGTATTCGATTAGGGCTGTCCCCGACAAAAAAAAATCTTGGTCGACCGAGTCGTCTGTTCTTTCGAACAAATACTTGGTCCAAATTTTAAAACGTGTATTTTTCCATTATATATACACATCCTATGTGCTTTAATCAAATCAAATATATGCACTGAGCTTGTCTGATGCTTTAAGCACACTGTTTGATGAAATAATTAAGACACACAAATGACTAGAGGGAGTCAGACTGCGATTGATTTGAATGTGCTGGGCTCAGATTTGTTGCGCTGTTTAAAAAAATAAATAATGACAGCGAGTGACTGTGACTCCAAATGCCATCGCCATTGAGCTAGTTGTCATAGTAGCAGTAAACCGCACCAAGTGATATGAGCGATGGAGAGTTGTTTCGAATTTTGTCCTGGCAGTTGAGTTGTTTAGATAACAGAAAATGACAAAAAAAATACTAGTTTCATAAGCATCCGTGATCACAAATCATGACGTTACGTTGGACCCATTTGCAATGAATAGATGTTATTTTATATTCTCAAACTAACAGCAGTGCCTACATGCTGGAGTGATGCCTCTATGCAAATGTTGTTGATCAGTAAGCTAATATAACTCCCAAATGGAAGGCAAACAGATTTTGTAATCTGTAGCACCATAGACTCAACAAGCTCAATAACTCAATATATGCACACATTCCTATTGAATATGCATTCCCCTGTATTGTGAGTAGGCCTAGGCTACATCTTAATTTACACAGTTTATCAAGAGTAGTAGAAACAATAGTAAAGCAGACTCCCCAGCCCTGGTTCGGTAAACAGCTGAGGGATGGGGCTGGAGACATTTCATCACTCTCAAATTCATAGACAGAGCTATGGATGCAAGGATTGACCATCCATGATATCAACATTATAGTTTTAATCATGTTTTGAGGCTAAATAGTGTTTGTTTACAAACATTGGAGTAAAACAAACTTATATTTTGGGTTCTGATGGGGTACAACAGTTGAACTAAGCTCATGAGGCATTTATAAGTTATATTCCTCAAGAATCAATGGGTACATATCATTAATATCTAAGTCCAAAAATGAATGTAGCAACTGCTGATTGCCCCTTTTAATGATATTGAATATCGGCCTAAAATATCATCCATCGGCCTCCTTGACCCCCAACATTTTTTTATCGACATCGGCCCTAAAAAATCTGTATCAGTCGATCTCTAAATACGATATATCATCAATAAATATATCGTAAAATTTTTGTAGAATTATTTTTTACAATATTTTAAATTTTTATCCCCACCACTATTCACTAAGATATCAAATGTGATTTTGACTAATTTCAAATGTGATCACGTTGAACATCCTTTTGACTCATCATTGTCTATGTTTTATTCAACAGCATTCAAAAAGCCCAAAGGATGAGAACCTCGATGACCTTTCTAGTCTGAACTGGCTTCAAACCAGACTGAGGGGAATCGTCTACTGTTCAAACAACTAGGTGGCCCATGGCTGCCACCACCACTCCTGTCAAGTCACAACTTCAAAGGATTTACTCCCCTATGGTGTTCTGAGAAACGAAAAAGAGAAAAGAAACCGCTTGGATCACAGTGATTTATTTGTGAAGTAAAATACTTGTAAATGTATAGGCCTACACAGGTATGTATCAACGGGTGTGTTTATAAAGGCCGTCTCCTACTCTTATCCCTCTCCACACCTACTTGTCGGTTGACCGCTTTTTTGAGGGAAAACTCCAAACAAACCAGGGAGAGTGACAGTTGGGGCGTTGCGGTCCCATGAGAGACTCCGCAGGGGGACCGACAACCACGTCCACGCCATGAGTAGTACTTTAGGTAACAAAGACAAAGACTGGAAAGAGAAGGACCTGAAAGGAGGTCCGACAGGAGGGAAAGAAAGGGAAAAAGAGGCCAAGGCTCTGGCTGGCTTAGGCGGCAAAGATGGCGGCAAGGAGCCCAAGGCCAAAGGGAAAGACGCCAAAGAAGGAAAGAAGGATGCCGGTTCCGCGTCGCCCGCCGTCGCCTTCTCCGTGGACAACACGATAAAGAGACCCAACCCGGCGCCAGGGACGCGCAAGAAGTCCAGCAATGCCGAGGTGAGATGAGATGAAGATACTTTATTACAAAACACATAGCCTAACATCATAACATACACATTATTTGTGATTGTGGGTGAATGTTTTATTTTACAAAACACATATCAATAAGACACATTATTTGTGATTGTAGTCCTGATTGTGGTCCTATGTGGCAGTTGGTAGAGCATGGCGCTTGCATCAATAGGGTCAAGGGGTTTGATTCCTGCAGGGGTCACCCATAAGAAAATGAATGCACAATACGATATACTTTATTGTCCATTTACATGGAAATTCATTTTGTGAAGTTGGCAGACATATACACAAAAACAATACACTATAATACATGCAATACGGAGAAGAAGAAAAAAGTGTCTTCTAAATGGCATATATTACAGGGTTTTTTCTGCAAAGAAAAGTCCTGGGCGGGCCACCTAAGTGTTTTTTCGGCTGCCCATGTCAAAACAGCAACAACAAAAAAATATATATATAGATAGAGATATATATATATATATATACACACACACAGTTGAAGTCGTAAGTTTACATACACTTAGGTTGGAGTCATTTAAAACTTGTTTGTCAACCTGGGGACAATAAAAGGCCACTCTAAAATGTGCAGTTTTGGAATTGTGAAAAACTGAGTTTAAATGTATTTGGTTAAGGTGTATGTAAACTTCCGACTTCAACTATATATACTTAAACAAAAATATAAACGCAACATGTAAAGTGTTGGTCCCATGTTTCATCAGCTTAAATAAAAGATCCCAGAAGTGTTCCACAGCACCAAAAGCTTATTTCTCTCAAATGTTGTGCACAAATTTGTTTACATCCCTGTTTGTGAGCATTTCCCTTTGCCAAGATAATCCATCCACCTGACAGGTGTGGCATATCAAGAAGCTGATTAAACAGCATGGTCATTACACAGGTGCACCTTGTGCTGGGGACAATAAAAGGCCACTCTAAAATGTGCAGTTTTGTCACAACACAATGCCACAGATGTCTCAAGTTTTGAGGGAGCTTGCAATTGGCATGCTGACTGCAGGAATGTCCACCAGAGCTGTTGCCAGATAATTAAATGTTCATTTCTCTACCATAAGCCATTTTAGAGAATTTGGCAGTACGTCCAACCGGCCTCAGAACAGCAGACCATGTGTATGGCGTTACCCCATGATTGCGGTGGGGTTATGGTATGGGCAGGCATAAGCTACGGACAACGAACACGATTGCATTTTATCAATGGCAATTTTAATGCACAGGGATACCGTGATGAGATCCTGAGGCCCATTGTCTACCATTGATCCGTCGCCATCACCTCATGTTTCAGCATGATAATGCACGGCCACATGTCACAAGGATCTGTAAAAAATTCCTAGAAGCTGGAAATGGCCCAGTTCTTCTATGGCCTGCATACTCATCAGACGTCACCCATTGAGCATGTGTGGGATGCTCTGGATCAACATGTACGACAGCGTGTTCCAGTTCCCGCCAATACCCAGCAACTTCGCACAGCCATTGAAGAGGTGTGGGAAAACATTCCACAGGCCACAATCAACAGCCTGATCAACTCTATGCGAAGGAGATGTTTCGCACTGCATGAGGCAAATGGTGGTCACACTAGATATTGACTGGTTTTCTGATCCACGCCCCTACTTTTTTTTAAAGGTATTTGTGACCAACAGATGCATATCTGTATTCCCAGTCATGTGGAATCCATAGATTAGGGCCTAATGAATTTATTTAAATTGACTGATTTCTTTATGAACTGTAACTCAGTAAAATATTTTAAATTGTAGCATTTATATTTTTGTTCAGTGTGTGTTTGTGTGTGTTTTTAAATATATATATATATATATATTTTTTAAAATATATTTAGACAGTGCCTTCGGAAAGTATTCAGACCCCTTGACTTTTTCCACATTTTGTTACGTTACAGCCTTATTCTAAAATTGATTAAATAAAACATTTTTCGTCAGCAATCTACACACAATACCCCTTAATGACAAAGCGAAAACAGGTTGTTAGAAATGTTTCCAAATTGATTGCAGAAAACAAAACAGATACCTTATTTACATAAGTATTCAGACCCTTTGCTATGAGACTCGAAGTTGACCTTAGGTGCATCCTATTTCCATTGAACATCCTTGAGATGTTTCTACAACTTAATTGGAGTCCACCTGTGGACAGGATTTGGAAAAGCACACACCTGAGGTCCCACAGTTGACAGTGCATGTCAGCAAAAACCAAGCCATGAGGTCGAAGGAATTGTCCGTAGGGAACTCGGTCAGGGAGGTGACCAAGAACCCGATGGTCACTCTGACAAAGGACCTTCTCCCCTGATTGCTCAGTTTGGCCAGGCGGCCAGTTCTAGGAAGAGTCTTGGTGGTTCCAAACTTCTTCCATTTAAGAATGATGGAGGCCACTGTGTTCTTGGGGACCTTCAATGCTGCGGAAATGTTTTGGTGCCCTTCCCTAGATATGTGCCTCGACACAATCCTGTCTCGGCGCTCTACGGACAATTCCTTTTTCTTCGGGAGGGGGGATTGGGGAAATAACTTTCAGATACAGATGTAAAGTATGTATAAAAGATAATGGACCGATATACTTTTCAATAAGATCATCTCTGAGAACAAAAAATCTGTCAAATTCCCAAAATGATGCATACAGGATTGTTTGTGTCATGGCATGGGGCTCCTATTGATTTTGTTATGATGTTTGTATCACTCCGGTAGCATAAGCCATGGTAAAATGTGTAGAATTGCAGGAAATTAGCTAAGTTTCATCTCCGCTACATGGCAAAATGTGTAGATATGTCAAAAAAATTGGGTTGGCGTCCACACCATGGCTACGACTCCACCTAAGCCCAATTTTGATCCAGAAAAAACTCTGTCTAATTTATTATTATTCTACATTCGTCACACAACACAGCATTTCTCAAACTCGGTCCTGGGGACCCCAAGGGGGGCACATTTAGTTTTTTGCTCTAGCACTAAACCGTTCATTCAAATAATCTTAGCTTGTTGATCAGCTGTGTAGTGCTAGGGCAAAAAAACTAACCGTGGGTCCTCAGGACTGAGTTTGGGAAACACTGACATAACGTGTCTTCAATAACATGGACATATTATAACTTTCCCAATCCCAGGTGATCAAAGAGCTCAACAAGTGCCGTGAGGAGAACTCCATGCGTCTGGACCTGTCCAAGCGTTCCATCCACATATTACCCACCTCCATAAAGGAACTCACCCAGCTGGCTGAGCTCTACCTGTACAGCAACAAGCTCCAGAGCCTCCCCTCAGAGGTGGGCTGCCTGTCTGGCCTGGTCACCTTAGCCCTGAGTGAGAACTCTCTAACCAGCCTACCAGAGTCCTTGGACTCCCTGAAGAAGTTGAGGATGCTGGACCTGCGGCATAACAAACTGAGGGAGATACCGGCGGTGGTTTACCGGGTGACGTCGCTGACCACGCTGTACCTGAGGTTCAACCGGATCACGGCGGTGGAGAGGGACATCCGGAACCTGGCGAAGTTGACCATGCTCAGCATCCGTGAGAACAAGATCAAACAGCTGCCCGCCGAGATAGGTGAATGAGGGAGCTGGGGGAGGAGGAGGGAGATGGGGGAGGAGGAGGGAGATGGGTGCGTGGGGGGAGGAGGAGGGAGGGATATGGGTGAGTGGGGGAGGAAAAGGAGAGAGGGAGATGTGAGTGGGGGAAAGGAGGAGGGAGGGAGATGTGAGTGGGGGGAAGGAGGAGGGAGGGAGATGTGAGTGGGGGGAGGGAGGGAGATGTGAGTGGGGGGAGGGAGGGAGGGAGATGTGAGTGGGGGGAGGGAGGGAGGGAGATGTGAGTGGTGGGAGGGAGATGTGAGTGGGAGGGGGAGGGAGATGTGAGTGGGATGGGGAGGGAGATGTGAGTAGGGGAAGGAGGAGGAAGGGAGATGTGAGTGGGGGGAGGGAGGGAGATGGGTGAGTGGGGGAGGAAAAGGAAAGGGAGATGGTTGCGTGGGGGAAGAAAGGTGAATGGGGAGAAGGAGGGAGGGATATGGGTGAGTGGGGGAGGAAAAGGAGATGTGAGTGGGGGGAGGGGAGGGGAAAAGAGATGTGAGTGGGGAAAGGAGGGAGGGAGGGAGCTGTGAGTGGGGAAAGGAGGAGGGAGGGAGGGAGATGTGAGTGGGGGGAAGGAAGAGGGAGATGTGAGTGGGGGGAGGGAGGGAGATGTGAGTGGGGGGAAGGAAGAGGGAGATGTGAGTGGGGGGAGGGAGGGAGATGTGAGTGGGGGGGAGATGTGAGTAGGGGGGAAGGAGGGAGGGAGATGGGTGAGTGGGGGAGAAAAAGGAGAGAGGGAGATGGCTGCGTGGGGGAGAAAGGTGAATGTGGAGAAGGAGGGAGGGATATGGGTGAGTGGGGGAGGAAAAGGAGATAGGGAGGGAGGGAGATGGGAGTGGGGGGAAGGAAGAGGGAGGGAGGGAGATGGGAGTGGGGGGAAGGAAGAGGGAGGGAGGGAGATGGGAGTGGGGGGAAGGAGGAGGGAGATGTTGGTAGGGGAGAGAGATGTGAGTGGGGGGAAGGAGGAGGGAGGGAGATGTGAGTGGAGGGGAGGAGGAGGGAGGGAGATGTGAGTGGGGGGGGAGGAGGGAGGGAGGGAGATGTGAGTGGGGGGGGAGGGAGGGAGATGTGAGTGGGGGGGGGGGGAGGAGGGAGGGAGATGTGAGTGGGGGCGGGAAGGAGGAGGGAGGGAGATGTGAGTGGGGGCGGGAAGGAGGAGGGAGGGAGATGTGAGTGGGGGCGGGAAGGAGGAGGGAGGGAGATGTGAGTGGGGGGGAAGGAGGAGGGAGGGAGATGTGAGTGGGGGGGAAGGAGGAGGGAGGGAGATGTGAGTGGGGGGGAGGGAGGGAGATGTGAGGGGGAGGAGTAGGGGGTAGGGAGATGTGAGGAGGGAGGGAGGAAGATGTGAGTGGGGGGGAAGGAGGAGGGAGGGAGATGTGAGTGGGGGGAAGGAGATGTGAGGGGGAGGAGTAGGGGGTAGGGAGATGTGAGTGGGGGGGAGTGGGTGTGTGTCATCCACGAGAACAAGATCAAACAGATGAAATGGATGAGTGTTGGGGGGGAGGAGGAGAGAGAGAGGGAGGGAGTCGAGGCTGGCGGATTGGGTTCTTGATGACAATGACGATGTATCTGTAATTTTTGCCCACCTTAAGCCGGGAGGTACACCACACTATTTTGGCCCTGATTGTAGCTGTCCCAGATACGTTTTTGAGATCGGAGACAAATCCCCATGCTTTGCGTACTTGGGGCGCGCAGCCGTCACCGACGCTCGTTTAATGTGAGCGAGGTCAGAGATGCAATCTGAGTGCTACCGATCCCGTCTTTGGGCCATCCCAGACGTCCCGATATTTTCAAACGTGTTTGATTTTATCAGCACAAAATCTGCAAAGCTCTTGTAGTGTGAGTTGTGCAATGACACGTTTTGGGAATGGTGATCAGCACTAGCCAATGAGAGCTCGCCAGTGAGATGATGATGATGTTGCATCACATCACCAAGAATGTGTAGACTCTCCATCAGGAGTGATAACTACTACTAGTATGCGTTTGTACATGCCTTTAACCAAAGCCAAAGTATCAAATCGTTACAGCTCTGAAGTTCACTACCAATGTTATTCCATTCAAAATGTATTGGCTAGATATTTCAACTCTGTATGGCAAGCGTGAATGTCTGACTGAAAACGTTTGAGGCTTGTTTCAGTCACAGCTTGTTGTAGCTAAGTTAACTATCTAAACGCATCATTGTTTTGGAGAGACAGCGTGGTATAGAGAATCCTCACGACCAAGTGAAGTATCTTGTAAAGCAGGGTTCTTCAATTCCGGTCCTGGAGGGCCAAAACACTTCTGTTTTTTTATTTCTACCTGGTAGTTAATTGCACTCACCTGGTGTCCCAGGTCTGAATTAGCCCCTGATTAGAAGGAGAGGATGAAAAACAGAGGTGTTTCGGCCCTCCAGGACCGGAATTGAAGAACCCTGTTGTAAAGTGTGAACCCCGTCTGTGCCACGTCGTTTAGTGTGCGCACCACGACGTTGGCAAGACAAAAAACTACAGGAAAGACGGTCGTTAAATGTGAGAGGCTCAGCGATGTTAGGATTTTGAAAGTCTTGTAGTGTAAACCCGGCATTACAGAAGACATTGCTGCAGTGTTGTGAAGAAGCGGAAGCTGTAAACTAAACCAGTCTTTTGATAACTCTGATTGCGGTTCTTGTCCAGATGAGTCACGTTCGTGTGTTGACTCGGTTGTATTGGCCCTGCCTCTCTGCAGGGGAGCTCTGTAACCTCATCACCCTAGACGTAGCCCATAACCAGCTGGAACACCTACCCAAGGAGATCGGCAACTGCACACAGATCACCAACCTCGACCTACAGCACAACGAGCTACTGGACCTACCAGAAACTATAGGTGAGACTGACTGGGACCTCAGCAGTCAGCAATGTTCTCTCAATGCAATTTGGGCAATAATCTGCCTATACTTAGCCTACATGATACCAATACTGACACAGCTGTACAGTGCACATTCTTAACTGTACACTGTGATGACTAGGTGTAGTTTTTAGGATAAAACTTTTGAACATTCTCAGAAATGGTATAATCTACAGTTTTAGGAACTGCAAGTGCTGGTATTTAAGATAGTACTTTATTGATCCCCCAGAGGGGAAATTTGATTGCACCAGCCAATACATACATTACATACATTTGAAACGCTTAACATGATATCTAACATCTGACTTTGTTTATTGTCATTTTTGTATTGAACCTTTTCTCGTTGCAGGTAACTTGTCAAGCATAAACCGCTTGGGTCTGCGGTACAACCGGTTGTCAGCCATCCCCAGGTCGCTAGCTAAGTGCAGAGAACTGGAAGAGCTCAACCTAGAAAACAACAACATCTCCGTGTTACCAGAAGTGAGTGGTGCTTTTATTGATTATTGAATTTAATGGAATTGTTAGAGATAAAGCATATCTATCTATCTATCTGTCTACCACCTCCTCCTTCTCTCTATCCCAGGGTCTCCTGTCTAGTCTGGTGAATCTGACCAGTCTAACCCTGGCGAGGAACTGTTTCCAGTCCTACCCGGTGGGAGGGCCCTCCCAGTTCTCCACCATCTACTCTCTCAACATGGAGCACAACCGCATTAACAAGATCCCCTTCGGAATCTTCTCCAGGGCCAAAGTCCTCAGCAAACTCAACATGAAGGTAATGCTGTCCATTGTTACGTGTTGTCGTCTCCTTCCCTCTTTTTTGATGACTTCTAGTAAGGGGACCAAGACAATAGTCCCAGACATTATGTAGGCAGGTCAATGTGGCTCTTTCTTCTGATGTTAAAGGGATAGTTGGAGATTTTGGCAATAAAGCCCTTTATCTACTTCCCAACGGTGGATACCATTTGTATGTATCTGCGTCCAGTATGAAGGAAGTTAGAGGTAGTTTCTCGAGCCAATGCTAACTAGCGTTAGCGCAATGACTGGAACTCTACAGGGACATAAAAATGGTATCCTTGATTTCATCTGACTCTGAAGAAGTAGATAAAGGGACTCATTGCCAAAATCCCGAACTATCCCTTTAAGGTTTACAATGGTTGGTGATGGTGCTTGCTTAGGTAAATAGCTGACGTGAGCAACATTATCCACTTAACCTTATTGAACAAAGTCTTCCTTCTGCTCTGGTTCTGGAATCGTTGTCCGTTGTGGATTGTCAATATCGTTGTTGTATTTCAGGACAACCAGTTGACGTCTCTGCCGCTAGACTTTGGCACGTGGACCAGTATGGTGGAGCTCAACCTGGCCACTAATCAGCTGACAAAGATCCCCGAGGACATCTGCGGACTCGTTTCGCTCGAGGTGTGGCCTAAATAGAATTCTCGGATGGGATCTTTCCTGAAAAATTGACTTACTGCTTTTCTGATGCCATCTTCAGTTCCTACATTATTCAAACTGACCCGAAAATCTAAATGATTATCACTCCCTTTTCAACATAGTTTATCAACTATTTAGTTATTTTAAAGTCTAACACAAGCTACAGGTTGTGACGGTTCGCTTCAGTGTTTTAATGTTCCGTTCAGTGTTCTGAAACATCTCTGTTGTTTTGTTCACAGGTCTTGATATTGTCCAACAATCTTCTCAAGAAGTTGCCACATGGTATTGGCAACCTGAGGAAACTACGGGAGCTCGACTTGGAGGAGAACAAGTTGGAATCGCTCCCGAATGAAATTGCTTACCTGAAAGATTTACAGGTTTGATACTATTATGCTAATTCCCTACACTGTCACCTAAGCATTTAGGCCTACCTTTAACTAAAATGTGTTGAGTTATAAACCATTCAAAGACCACTACCAAATGTAGTGATACTGTAGTGCTGTGATGAGGAATTTCATTGACATAAGTAATCTTTCTTCTACTTTTAAAGGCCCAATGCATTCAAAAATGTGATTTTCCTTGACTTTCTCCACTTTTTGTTACGTTACAGCCTTATTCTACAATGGATTAAATTGTGTTTTCCCCTCAAAAAATAAATAAAGTCAATCAATCTACACACTACCCCACAATGACAAAGCAAAAACAGGTTTTTAGAAAATGTTGCACATTTATTTAAAATAAAAAACAAATACCTTAATTACATAAGTATTCAGACCTTTGCTATGAGACTCGAAATTGAGCTCAGGTGCATCCTGTTTCATTGATCATCCTTGAGATGTTGCTACAACTTGATTGGAGTCCACCTGTGGTAAATTCAATTGATTGGACATGATTTGGAAAGGCACACACCTGTCTATATAAGGTCCCACAGTTGACAGTGCATGTCAGAGCAAAAACCAAGCCATGAGGTCGAAGGAATTGCCATAGAGCTCCGAGACAGGATTTTGTTTCGAGGCACAGATCTGGGGAAGGGTGCCAAAAAATGTCTGCAGCATTGAAGGTCCCCAAGAACACAGTGGCCTCCATTCTTAAATGGAAGAAGTGTGGAACCACCAAGACTCTTCCTAGAGCTGGCCGCCAGGCCAAACTGAGCAATCAGGGGAGAAGGGCCTTGGTCAGGGAGGTGACCAAGAACCCGATGGTCACTCTGACAGAGCTCTAGAGTTCCTCTGTGGAGATGGGAGAACCTTCCAGAAGGACAACCATCTCTGCAGCACTCCACCATTCACGCCTTTATGGTAGAGTGGCCAGACGGAAGCCACTCCTCAGTAAAAGGCGCATGACAGCCTGCTTGGAGTTTGCCAAAAGGCACCTAAAGACTCTCTCAGACCATGAGAAACAAGATTCTCTGGTCTGATAAAACCAAGATTGAACTCTTTGGCCTGAATGCCAAGCATCACATCTGGAGGAAACCTGGCACCATCCCTACGGTGAAGTGGGGATGTTTTTCAGTGGCAGGGACTGGGAAACTAGTCAGGATCAAGGCAAAGATAAATGGAGCAAAGTACAGAGATCCTTGATGAAAACCTGCTCCAGAGCTCTCAAGACCTCAGACTGGGGCGAAGGTTCACCTTCCAACCGGACAACAACCCTAAGCACACAGCCAAGACCAAGCAGGTGTGGCTTTGGGACAAGTCTCTGAATGTCCTTTAGTAGCCCAGCCAGAGGCCGGAATTGAACCCGATCGAACATCTCTGGAGAGACCTGAAAATAGCTGTGCAGCAACGCTCCCCATCCAACCTGACAGAGCTTGAGAGGATCTGCAGAGAAGAATGGGAGAAACTCTCCAAATACAGGTGTGCCAAGCTTGTAGCGTCATACCCAAGAAGACTCTGCCAAATGTGCTTCAACAAAGTACTGAGTAAAGGGTCTGAATACTTATGTAAATGTGATATTTCCGTTTTTATTTTTAATACATTTGCAAAAATATATAAAAACCTGCTTTTACTTTGTCATTATAGGGTATTGTGTGTAGATTGATGAGGGGAAAAAACAATTTAATCAATTTTAGAATAAGGCTGTAACCTAACAAAATGTGGAAAAAGTCAAGGGGTCTGAATACTTTCCGATGGCACTGTATATACAAAAGTATGTGGACACCCCTTCAAATTAGTGGATTCGGCTATTTCAGCCACACCCGTTGCTGATGGGTGTATAAAATCGAGCACACCGCCATGCAATCTCCATAGACAAACATTGGCAGTAGAATGGCCTTACTGCAGAGCTCAGTGACTTTCAACATGGCACCATTATAAGATGCCACCTTTACAACAAGTCAGTTCGTAAAATGTCTGCTCTGCTAGAGCTGCTTCGGTCAACTGTTATTGCTGTTATTGTGAAGTGGAAACGTCTAGGAGCAACAACGGCTCAGCCGCGAAGTGGTAGGCCACACAAGCTTACAGAACGGGACCGTTGAGTACTGAAGCGTGTAGAGCGTAAAAATAATCTGTCCTCGGTTGCAACACTCCCTACCGAGTTCCAAACGGCCTCTGGAATCAACGTCAGCAGAAGAACTGTTGGTCGGGAGCTTCATGAAATGGGTTTCCGTGGCCAAGCAGCCGCACACAAGCCTAAGATCACAATGCCAAGCGTCGGCTGGAGTGGTGTAAAGCTTGCCGCCATTGGACTCTGGAGCAGTGGAAACGCATTCTCTGGAGTGATGAATCACGCTTCACCGTCTGGCAGTCCCCATCAAATACCTTTGGGATGAATTGGAATGCCAACTGTGAGCCAGGCCTAATCGCCCAACATCAGTGCCCGACCTCACTAATGCTCTTGTGGCTGAATGGAAGCAAGTCCCCACAGCAATGTTCCAACATCTAGTGGAAAGCCTTCCCAGAAGAGTGGAGGCTGTTATAGCAGCAAAGGGGGGACCAACTCCATATTAATGCCCATGATATTGGAATGAGATGTTCGACGAGCAGGTGTCCACATACTTTTGGTCATTTAGTGTATTTCCACACTATAAAGTTGGAATAATGCTGTGAAATTGTGAAAATTATGATAATGCTGTTTGAAAAGACCGCCTGAAATTTCAGCCTGTTTTGGTGGATTGGAGTTTTGGCCTGCCTGGTGACATCACCAAGTGGTAAATTAGTTAATAGACCAATAAGAAAGAGTTCCAAACCATTAAGAGCTCGTTTGTACTTTTCCCCTCCCCACTCAGACCACTCCCAGACACTCTTGGCTAAGAATCTATTTTGGTTTATTTTTTATCATTTTAATTCAAAACAATCAGAAACAATTTGATATTGAACGGCTGCATTGGACCTTTTAAATAAACTATTTTTATATCTCCAGGATGTTTTGAACAATAATTTATTAACAACGTTTCGACAGCTAAGGTGTCTTCATCAGGGTTTCCATGGTGTGAAATTGACATTCCATTTTTGCTTGTATCCTATCAGAAACTAGTGTTGACCAATAATCAGCTGACCACGTTGCCCCGTGGGATCGGTCACCTCACCAACCTGACCCACCTGGGTCTGGGAGAGAACCTGCTGCAGCACCTGCCGGAAGAGATTGGTAAATACATTTTACCTCATACCACTCAGCCTGGGTACCGGTCTGTTTCTGCTAAGACCACTCCTTGTACTCTGTGTCATTTGCCAAACATACAGAAAAAGACTGGTACCCAGGCTACATGCTGAATGTACCGAGCTGTCTATTTAAAATACTAGCACACAGCTCGGACACCCATGCATACCCCACAAGACATGCCACCAGAGGTCTCTTCACAGTCCCCAAGTCCAGAACACACCATGGGAGGCGCACAGTACTACATAGAGCCATGACTAAATGGAACTCTATTCCACATCAGGTAACGGATGCAAGCAGTAGAAACAGATTTTAAAAAACAGGTAAAAATACACCTTATGGAACAACTGGGACTGTGAAGAGACGCACACAAAGGTACAGACACATGCATACGTACACATTGTGATATTGTTGTATGGTGGTTTTTAAACATTTTGTATTGTAGATATGTAGAGGAGTAAAAATGTAATATGATGTACTGTTTTATCTTTTGTTTTATATGTAATGTAAGTGCTTTAATATGTTTGGACCCCAGGAAGAGTAGCTGCTGCCTTAGCAGCAGCTAATGGGGATCCATAATAAATACAAATACAACTCAGATTAGGAGTGCATCTCAAAAGTCCTTCCTTGATTCCTTCCATCCTCACCCCAACTCCAAATGTCATTGAGAAACAAGGAGCTTATTGGAGGAGGTCACAAGCTTTCAAATGGATACTTAAACTTGTCAGAATAGAGAGAAAACTACATGTGGTCCTTTGTAGGTCAGTTGGTAGACCATGGCGCTATGGCGCTTGTAACGCCAGGGTAGTGGGTTCGATCCCCGGGACCATCCATACGTAAAAAATGTTATGCACACATGACTGTAAGTCGCTTTGGATAAAAAGCGTCTGCTAAATGGCATATTATTATTATTATTATTATTATTATTATTATTATTATTATTATTATTATTATTATGTATCTGTCTCAGTGCCTCCAGGCAGAACCTAACACTCCTCTATCCTCTACCCTTACTATCTCCCTCCATCCCTCTCTCCACCCTCTCCTCCCTCCCTCCTTTCGATCCTAGGTACACTGGAGAACCTGGAGGAGCTGTACCTCAACGACAACCCCAACCTGCACAGCCTCCCGTTTGAGCTGGCCCTGTGCAGCAAGCTGTCCATCATGAGCATCGAGAACTGTCCCCTCAGCCACCTGCCCCCGCAGATCGTGGCCGGGGGCCCCTCCTTCATTATCCAGTTCCTCAAAATGCAGGGGCCCTACCGTGCCATGGTCTGATAGGGCCCGGAGTCCAAGATTTTGTGAGGGCCCGGAGGGAGGCCATGGTCTGAGAGCTGATATGATGGCTGAATGACCAGGTCCATGGTGTTAAAGGCCCACGCAAGGCCCATGATCTGACAACAGACCACGCCCGTAATCGGATAAGCCACACCAATGTTCTGAAGGCCGACGCCCACCCACTCAGACACCCCACCCAATCCCTTACCTATCCAACTACGTGTGTCGTACACTGTAAAAAAAAACAACAACAACATCATAACAACAACAAAAACAAACTAAATGTACAAAAAGAGAGGAGTAGGAAAACATTTTCGGTTCATACATTATCTATCTATATGAGGAAAAAACTAAACAAACAAGTACAATTATATTGAGACTGTGCTCCAGCGTTTCTGTTGAGGAATCATAGCCATTTAGAAGGCCAACTTCCCCAATATTTTATTCCCGAATCATGTAAGACGACAACTTAAAGGGTCATTACACCACTTTTTTACATTCATTAACTCCAGCACAATACAATACATCATCTGTTTGCATACATATGAAGACACTGGTATAGCACTGGAGGTAATGAATAGGAGGTTAAAAAGTGGTGGAATTCCCCTTTAATATATCTACCACTCTTTTGCCAAAACGGATCATGTATATTGAGTAACAGTGCGCTAAAGTGGCTATGATTCTTTTAACATATAAACCATATTCCCAATGCGAACGCATTTACAGTAATTAGGTATAT
Organism: Coregonus lavaretus; assembly: GCF_964263955.1. Classification (NCBI taxonomy): domain Eukaryota; kingdom Metazoa; phylum Chordata; class Actinopteri; order Salmoniformes; family Salmonidae; genus Coregonus; species Coregonus lavaretus. The sequence goes on from NW_028157546.1 coordinate 94,809, forward strand.
GTATATTAGGAGAGCTTAGGATACAACTATTGTATGCAAAAACAAAATAATATTTGAAACTTTAATTTTTACTGCTGCTGCCATTATCAATGTTCATTTTGTCATGTCTTTTTCTTTTTGATATATATATATATATATATATATATATATATATATATATATATATATATATATATATATATATATATATATACTTTTTTTTTTTTACCACTCGACTAAAGATTTGTGTTATCGTGAGGTTTGAGGTTAAAGAACAAAGGTCTAATGTTGATGTTTTTAATTTCACATTAATATGTAAAAAAATTGTGCCTATATGTCCAGGATGGTCCACTGGTTTTCCGACGCTCTAAACACAATTGACCATGAATATTATACAAAGGTATAATTTATTTTAACTAATTTTCTTCCTAGAATTATGATTTGTTTAAAAATATATGTTTTTACATTTATTTTATATTAGTTCTATCATTGTTGGATGACAATGATTCTATAAAAGAAAGCGATAAAGATACAGTATAAATTCGAATCAATGGCTTTCGGAGGTTTTAAAATAAAAAATAAGCAGTAATCTTTAAACAGTAAGCTAGTAATATATAAAATAAATGCGAAATCTTTAATGCTTAAAAAAAGGACTTAGCAAGTTTGACTCAAACCTTTCCAAAATGGGCAGTAATGTTGCCCTCATGTTTAAGATATTCAACTTATTATTTTTTATTTTTTGAAAAAGTATTGAAAACTGTAAAAAGACATAAGTGATCTGTAGTGATTTTTTTATATTCTATAAATACTGATTGTTGCCTTGAGTGCAATTGAGTCATTGTAATGTTAACGTTTTTGCTATATCTTCAGTGTTGGGGCTCCGTTACTGTCATACAACGTGGAAACGATCGACCAACAACAACATATCAGGAACGTTGAAGGAAAGGTGTCAATATAACTAATGACTAACGTTGCCATGGTTACGGTCATTAAGGTATGCCAAAAACATGAATCAAACCCCATAATTGTCATTTTACATCCAGTTTCTTTGACTGCTTTTTAGTACGCTTCTTCACGAGATCTGAAAGTTGAAGTATTGCTCAGCTTCTTTCTTTTTTTTGTCCCACACTGTCCCAGCAATGATGCTGTTCTTATGCACTTTCTAAATGACATTGGCATCATCCTCTTTTAACAATGACAATATCCTTATCTCCATGGTTATGTTGAACTGGGGCATTTTTGTTTCACAGTGAATAAGTATTTTATCTCTTTGAACAGTTTATCATGTACATTTTATAATAGTGTCAAATGAATATTAAGGATGGGATAACAAGCTCAAAAGAAATCTAAACTAGTAAGTATGTGGAGCGTCAAATTCAGACGTTTTGGCTTTTGTTCTTTCAATCTTGATGGAAAATATTAGCTTGAACTGTGTATGTCCAATAAGGGCCTGTTGATATGTTTAAAGATGTATTAAAGTACCCCATATCTTGCTCATATGTACTACAAGCTAAATGTTTTGTCAAATTATTGCAATTCATTGAGATCCACATTGTAAAATGTAAATCATTTTCTGTTACTACTTTTTTTTTTTTATGACACTGTATTGGGTTAGTATTATATCACGTGACTGTACATTAAAATCCCAACTAAGGTAAATCAAACCAAAAGCTTTTTTGGTTTTGGAAACAAACGTGTTGCGTCCAAGCTTTGTACTCAATCATCTTTTAGTATTTATTTTTAATCAAGTGTGGGTCTAGTTTTTTGGCAGCAGTTTACGATTAAGGTTTTGATGTGGGTTGTGGACTGGTAAGAAAAAAACTAGGCCTGGGCAGAGCACACACCCGGACAAAATGTATTGCTGCTTCTAATCCTACCAGCAGAACCTGTTGCTGCTTGAAAAATATGCTGTAAACAATTGATGAGGGGGGAGTGAGATCTATCCTAAACAAAAACAACAACAGCGATACAGACTCGATACAGAAGACTTGTACAGTAGCTTGGCTGGGAAAATTCATTGACCTCTGAGTTTGGAGTCACATGAGATCTTGTGGTTTTCAAACAGATCAAATTGTTTGGACCGACGTACAACAAGGAAAAACTAAGGTGCATATTTGAGCCTATAACGACGCAGTTACAACACAACTTTTTTTGGAAAGACCAAAAAATTTAAAAAGGGCTTTCTTCTCGTTCACGCTCAAAGAATACCAACAGAGGCATTGCATTCCTGGTTTTATATATTTTTTAAAGCTTCGGAAGAAATGAAAAATAAAAAAACAAATGTACTTTTTGGGGGGAATGGTTGTGTATTTACGTTTTAGCTATAAACAAAATGGAATCATTATGTGAAAATGCCTTCAGTGAGTAGTTAAAAGTGAGATGTGCATTAGGGTATGCAGCGAGAGAAAGGCTGTTATCCTGTATAATGTTGAGTCTTTGTTTTTGTTCATACATTTTAATCTATGTGCCATTTGCGATTGAGGGGTGAATTACTGATGTATGTGTAGAGAACCTGAGACATAATCATTATCGTTCAGAAAAGCATTTATCAAAAACAAGGAATGTAAGTAAAAACATGCTTTTTGAAGAAAAAAATTATAACTTAGTCTAGGTTCGGGGGTGGTCATATTTTGGACTCTTATATCTGAGGTTGATGACGATGAAGAGGTATTGTTCTGATGCATTCTAATGATTTTTCAATTGTCTGATTTCAGTTCATAGAAAGTGTGTAATAATCATGGGCATTTTGTTCCTTTTATCGTCTTTTTTTAATTATTGTAGAAAAATGTCTTGTGTGTCTCAATCCTTTTTCTTGCCTGGCTATGTTGTATAGGAAACCAAGCATGTTGAAAAATAATTTGACATGGTTTTTTGTCTGGGTCGGAACTACGTTGGGGGCAGCGATTCGTTGTATAAGTAACACCAGATAATGTTGCTACTATTTGGTATCTGCAAAGATGTTTCCTGTAGATTTTTTTTGTACATTTCACAGTATCTGAAACATTGTGTAGCCAGCGATGCTTTAGCTACATATTCTTTATCAAGCAGCCTTAACTGTTAAAAACCTTTTTGTTATTTACCCTTCTTTGTGTCTATGGTCTGTGACTGTAGTAGGTAACTTTCACTTTCTGTTCTCTCTTCCTTTCTAGCTCTGTACATGTATATTTTAACCTGACGTGATGATTAATTGACAGTTCACATAAGCACTCTCCAAACTGAATTCTGTGTTCAGTTTCATTATTCTGGAACACTTTGTTAGTGATCAATAGTGAAACAACACAATTCAGTTCGGGTTCCAGGCTAGCTACCCCAAACAATCCCTATACCAGTGCTCTCCAACCCTGTTCCTGGAGCGCCACCGTCCTGTAGGCTTTCGCGCCAACCATAATCTAGCGCACCTATGTTCCAGAACTGAAGGTTCTCTTTTCTGTCTAAACCAATATATGAGTACAGTATATGCAGACGTGACTACCTAGACGTGAGTCTGCATTGCTGACTACGGTGGCCACCATTGTACAAGTTGAGGAGTATATAAGATAATTGTTCTTAAAGTTGTGGTGGTAGGGATTGGAAAAATGGTTTCTCTGACATTTTGACATGAGACATGATGACATGACAAATTTATTTTACCTTAACATCATACTTTTCAGTACTGAGACACATGCCTTTACTAAGTATTACTTGGCAAATGAAACGAGAAAAATGATTTGTTTGCTTGGTTGTAAATTACACAATTATTAATCAAAGCCGACCCATTGTAAAGAATTATTCAGACCCCTAAGTTTTGCAAAATGGGGAGAAAACTGCAATGTTTGGTGACGTTCTGCATGTACATATTTTGAACTAATAAACCTATAAACATTTACAAATTGAAGAAAAAAAAAGTGGAAAAAATATAGTATCTTGTAACTTTTTTTTTCTTGTGCTTTCACCAAAAAGTACTGCAAAATGAACATGGTTGGTTGTTGCCAGTCACATTTAGAGAGCAGAACAGAGCTGCCTATGTCCTCAAGTAATTCCTATTTTTGTCTTTGTTGCTTTTTTCTTCTCTGTAACTGAATTTGTATTGCTTTTAAAAACTCATGAAGCAGCATTTAAGCCAAGAGTCCTGTACAGTTTTACCTTTGACCTTTTAGCAATGATTTGCACAAGCACAGCGAGGGCACAATTTAAAAATCCCAATCATACAGAAGAGAATGGCAATTAGGCTGTTTACACAGGCAGCCCAATTCTGATATTAATTGGTCTTTTGACCAATCACATGAGATCTTTTCACATCAGCTCTTTTTCAGAGCTAATCTGATTGGTCAAAATACCAATTTGTGAAAAAATATCTGCGTCTCAAAGTAAGAGTGCTGATGTAGGATCAGTTTCGCCTTTTAGATCATAATGAATCAGATTTTATGGACAGGTGGGGACCTGATCTTAGATCAGCACTCCTACTGTGAAATGAGTTTTGAACACTGGCCCAGGGTCCCACCTGTCCATGTAATCTTATTCAGTATGATCTAAAGGGCAAAACTGACCCTAGATCAGCAGTCCACCTACTCTGGAACACTTGATACGGTGCCCAGACTTGTTGCCTGAAGCTAAATGAAAAACTAAACTCATATAGGCTTTGGATTGTTGCGATACTGTCTGGGCCCAGAATGTTTTTGGGCTACGTAGATTCTAGAAGCACCTGACTAGCTACATTATCCAGCCCTAGCTATATTGTCTGGCCCTTTTGCTAAGTACATTCAAGATCTCTCCCTCTCTGCCTATTATACACAGCAGTATCAGCTGGAGACCTTTGAACAGTATCTTGTGTGTTAGTCAGCAGGGATCCATTTCAATTCGGTAAATTCCTGATGTTTGCTAAAATTCTCATAGAGGAGCATTGAGGGAAATCTGATTTTATTTTATTTTATTGTACTTCTTGACTGAATTGAACATGTAATTGACTCTAATCCTGTTAGTCAGTTAACCCCCCACCCAAAAACAGTTGAAATGTAGTGTTGTGCCTTTTTTAATAAGTTCAGACCTGGGCTGTTCTCTCTCAAATTTATCTTTTGTACCTAGAAAAACTTGTCATTTTTGTGTCATTTGATGTCATTCGAGTGTACAAACTACCATTTTAGAATTTTCTGATGTTTGTATATTACTCCTGTCATGCCTGCACAATGCTTTGGTTTTGATTTTATATTTTGGAGGTTTTCCCACTATTTTGTCAAATTGTGGAATTTGAGCTCTGAAAAAAAATTATAAATGTACTTTTAATCCAATTAATTGTAATGTGCAGTTCATGTTACTTCTTCAATATAAAGAAAATGGTTGCCCTGTCTTGAATTTATAAATGATGTTGTATGGATGTGTTCTTCTTTCAAATGAGAGAATATAACTGACCACTATTTCAGGGACTGTGGCGCAGTTTCCCGGACAAAGATTAAGCCTAGTCCTGGACTAAAAGCTAACTCAATTAGGTTTAATTTGTGTGCGGGAAACCATTAGTTCAATGTCTTCCTATTTACTTCACTTATGGCACATGACAGAGTCTGTCCCAAATGGCACGCTATTCCCTATACAGTGCACTGCACTACTTTTGACCAGGGTCCCTAGGGTTATGGTCTAAAGTAGTGCACTATATAGGGAATAGCGTGCCATTTGGGACGTACACATACAGTAAGGTTACCTCGAACTGACCAATGAAAGGTCTAAACAGCAATCGAAGAGCAATAACAGGCACATAGAATATCTGAATGACTAACTCTGTGTAGCGCTGTTGTCGAATGGTAACACTCATGGCACATGTACAACTCCCCACGGTTCAATCTCGCATCCACTCATTCTTCTGTACTGATGCTTGCATGCCTCCCACTCTGTTTCCAACCTGTCTAAATAAAGTGCAATTTAACGATATATATAAATAATTACTCATTATATTTATATGGATGGCTACGTCTGAATTTGATTCAATATCACGGTTGATTCATTATGAATAAGTAGATGGAAATGGTCTGTGTAATACAACTGGAAATTGTACTTCTCAAACTCGACACACTTCCATTCTATTGCACCTGTACCCAGAGAGACCAATGTACGGCTCTGCCTGTCCCAATACAAGAGCGCCCCCTACTGGATAATTTAAAACATGGTCCCTCACATCTCGACTCCAGTCAACATCAATTACTTTCACCCTTCAACTTCTAAATTTATTTGAATTATAGTCAGATTGAGGATTTTGACTGGGGTTTCAGAATACATTACATTAGACATATTACAGGTGAGGTACGTTTTTTTCTTCTTCTGTCTTGTCGTTTCCCGTTGAAGCCACCACTAGAAAATGGAGAGACAGGAGTTTGGACATTGGTAAAGTATCACAATACTTCATGTGTCATCTGGACTGGCAGTCTGAATTTGGAATTTACTGCATTCAGCACTTAATGATGATGTTGCATCAGAGTACGTTCCAATTTATTGCATTAACTAAATACCTTGCCTAAAGATTTACCTAGGATGGTCCTGTCTTAACCTATTTAAATAATGTCAAATATGTGACACTTTTGCATTTAAAAAATGTTTTATATGGGAGAACAGAAGTTGGAAGCACCTATGGTCATATTAGAAAAGGTTAAAGTTAAAACGCCTAAATTCAGTAAAAGCATAGTGTACTATGGGGTATTATTCGATACTTAACGGTAGGTTTTACACTCCTGAATGTCACAACATCAGTGGTGATGGCGCGCCTCATAGGCTATTTCTTCCAAAGCGAACCAGAGAGAGACGGTCGGTGGGCGCGGAAGCTTTTTCAGAAGACGACAGGTGTCACTGTATCCTCGCGCTCCATCCGCGCGCAGATGCATGATCCTAGCAGTGATGTTTACTCAAAACACAGAAGTCCGGTGTCATATGATATCACACTAACAACACTTTCCTCCATTCCTCTGCCAACCACACATGATATGGTAGAAAAGCTTTCTAATGGTAGAAGGCTATGTTATTGAAAGCACATGTTCCAAAATGGGAGAGTGGCTAAATTGAGCATAGCCTACCTCTTTTGTGTTATCACTCTTCAAGTTGATCCAATGTAGTCTGTCTCAATAATATATTTTAAAAGTGCAATATGCAGAAACCGCTCTGCCATTTCCTGGTTGCTAAAATGCTAATAGTTAGCCTAATATCAGTTTATGTGACAAAACAAGCAATTGTACCATCTAAACCGCTATGAAATATATTTTCAATAACCATAAATATTGTATTTTTAGCGGTTTGACGCTGGTGTACAAAACCGAAAATAAAAGACACAAAAACTAAACTTAAGTACAGGAAGCATAGAAATTGCATACAAAGAACAGATCTATCTATCACTTCTTAGACTTGCTTTCCATGAGAATGACAGATCTATAACTCACAGGTCGCCCAAAAAGTTACATATTGCAGCATTAAACAATGGAGATACATAAAACTCCCATTATTAGGATATAGGCTACTTTAAGTGGTGTCCAAATCATATGTTTTTACATGTTATGTGCATACTTAGGAAAGTATTAGACCATTTAAATCATGTGATGTTCTATGCACGAGCCTTTGCAAATGCTTAATAAATAGTGATCCATCAATGAGCCTATTAGGCATCACATGGCTTGACATTGGTTATTTTACCCCATAGGCTAACTATTAAGCTTAGGCTACAGCCAATGTTGACTGGTCAATAGTTTACTGCTTAGTAGGCCTAGCCTATAATTCTCTTATGTGGTCCTCTGTAGCTCAGCTGGTAGAGCACGGCGCTTGTAACGCAAAGGTAGTGGGTTCGATCCCCGGGACCACCCATACACAAAAATGTATGCACGCATGACTGTAAGTCGCTTTGGATAAAAGCGTCTGCTAAATGGCTTATTATTATTTACCATTGACTATGACCCCCAGCCCCTTCAGTTTTTTATTGTAACAGTTTTAGAATGGTTTGTGTGAAAATAAATGGTGCTTAAAAGGGGTGGGCTCGTGAATGGAGTTAGCGCGCGCCAACTAATAAAAAAAAAAGCCTGTTTAATTTCCACGTGGTGTGGGCTCCGGGTGCTGCTATAGCAACGCAGTACTGGTAGGTTGGGGTTGTAAATAGAGGGCGTGGCGCAGCGGTGCTTGGAGTGGCCAGCAGTAGCATAGTAGGGCGAGAGTCTCCACTCACAGAGCCGACGGCAGCAGCAGCAGCAGCAACCACAGGATAACGTGATTACGGCTCTATTAGCTCTCTGCTAGTGAGGATAATTCTGTGGAGAGGAAAACTGACTGTGAAATCTTAGCTCGCGCTCATCCATGGAACACAGAAGCGATGCGCGAGAAGCCAGCTGATTCCCGAGTAACTGACCTGCATAAACAAGTTGTTACTCGCTGTCCATTCTATTGTCGGGCACTCAAAAGGACCCAAGTGACACAGTACGATGCTTGAGGTAAGAGTTATTTTTAATGTGTTCCTGCTATATTCTTGGAAAGTATAACTAGAGAGTTATGTTGTATGTGTGTAAATTGACAGTTAAAACATCTCCAGTTTGTTCTTTTAAAAATTCTTACTTCTGCGCCTCCTATTTTTCAGATGAAGTGACAGTCAGCCATATTCAACCTAAACTGTACTTGGTCGACCAACATGCAATGGAGCGAAAAATAAATACACAAATAACAGTGAAGAGTCCCACACCCTCCCTTTCCAGTCTTCCAGCTGCAAACTACACGGTTTCCCGGACGACATTTGCTGACCTCACATGATTGGATCCCTGAGGATCTAAGGAGAACCAATGGCGGGGTGGGATAACATGACGAACATGAACAATGAGACTCTTACAAGCCCGACCATCATGAGCAACATGACCAATGAGACCATCCTTGGGGGTCCGCCCTATAGCCTCCAGATCTCGTTGCCCCTAACGATCCTGGTCGGGATACTCATCCTATTGACAGTCTTCGGCAACGTCTTAGTGGTCATCGCTGTGTTTACTAGCCGGGCCCTGAAGGCCCCTCAGAACCTCTTCCTGGTTTCGTTGGCGTCGGCTGACATTTTGGTTGCAACCCTGGTCATGCCCTTCTCCCTGGCCAACGAACTCATGGGCTACTGGTACTTTGGTAAAGTCTGGTGTGAGATCTACCTCGCACTGGACGTTCTCTTCTGTACGGCGTCCATCGCCCACCTGTGCGCCATTAGTCTGGACAGGTACTGGTCAATCACCCAGGCCATCGAGTACAACCTGAAACGGACGCCGCGCAGGATCAAGTGCATCATCGTCATCGTGTGGGTCATCGCCGCGGTTATCTCGTTCCCGCCCCTCATCACCATGGAGAAGGAGAGCGATAAAGAGGAGGGGCCAGTGTGTAAGATCAACGAAGACAAATGGTACATGATCTCGTCCAGTATCGGCTCGTTCTTCGTGCCCTGCGTCATCATGATCCTCGTTTACATCCGGATCTATCAGATCGCTAAGAAACGGACGCGGGCGCCACTGGTCGACCGGAAACCCAAAAGGGTGGCCGCAGCATCGCCGGTGACGGGCAAGAAGGAGAACGGGGCTGGGGGGGTCGGATGTGACCAACACGCTTGTCACGAAAAGCTCAACGGAGAGCAAAGAGAGGGGGATGAACACAGAGGAGAGGAGGAGAAAGAAGGAGAGATAAACGGCGTGGACATGGAGGACTCCTCATCCTCTGACCACCAGGTCAACAATCCCTGTTCTATCAAGAAGAAGAAACACACGGCTAAAACCAAACTGAGCCAGATCAAACCAGGAGTGGACCACCCAGCGTTGCCCAAACTGGTGGTGAGACAGAGCTCTAAGGGGAGTCGATGGAAGGGGAGACAGAACAGAGAGAAACGGTTCACCTTCGTCTTGGCTGTGGTCATTGGAGTTTTTGTCATTTGCTGGTTCCCCTTCTTCTTTACCTACACTCTGAAGGCGCTCTGTGACTCGTGTTACATACCTGACACACTGTTTAAATTCTTCTTCTGGTTCGGCTACTGTAACAGTTCAGCCAACCCTATTATCTATACAATCTTCAACAATGACTTCCGAAGGTCTTTTAAAAAGATCCTATGCAGGGATAACCGAAGATTGGTATGATTGGACTTGGGACATTTAGTTGTTTACATGTTTTTTTAAATAAATAGTTATTGTGCATGGTCGGATCCGTGGCTTTAAACAAATAATGTACCTACCTGTGGCAAAACATCTAAATGTATTATGTTGCAAAGGCTTTTGGGGGAAAGACTAAAACCTACTACAGTACGTGCAGTAAAAGCATTGAAATGTGGTTTTTCAAAAGGTCGGCCACACTACGCCACACCACAGCTTGGAAACAAACTATCCTGTGAATACAGACTTTTAAAAAAGCTCAACCATTCCAGCCCCGTTCATCCAACATTCAACCAATGTTTTTCTACAGTTTTGTGAATGTTTGAATCACAACATTGGATAAACGTGGTCAGGAATATGATAATATATGTAGTATTTTCTGATGTTATGTTGATATGATGTTGAAATAATTGTGTCTTTCTGAGCCACCTCGTGTATTCTATTTCATCGTTATTGAAACACACTACCATTTTATATGGTATCAAGTTACAACTGGGAATATGGGTTACCATAGTTATGGTAAGAATAAACATCTCTCAATGGCCATTGTTCTGGTTTCTGAACTCTTTTAGGAAGGTCAACTCTGTGAGATGACAGCATCACAATATTATGCGTGGTCACACATACACACACACACACACACACAGCAGTGTTACTTCTGATGAAAATAATAATAATGTCTCAAATTCATGTCTAGGGAGAGAACACAGACAATAGGAAAGGGAGAAAGAAGTGAGATTGATCATTGTTCATGAACGTGCTTCAGACACTGTGCTTCACTGTGAGGCCAGGGAATATGGGGTGTCGTTTCAGAAGTAGTGCACTGTATAAGGAATATAGTTCCATTTTGAACATAGCCTAGCAGCTGTAATCAAAGGCAGAATGTTAATTCCCAGTCTGTTCAGCCTGGCACACACACATCCACCGGTAGTTAGGCAGTTATGAGAGCAGGTCTCATCCGTGTTGCAGAGTAACTGTTCATTTAGAGTTCCACGTACTGCCGCCTCACGCATCATTAAACCCAGGACGTGGAGCTAGCTGGCTCATCAAACCAGAACCTGATAGACTGGTCATGGGTAGAACACACACACACACTCACAAACACACACACACACACACTCTCTCTCTCTCTCTCTCTCTCTCTCTCACTACTGAGCTCACATCTAAAGAAGACATCAAATGATAGTAAGTCTTACCCTAGCTATGAATGTTAGTCTAGCCCTAGTTATAAATGTTAGTTTAGCCCTAGCTATTCATTAATCTAGCCCTAGCTATGAATGTTAGTCTAGACCTAGTTATACATGTTAGTCTAACCCTAGCTATGAATGTTAATCTAATCCTAGCTATAAATGTTAGTCTAGCCTTGGTTATAAATGTTAGGTTAGACCTAGTTATAAATGTTAGGTTAGATCTAGTTATAAATGTTAGGTTAGACCTAGTTATAAATGTTAGGTTAGACCTAGTTATAAATGTTAGGTTAGACCTAGCTCATAGAGGAGCACAGCATGGTTTTTAAATGCCAACATCGTCTGTGTGAAGATATTGTCTACCTGCCCTCATTTTCAGGCCGTGAAAAAGACCATAGACTTTATTTGTAGATGTTTTATTCAAAACAAACCACCAAGCTCTGTGTGCGTTCACTTGGGCCACATAACAAGAACCTCATATGAATCAGCTCAACTAACAGGTCAGCTGGTAGTCTACAGCCCTCCCTTCACACACACACACATACATGCACACACGCACGCACGTGCTCGCACACACACGCATGCACACACACACACACACATCCCTCATGGAAATAGATCAACAGACCTGAGTGCTCATTTGTCACCAAGGCCCAACCAATCAAAAGACAGGAATACATGTCACCCACTTTCCTGCCATCTCGGACATATCAATTGAAGTTAGGATGAGGTGCTGTCGAGCTGGAATCACATTTGACCTGACTGCCTCACTGTTGATATCATAAAACCATATAGGGGAGGAGGGAAATGGTGATGAATCCAACACACCCATGTATTATTCTGACCCCCAGTGCACTTTCAGGAAAAAACATCCGCTTTTTCAAGTGGCCTACCCAACCATACCCAACAATATCATCGTGGCAGAATAGGGCAATATGATTAAGGGCATTGTGAAAGGTGTGGTGACGCATTGCTCTTCTTGGTTAAAAAAAACTAAAAACAGAGAGAGAAAGAGATACAGTATTGTATTGTATTTGGCTACCTATGTTTTCCACACTGAGATTGTAGTCTATGTATTGGTAGAATGCCAAAAATATAGTTGATGATTAATCTTACTTAATACCTGTTATTCACTCCTTGTCACGATCGTCGGGAACAGAGGACCAAGGCGCAGCGTTGCAGGCAAACATACTCTTTAATTAGAGACACGATCAAAACAATAAACGATACGTGACAGTTCACGGTCTAACATAAACAGACTTGAAACAAGATCCCACAAACACAAATGGGAAACAGACAGTTTAAATATGGCTCCCAATCAGAGACAACCAACGACAGCTGACACTCGTTGCCTCTGACTGGGAGCCACTCAGGCCAACATAGAAATACACATACCAGATAAACAAATGAAATGCACACCCTGGCTCAACATACAAGTGTCCCCAGAGCCAGGGCGTGACAGTACCACCCCCCTAAAGGCGCGGACTCCGACCGCGCCCACCAAACACCACAGGGGAGGGACCGGGTGGGCACTCCGCTTAGGCGGCGGATCCGGCTCCGGGCCTGATCCCCGCTCCCTCTCCAACCCCCCAAAGTACCCCTGGTCCGGTCTGGCCCCGCTGGCCGGAGCTGGACTGCACACTGGTGGAGCAGATTGCTCTAGCTCCGGCGTGAAGCATCTGACCGGTGCCGGACCAGCCACCGGTGGAACAGGCACGGGCCGTGCCGGACTGACGACGCACACCACTGACTTGGTGCGGGGAGCAGGAGCGGGCCGCGCCGGGCTGACGAAACGCACCACTGACTTGGTGCGGGGAGCAGGAACGGGCCGAGCCGGGCTGACGAAGCGCACCACTGACTTGGTGCAGGGAGCAGGAACGGGCCGAGCCGGGCTGACGACGCACACCACTGGCTTGGTGTGGGGAGCAGGAGCGGGCCGAGCCGGGCTGACGAAGCGCACCACTGACTTGGTGCGGGGAGCAGGAGCGGGCCGAGCCGGGCTGACGAAGCGCACCACTGACTTGGTGCGGGGAGCAGGAACGGGCCGAGCCGGGCTGACGAAGCGCACCACTGACTTGGTGCGGGGAGCAGGAACGGGCCGAGCCGGGCTGACGAAGCGCCCCACTGACCTGGTGCGGGGAGCAGGAACAGGCCGGACCGTACTGGGGACACACACCACTGGTCCTACGCCGGGATCTGGAATGGGCCGGACCGGACTGGTAACACACCCCAGTACCTCTCGCCGTGCCTCTACACCTTCCACCCCCTCTTCGACCAGTGGCCCCCGTAACCTGGCGGCCTCCTCTGCCAACCCGCTGGGCCGCTCTGCCGCGGTCTCCTGCTGGCCCGTCGTCCACGGCGTTAGCCCCCCCCTAAAATTTTTCTGGGCGTCTCTCCTACCCGTGGACCAGGTCTCCATGTCCCTCGCCAGCCTTTCGCCCTTCTGCCACAATGTCAAGCCCTTCTCTTCCTCACCCGGCTTGACCCAGTCGAGGAGGCGAAGGAGATCTGCTAGAGATCTCCCTGGCGATGGCTCCTGGACACGCTGCTTGGTCAAATCTTGGTGGTTTCTTCTGTCACGATCGTCTACCAGAGAGGAGGACCAAGGCGCAGCGTTGCAGGCAAACATACTCTTTAATTAGAGACACGATCAAAACAATAAACGATACGTGACAGTTCACGGTCTAACATAAACAGACTTGAAACAAGATCCCACAAACACAAATGGGAAACAGACAGTTTAAATATGGCTCCCAATCAGAGACAACCAACGACAGCTGACACTCGTTGCCTCTGACTGGGAGCCACTCAGGCCAACATAGAAATACACATACCAGATAAACAAATGAAATGCACACCCTGGCTCAACATACAAGTGTCCCCAGAGCCAGGGCGTGACACTCCTAGTGGGCCTAACTGGTTAAAATGACATCAACTTAATACCTATTATTAAATATGTTAGCTTAATAACTGCAAAAATCTATTTTGTCAACGCGTGCTGTAGGTGGGTGCAGTGGTGGAATCAAACGCAGGACACCGACGGATAGTCCAACAGACTTTAGTAATCGCCAAACACGGAAATAGGACAACTCTTGCCCGAAGGCGAAATACGCACGTAGGCGCACAAAACAAAAGCGCACAAAACAGGTGCGTAATACTCCAACGCAGTGGAGGGAAGCTCAACCGAGCGAAATACAAGAATTAAGCCCTACACACGACTGACCAAAATCAATAACACACAACACTAGACAAACACAACGAGAAACTTATAGAACACTAATTAGGCTAAGCGAGAACAGGTGTGACAACAAACAGACAAAACCAAACGAACATGAAACATACAACGGTGGCAGCTAGTATTCCGGAGACAACGAACGCCGAAGCCTGCCCGAACAAGGGAGAGAGGCAGCCTCGGCCGAAACCGTGACATATTTGCTATTAGTGCTGTTAGTACAGTGAGATTGTAGCCTAGAGGTTGGACATACCAGCAATAGTTCATGATTAACCTTAATAATAATCTCCATGACAACTACATGATAATAAAAAATATATATATATATATTTAGCCTTTATTTAACTAGGCAAGTCAGTTAATAACAAATTATTATTTACAATGACGGAAGCTACTGTATACTAGGCTGGGTGAACACATAAAACTATTATTAACTATAACTAGAATAATCTATTTGATAACTAGTACACAGACTGTATGTCCAACACATGATGGACATGCAGTTGAAGTCGGAAGTTTACATACACTTAGGTTAGACTCATTAAAAGCCGTTTTTCAACCACTCCACAAATTTCTTGTTAACAAACTATAGTTTTGGCAAGTCGGCTAGGACATCTACTTTGTGCATGACACAAGTAATTTTTCCAACAATTGTTTACAGACAGATTATTTCATTTATAAGTCACTGTATCACAATTCCAGTGGGTCAGACGTTTACATACACTAAGTTGACTGTGCCTTTAAACAGCTTGGAAAATTCCAGAAAATTATGTCATGGCTTTAGAAGCTTCTGATAGGCTAATTTACATCATTTGAGTCAATTGGAGGTGTACCTGTGGAAGTATTTCAAGGCCTACCTTGCCTGACATCATCGGAAAATCAAAAGAAATCAGCCAAATAATTGTAGACCTCCACAAGTCTGGTTCATCCTTGGGAGCAATTTCCAAACGCCTGAAGGTACCACGTTCATATGTACAAACAATAGTACGCAAGTATAAACACCATGGGACCACGCAGCCGTCATACCGCTCAGGAAGGAGACGTGTTCTGTCTCCTAGAGATTAACGTACTTTGGTGCGAAAAGTGCAAATCAATCCCAGAACAACAGCAAAGGACCTTGTGAAGATGCTGGAGGAAACAGGTACAAAAGTATCTATTTCCACAGTAAAACGAGTATATATCGACATAACCTGAAAGGTCGCTCAGCAAGGAAAAAGCCACTGCTCCAAAACCGCCATAAAAAAGCCAGACTTCGGTTTGCAACTGCACATGGGGACAAAGATCGTACTTTTTTGAGAAATGTCCTCTGGTCTGATGAAATAAAAATAGAACTGTTTGGCCATAATGACCATCGTTATGTTTGGAGGAAAAAGGGGGTTGCTTGCAAGCCGAAGAACACCATCCCAACCGTGAAGCACAGGGGTGGCAGCATCATGCTGTGGGGCTGCTTTGCTGCAGGAGGGACTGGTGCACTTCACAAAATAGATGGCATGATGAGGAAGGAAAATTATGTGGATATATTGAAGCAACATCTCAAGACATCAGTCAGGAAGTTAAAGCTTGGTCGCAAATGGGTCTTCCAAATGGACAATGACCCCAAGCATACTTCCAAAGTTGTGGCAAAATGGCTTAAGGACAACAAAGTCAAGATGTTGGAGTGGCCATCACAAAGCCCTGACCTCAATCCTATAGAAAATTTGTGGGCAGAACTGAAAAAGCGTGTGCGAGCAAGGAGGCCTACAATCCTGACTCATTTACACCAGCTCTGTCAGGAGGAATGGGCCAACATTCACCCAACTTATTGTGGGAAGCTTGTGGAAGGCTACCTGAAACGTTTGACACAATTTAAAGGCAATGCTACCAAATACTAATTGAGTGTATGTAAACTTCTGACCCACTGGGAATGTGATGAAAGAAATAAAAGCTGAAATAAATAATTATCTCTACTATTATTCTGACATTTCACATTCTTAAAATAAAGTGGTGATCCTAACTGACCTAAGACAGGGAATTTTTACTAGGATTAAATGTCAGGAATAAAGTTTAAATGTATTTGGCTAAGGTGGATGTAAACTTCCAACTTCAACTGTATGCCAACACCAGTTTATGGATAACCTTAATAATAATCTTAATAATCTCTTTGATAAATACAGGTAAATGCCAAAATAAAGGAAACACGTGAGTAAATGAGGGATACAAAGTATATTGAAAGCAGGTGCTTCCACACAGGTGTGGTTTTCTGAGTTAATTGATCAACTAACATCCCATCATGCTTAGGGTCATTTATAAAAATGCCCATTATTTTGGCTACCATGGTTAGAAGAAGAAATCTCAGTGACTTTGAAAGAGGGGTCTCAATGGAGCGTAGGAGGTTTAAAGTGTGTGTGTGTGTCTCAGTCACCAGATCTCAACCCAATTTAACACTTATGGAAGATTCTGGAATGTTGCCTGAGACAGCGTTTTCCACCACCATCAACAAAATACCAAACGATGGAATTTCTCATGGAAGAATGGTGTTGCATCCCTCCAATAGAGTTCCAGACACTTGTAGAATCAATGCCAAGGTGCATTGAAGCTGTTCTGGCGGGTCGTGGTGGCCCAACGCCCTTAATACACTTCATGTTGGTGTTTCCTTTATTTTGGCAGTTACCTGTATATGATAGTACTATAGAAATATGTTAAATGAATAGATCTGTCTATTTATATGGATAGTACTGTATTAGGCTGGGTGTATTGTATACCAGGATGACAAATTCCCTAAAAACAAATTTCCCCGAAAACAATTTGGGTAGACAATCTATTTTCCAGAGCTCATTATGACCGAACGCAATTATCTCTCATCCTCTCACAGACAAATAGAGGACATTTGGGGATTTGATTATTGAACCTTCCTGCCATTCTGAAACACACAAAGGCGCACATGCACGCATGCATACACACAGACACAAACTCTAAACAGACACACACATACACACACACACTCAACCGTGTCAGGCTCTCTCTCATTTTCTCTCTCTTTTTTCTCTCCTCTCTCTCTCTATCTCTCATTCTCTCTCTCTCCCTCTGTACCATCGATGGAAACCACAAGGTTTACTGTTCACTCTGATACAAGACACACAATTTATGTTTTCGGTCGCTCACAGTCGCATTAATGAGGCTTTAACAGAAGACAGCAAAGACACACACACACACCACACACACACACACACACACACACACACACACACACACACACACACACACACACACACACACACACACACACACACACACACACACACACACACACACACACACACACACACAGTCTAGAGTATATTATGTTATGGTGTGTAATACTGATATAATAATGATAGATGATTATAACAGTTATATTAAGACCCATTCCTAATGGTGCTCTCTGACCCAGTGTTCTGGGTGTTCCGACGTTCATTTCTCACTGTATGAGGGCAGACAGTATAAAGACTGTTGTACAGGAGAGACAGAGTTTCATTGTGTTCTCTCCCTAAACGTGAATTTGAGATGTTATTATTATGTTAATCTGAAGTAACACTGCTGTGTGTGTGTGTGTGTGTGTGTGTGTGTGTGTGTGTGTGTGTGTGTGTATAGGAGTGTGTGTGTGTGTGTGTGTGTGTGTATAGGAGTGTGTGTGTGTGTGTGTGTGTGTGTGTGTGTGTGTGTGTGTGTGTGTGTGTGACCACGCATAATATTGTGATGCTGTCGTCTCACAGAGTTGACCTTCCTAAAAGAGTTAAGGAACCAGAACAATGGCCATTGAGAGATGTTTATACTTAACACAACCATGGTAACCCATACTCCCTGTAACTTGATATCAGGAGGGACTGAGCTTCACCATAATCAAGACAGGCAAGTGTGCATGCACAAACAAACACACTCTCTCTCTCTCTCTCTCTCTCTCTCTCTCTCTCTCTCTCTCTCTCTCTCTCTCTCTCTCTCTCTCTCTCTCTCTCTCTCTCTCTCTCTCTCTCTCTCTCTCTCTCTCTCTCTCTCTCTCTCTTTTCATCTCTCTCTACCCCACTTGCTCTCTCTCTCTCTCTCTCTCTCTCTCTTTCTCTCTCTCTCTCTCTCACATACACACACAGTAGAGAGCTGGAGTGGGCTGTTTCTAGTGTCTCTAATCTTCTATCCTGTGGGTGGTGATGGACAGCTTGTGGGTGTGTGAAGGAGATTAGACCTAAGTACTCTGCTGTTTGGCAGTCTGTAATGGCCTTGAACATAAACTGACATTTTGTTAGCCGTAAACCCATATCCTCATAGTCTTGTACAAAGAAGACTTTTAGATTTTCAAACTTGATTCAAGTAGTGATAGAGTAGAGTTTGGGTGTTCTCTATAAAAACGTTTTTATGAAAGCAGGGCGTGATGGTTTAATACAAGTAAGCCCATATCCTTGAAGTCTTGAATGAGCAGTCTGTGATAGCTTGATGGTATAAATGGCCATTTTGAAAGTAGCAGTGTGATGTCATAGTCGTGTACAAAAGTGTTTGGGGTATTTTCTATGAAAGCATCTCTAATATGTTTGTAGTAAAAATCAGAGTAAGGATCAGTGTCCGTCTGGCTGAAAAGAGCCCAATATGCCTCCATCCACAGAAACTGGAGCAGGCCCGTATCCACAAAGCATCTCAGAATAGGAATGCTGATCTAGGATCTGTCCATATACAGTGCATTCGGATAGTATTCAGACCCCTTGACTTTTTCCATAGTTTGTTACGTTACAGCCTTATTCTAAAATGGATCACATAGTTTTTTCCCTCTTCATCAATCTACATACAATAACACGTATTTACAAAGCAAAAACAGGTTTTTAGAATTTTTTGCCCATAAAAAACGGAAATATTACACATTTACATAAGTACTTTGTTGAAGCACCTTTTGCAGCGATTACAGCCTGGAGTCTTCTTGGGTAGGATGCTACAAGCTTTTTTTCAAACAAAGTCAACACAGCAGCCATTGCTAGCTAGCCAACACTACCAGCTGGCTGTACTGTAGTAGCTAAATACAATATCTTTGTGCTAGCTACCCAACGTTTAATCATTGCTGCGTTATGAAAGGTAAGCTTGGCTTCTTATATGGTGTTGAGTAAAGCTTAAACCATGTATTTAGATTGTAGGTAGGTATTGTAGTTAGGTATTATAGGTAGTTTACTCAGGTAGTTATTGTAGGTTATTGTAGGTAATTATTGTAGGTAAGTATTGTATTCGGCGGACCCCGGCGAAGCACGAGGATAGCTTACCCACTACTTGGACCAACAAAGCTAGCTAGCTAGCTAGCGGGTAGCTACTGGTAACTTTTAGCAACTGTGGTTAGTTGTTTCCAATGTTATTTCACGCTTAAGAGTACCTGTGATTGAGCCAGCTAGCTGCCACCATTCAGCTGTTTTTCTAACCTCATTATCCGAGGCATTAACGTTAGGTGGTTGGTAGCTGCTGTACTTAATTACAGCTACTGATAACAGTCTGCCGGAGTTTACAACAATTCTAATTTCTAAAGTGGAAGTTGGGAGAGTTTTATTCGGGTGGTTCAGTGAAACAATTATAGTTTCTGAGGTGGAAGTTGGGAGAGTTATATTTTTTTGGGGTGAGGGAGGCCTGCTCTCTCCTTTCCCAGATGTTTAGTTCATTTCATTCCGATCTCCTCTGCATTATTGTAGCCATCTGCTGCAGCCTGTCAACTATGCCTCTGCCTATCCCTGTTCTCTCCTCTCCGCACAGGCTACACAAACGCCTCACACCGCGTGGCTGCTGCCTCTCTAACCTGGTGGTCCCTGCACGCAGCACACACCTGGAGTTCCAGGTCTCAGGCAGCCTCTGGAACTGCCGTTCTGCCGCCAACAAGGCTGACTTCATCCCAGCCTATGCTACCCTCCAGTCCCTCGACTTCCTGGCGCTGACGGAAACATGGATTACCACTGAAAACACTGCTACTCCTACTGCTCTCTCCTCGTCTGACCATGTGTTCTCGCATACCCCGAGAGCATCTGGTCAGAGGGGTGGTGGCACAGGAATCCTCATCTCTCCCAAGTGGTCATTCTAAATTTTTCCCCTAACCCATCTGTCTATCTCCTCATTTGAATTCCACGCTGTCACAGTCACTAGCCCATTTAAGCTTAATATCCTTGTCATCTATCGCCCTCCAGGTTCCCTTGGAGAGTTCATCAATGAGCTTGACGCCTTGATAAGTTCCTTTCCTGAGGATGGCTCACCCTTCACAGTTTTGGGGGATTTCAACCTCCCTACGTCTACATTTGACTCATTTCTCTCTGCCTCCTTCTTTCCACTCCTCTCCTCTTTTGACCTCACCCTCTCATCGTCCCCCCCTACTCACAAGGCAGGCAATACGCTTGACTTCATCTTTACTAGATGTTGCTCTTCTACTAATCTCACTGCAACTCCCCTCCATGTCTCCAACCACTACTTTGTATCCTTTTCTCTCTCGCTCTCCTCCAACACTACTCACTCTGCCCCTACACAGATGGTAATGCGCCGCCGCAACCTTCGCTCTCTCTCTCCCACTACTCTCTCCTCTTCCATCCTATCATCTCTTCCCTCTGCTCAATCTTTCTCCCTCCAATCTCCTGATTCTGCCTCCTCAACCCTCCTCTCCTCCCTTTCTGCATCCTTTGACTCCCTGTGTCCCCTATCCTCCCGGCCAGCTCGGTCCTCCCCTCCAGCTCCGTGGCTTGAAGACTCATTGCGAGCTCACAGAACAGACCTCCGGGCAGCGGAGCGGAAATGGAAGAAAACTAAACTCCCTGCCGACCTGGCATCTTTTCACTCCCTCCTCTCTACATTTTCTTCATCTGTTTCTGCTGCTAAGGCCACTTTCTACCACTCTAAATTCCAAGCATCTGCCTCTAACCCTAGGAAGCTCTTTGCCACATTCTCCTCACTGCTGAAACTCCCCCCCACCCCCCCCCTCCTCCCTCTCTGTGGATGACTTCGTCAACCACTTTGAAAAGAAGGTTGACGACATCCGATCCTCGTTTGTTAAGTCTAATGACACTGCTGGTCCTGCTCACACTGCCCTACCCTATGCTTTGACTTCTTTCTCCCCTCTCTCTCCAGATAAAATCTTGCGACTAGTGACTGCAGGCCGCCCAACAACCTGCCCGCTTGACCCCATCCCCTCCTCTCTTCTC
This sequence comes from Coregonus lavaretus, assembly GCF_964263955.1. Classification (NCBI taxonomy): domain Eukaryota; kingdom Metazoa; phylum Chordata; class Actinopteri; order Salmoniformes; family Salmonidae; genus Coregonus; species Coregonus lavaretus. Next base: position 116,458 of record NW_028157546.1, read on the forward strand.
CAGACCATCTCCGGTGACCTTCTCTCCTACCTCACCTCGCTGATCAACTCATCCTTGACCGCTGGCCATGTCCCTTCCGTCTTCAAGAGAGCGAGAGTTGCACCCCTTCTCAAAAAACCAACACTCGATCCCACTGATGTCAACAACTACAGACCAGTATCCCTTCTTTCTTTTCTTTCCAAAACTATTGAGCGTGCCGTCTTTAGCCAACTCTCTTGCTATCTCTCTCAGAATGACCTTCTTGATCCAAACCAGTCAGGTTTCAGGACTGGTCATTCAACTGAGACTGCTCTTCTCTGTGTCACGGAGGCTCTCCGCACTGCTAAAGCTAACTCTCTCTCCTCTGCTTTATCCTTCTAGACCTGTCTGCTGCCTTTGATACTGTGAACCATCAGATCCTCCTCTCCACCCTCTCCGAGCTGGGCATCTCCGGCGCGGCTCACTCCTGGATTGCGTCCTACCTGACCGGTCGCTCCTACCAAGTGGCGTGGCGAGAAGCTGTCTCCGCACCACGTGCTCTCACCACTGGTGTCCCCCAGGGCTCAGTTCTAGGCCCTCTCCTTTTCTCCCTATACACCAAGTCACTTGGCTCTGTCATATCCTCACATGGCCTCTCCTATCATTGCTACGCTGACGATACACAACTAATCTTCTCCTTTCCCCGTTCTGATAACCAGGTGGCGAATCGCATCTCTGCATGTCTGGCCGACATATCAGTATGGATGACGGATCACCACCTCAAGCTGAACCCTGGCAAGACGGAGCTGCTCTTCCTCCCGGGGAAGGACTGCCCGTTCCATGATCTCGCCATCACGGTTGACAACTCCGTTGTGTCCTCCTCCCAGAGTGCGAAGAGCCTTGGCGTGACCCTGGACAACACCCTGTCGTTCTCCGCTAACATCAAGGCGGTGACCCGATCCTGCAGGTTCATGCTCTACAACATTCGGAGAGTACGACCCTGCCTTACACAGGAAGCGGCACAGGTCCTAATCCAGGCACTTGTCATCTCCCGTCTGGATTACTGCAACTCGCTGTTGGCTGGGCTCCCTGCCTGTGCCATTAAACCCCTACAACTCATCCAGAATGCCGCAGCCCCCCCCCCCCCAAAAAAAAAAATAATTAAAAAAAAAAATATATATATATATATATAAAAAATATTGTAAAGTGGTTAACCCACTGGCTATAGGGTGAATGCACCAATTTGTAAGTCGCTCTGGATAAGAGCGTCTGCTAAATGACTTAAATGTAAATGTAAATGTTGCAGACCTTTTTTGGTACCCTTCCCCAGATCTGTGCCTCGACACAATCGTGTCTCAGCGCTCCTTCGACCTCATGGCTTGGTTTTTGCTCTGACATGCACTGTCAACTGTGGGACCTCATATAGACAGGTGTGTGCCTTTCCAAATCATGTCCAATCAATTGAATTTACCACAGGTGTACTCCAATCAAGTTGTAGAAACATCTCACGGATGATCAATGGAAACAGGATGCAACTGAGCTCAATTTCCAGTCTCATAGCAAAGGGTTTGAATACTTATGTAAATAAGGTATTTCTTTGTTTTATTTTTTATAAATGTGCAGAAATTTCTACGAACCTGTTTTCGTGTTGTCATTACGGGGGATTGTGGGTAGATTGATGAGGGAAAATTTTCATTTAATCCATTTTAGAATAAGGCTGTAACGTAACAAAATGTGGAAAAAGTCAAGGGGGTCTGAATACTTTCCGAATGCACTGTAATATTATTCATTATGACCTAAAAGGCTAAACTGATCCTAGATCAGCACTCCTACTCTGAGACACTGTGGATACAGGCCCTGGTCTCTCTTGTAGCTCCACTGCTATGGTCGTCTTATGATGAACACAGAGGTGGTGAACAGTAGGGGGTAAAGGCTCTCTGATTAGCAATAACCTGAGCAAATACATTGACAGGAAGCAGTGTTGCCAAATATGAATCCCAATAGGCAGACTATTATATGTGTCAGGCATCTAGTATGGTGGGAAATGAAGACAGCAGCTGACAGTTTATGATAAGGCTGAGGGCTGGTGGCAGAGTTAGAGAGACAAGGAGAAAGGAAATGAATGACAATTCACTAGTTAAAGGACCAGTTTAGAATATCTATTGAGGAAATGGAATGGATGTGATAATGAGGATTCAGGAAGGGAATGAGAATGGGATGGATGAAGCAGAGGGCTGCAGATGAAGGATCCAGAGGGTTGACTCTGTAGAGCAGGGTTCTTCAATTCCGGTCCTGGAGGGCCGAAACACTTCTGTTTTTTATTTCTACCTGGTAGTTAATTGCACTCACCTGGTGTCCCAGGTCTGAAATAGCCCCTGATTAGAAGGAGAGGATGAAAAACAGAGGTGTTTCGGCCCTCCAGGACCGGAATTGAAGAACCCTGCTGTAGAGTTTGGCTCGGAGTCTCAGGTAGACATCACCGTCAGGCCGTGTTAGTTAGGCTGCTGTGGTGATGGCGATCCCCCAAGACATCCTCGGAAGAACCTTAGAGATACTAGCTAGAAGCAAAACCTTAATCAGGCTTGTAACGCGCAATGTCATGCAACGCAACATGCACTGCAGACCAAGAGGAGGAATGTTAGTTTGGTAAGGTTTAAGTAGGGTGGCAGTGGTGATTAAGGAGAGTGAGGACAAGTGTGGAGGCTGATTAGACATGAGTTACAGCTGATGCTTGTTGAGGAGCCACGTTCAAGGCAACTAGTTAAAGTGATGCAAACAGGCGTGGAGGCTGATTGGCAATTAGTAGCAGCTGTTGCTTGTTGAGTTGCTAGGGAGCTGCGTTCAAGGCAACTAGTTAAAGTGTTCCATTCAAGTCTGGTCCTCTTGCCTAAATTTTTGTTAATTCTTAACACCATATAGAGCAGGGGTGTCCAACTCATTCCAAGGAGGGCCGAGTGTCTGTGTTTTTTTGGTTTTTCCTTTCAATTAAGACCTAGACAACCAGGTGAGGGGTGTTCCTTACTAATTAGTGACCTTAATTCATCAATCAAGTGCAAGGATGGAGCGAAAACCCGCAGACACTCGGCCCTCCGTGGAATGACTTTGACACGTGATATAGAGCAATTCTTATAACCTACGAGGTCCGGAGCCTGCTGGTTTTCTGTTCTACCTAATAATTTATTGCACACACCTGGTGTCCCAGGTCTAAATCAGTCCCTGATTAGAGGGGACCAATGAAAAAAGGCAGTGGAACTGGCTTCCAGGTCCAGAGTTGAGTTTGAAGGATGTATATATAGAGAGAGAGAGAGAGAGAGAGAGAGAGAGAGAGAGAGAGAGAGAGAGAGAGAGAGAGAGAGAGAGAGAGAGAGAGAGAGAGAGAGAGAGAGAGAGAGAGAGAGAGAGAGAGAGAAGAGAGAGAGAGAGAGAGAGAGAGAGAGAGAGAGAGAGAGAGAGAGAGAGAGAGAGAGAAATATATATAGAGAGAATGGGAAAGAGAGAGGGAAAGTGAGACAACAGGAAAGGGAGAGAACTGTAAACTCTCAGGCTGATATTGTTTTGCCAATAAATCAGAGTTCCTTCACATAATTCAAACTAGACCCAAAGAGGTTTAGGTTCACAGCCAACAGGTGTGTATGTGTGTGTGTGTGTGTGTGCGTACATGTGCTTGCATTGAAATTCCTGGCTATCCCTGTCCACAACGCCCTAGCAAAATTAAATCTTACCGCTCACTGTTGCCCCTAGTGGCCGATTTCCATGTAATCTCCCGACGTCCTTAGGCATGGATGGACGTCGAATACTGACTTGTATCGCGGGCTACCTGGCTGGGACAGATACCACCAGGAAGCATCGCTGTGTAATTTTATTGGGGTTAAATGTAGTGGTGTTATCTTTCATATTGGAACCTGACACCTTGATTCTGTATTGGTTATGTTGTGAGAGGACAGTTTCTTATCAAAGATACGGCTCTTGTACTTCCTAGTGAGATGCATTGTGATCATAACTCATGGCAATCTCCTGTTTCACACACACACACACACACACACACACACACACACACACAGTGACGTATTACTCATTGTAATCTCGCATTTCCTGACGTATAGCTGAACACTCCTGTCCGGTGACACAGTCCGTCTCTGTCCTATTCAGACACAGTCGGCAGATTTACCAGGGTAACTCTTCCTCTCTGTCCGTTGGCTCATAATGAGACTATACACCAGTAGCGCTCCAGTCTCCAGCAGAAACAGACTGGCCGTAGGGCAGTTCGGCAAATGCCAGATGGGCTGGTCCATTGTTAGCCGAGTGGGCCTGTCTAAATAGTTTTTTCTTGAGCAGAATTGTCATTATTTGGCTAAAACTGGGGGCCTTGAAGAAAACAATGGGCCGGTGTGGCGGCCTCAAGGAACACAATGGGCCGGTGTGTTAGAAATGCCCAGGCCTATTTCTGGTCCTAGTCTGTCCCTGGTATCAAGCCCATGCAGCATTATATTAGATGATATTATACAAATCTCTCCTGTCATTCTCTCTCCGCAGTCTCTGTGGGGTTTTTCATTACTGGTAGCTGCTGAACGAGAATGCTAGAAATTAATGGAATGCCTTCTTATCCTATTAGAACCCAATGGCCTGTGGAAAGTAGTGGGGGGGGGGACACATACACACACACACACACACACACCACTCCCCTCTGTCATCGCAATGCGTCATTAGAAGTTTTATACATTTGTACATTTCTAGAAAAAATCATGCCGGTGATTCATAAATGCAGCTTTTTTAACACAACTGCATTTTTCTATGAGTATCTCGTTGTAGCCGGAACCCTGAGGGAGGGAGGGATGTGTGTGTTAATGTGTGTGACGAACAACCATCAGCCAGGAGCAGAGAGCTCTTAATGGGATGAGATGAATGAAACAGATATTGTGAAGTGGCAAACAGACATTGGAGAGGCAAACAGACATTGGAGAGGGCCAAGCGTGTCATGATGAATGTATTTTTCGACAAATTAGATATTTTCACTCATCTTTGGTTAAAAAAGGTATACTAGTTTAAAACTTGTTCTATTTGAACTGACACCGTATTTTTTGTGCACGTTATGGGGAATAGGGTGCATTATATAGGGAACAGGGTGTTATTTGGGGTGCTTCCTCGAATGCAATTCAGGCCCCTTGTCTATATCAATATACAGTTGGAGGAAGATAGCCTTACTGTCATAGTCCGACTTACTAACTGTATGTCAGTTGGGATAGTGCCTTCAGTGCAGGTTGGGCCCTAGCCTGTCAGAGATGTCTTCATGGTTCTGTTCACAGTACAACAGTGCAGGTTGGGCCCTAGCCTGTCAGAGATGTCTTCATGGTTCTGTTCACAGTACAACAGTGCAGGTTGGGCCCTAGCCTGTCAGAGATGTCTTCATGGTTCTGTTCACAGTACAACAGTGCAGGTTGGGCCCTAGCCTGTCAGAGATGTCTTCATGGTTCTGTTCACAGTACAACAGTGCAGGTTGGGCCCTAGCCTGTCAGAGATGTCTTCATGGTTCTGTTCACAGTACAACAGTGCAGGTTGGGCCCTAGCCTGTCAGAGATGTCTTCATGGTTCTGTTCACAGTACAACAGTGCAGGTTGGGCCCTAGCCTGTCAGAGATGTCTTCATGGTTCTGTTCACAGTACACCAGGAGGAGGATACTAGAGGATCGCCTTCCTGTCACATCCTGGGATTTACTACTCATCTGTCTGAAGGGGGGCTCCAGTCTCTCACTCATTCAATTACCACTGTTTTATGACTGGCAGACCATCCAGAGAGCCCACGCATGCACACACACACACACACACACACACACACACACACACACACACACACACACACACACACACACACACACACACACACACACACACACACACACACACACACACACACACACACACACTCAACATCCCCCAGAGTAAACACAGTAATCTCTGCTCAATCAAAAATGGCCACAGGGCCTAATCCAGATCAGATAACTCACAGTCCTGAAGATGCCATGCTGCCAGGCAGTCCCCACTCCCCACCTTTATTGGTCTGTTTGGGTTTTTACAGAAAATAGCAAATAACTGAGTCTGTCTGGTCTCTCTACCTGCTGCTGCCACAACACATCACAACACAACAAAACAATCCAATAAATTGGTCTGTTTTTTCCACTCTTTTTCTCCTGGCTGTCAATGTGGGAAAGAGCTGTTCGGTTGTTCATTGATAATCTGTTTATCACTATGTGTCCAAGTAATCAGCCACTACCAAACATAACATCATGTAATGTTCTACCATCTATGTAGGAGATGAGGACAAAACAACAATCGTGATATTGATGATTTCTCAGACTCTTTTATTTGTATTTTCTGGCTGTCATTGTAGAAAGAGCTGTTTGTCTGTTCTTCGATAAACTCTACTAAACTTTTTATTGTTAGTCCAAGCAATCACACATTACAAACATCTCGTAGACCATCTATGTTGGAGATTAGAACAAAACAACAATTATCACTGTCTAGGCTTCTCCTTATTGGTTCAATGAATCTCAATGACAGGGTGGTGATGATCATAACAATCCAATTCCACACCTTGCAATAACCCTGATGTAATGTTGGCGCTCTGAGACATCCTCCTCCGGGAGGCTCTGCAAACCTAAGAAGGATGCCGGCAATTGAACCTCTGTCGGTTGCCTGACTGCCTCTAATTTCAACCATTTGAAGCATATCTGTAATCATTTCCTGCTGCATTACCTTCGGAGTGTGTGTGTGTGTGGGGGTGAGGGGTGGGGTGGGGTGGTTGTGCGTGTGTCTGTCTCCAAGGATGAGGAGCTTCTGAAAGAACAGATACTCGTTATCGCTTATCTCCTCAAGCGCTGCCGCGCTGACACCAGCCGGTGACGACGGTGGCAGGCCTGCATAGCCTACAGTACAGCCTTGCGTCCCACTCTCTCTTCCATGTTTTTGTGGTTTTATTGAATGGATAGGGCAGTGAAAAGAAGACAGGAAAGGTATGAGTGCGAGACAGAAGGGGAGTGCGTAGGGTTTGAACCCATGCCAACTCAGGCCAATCAGCCTCCTGTCCAGGGGGTGTACTTATACACTGCTCAAAAATATTAAGGGAACACTAAAATAACACATCCTATATCTGAATGAATGAAACAATCTTATTAAATACTTTTTTCTTTACATAGTTGAATGTGCTGACAACAAAATCACACAAAAATTATCAATGGAAATCAAATGTATCAACCCATGGAGGTCTGGATTTGGAGTCACCCTCAAAATTAAAGTGGAAAACCACACTACAGGCTGATCCAACTTTGATGTAATGTCCTTAAAACAAGTCAAAATGAGGCTCAGTAGTGTGTGTGGCCTCCACGTGCCTGTATGACCTCCCTACAACGCCTGGGCATGCTCCTGATGAGGTGGCGGATGGTCTCCTGAGGGATCTCCTCCCAGACCTGGACTAAAGCATCCGCCAACTCCTGGACAGTCTGTGGTGCAACGTGGCGTTGTTGGATGGAGCGAGACATGATGTCCCAGATGTGCTCAATTGGATTCAGGTCTGGGGAACGGGCGGTCCATAGCATCAATGCCTTCCTCTTGCAGGAACTGCTGACACACTCCAGCCACATGAGGTCTAGCATTGTCTTGCATTAGGAGGAACCCAGGGCCAACCGCACCAGCATCTGGTCTCACAAGGGGTCTGAGGATCTCATCTCGGTACCTAATGGCAGTCAGGCTACCTCTGGCGAGCACATGGAGGGCTGTGCGAAGAAATGCCACCCCACACCATGACTGAACCACCGCCAAACCGGTCATGCTGGAGGATGTTGCAGGCAGCAGAACGTTCTCCATGGCGTCTCCAGACTCTGTCACGTCTGTCACGTGTTCAGTGTGAACCTGCTTTCATCTGTGAAGAGCACAGGGCGCCAGTGGTGAATTTGCCAATCTTGGTGTTCTCTGACAAATGCCAAACGTCCTGCACGGTGTTGGGCTGTAAGCACAACCCCCACCTGTGGACGTTGGGCCCTCATACCACCCTCATGGAGTCTGTTTCTGACCGTTTGAGCAGACACATGCACATTTGTGGCCTGCTGGAGGTCATTTTGTAGGGCTCTGGCAGTGCTCCTCCTGCTCCTCCTTGCACAAAGGCGGAGGTAGCAGTCCTGCTGCTGGGTTGTTGCCCTCCTACGGCCTCCTCCACGTCTCCTGATGTACTGGCCTGTCTCCTGGTAGCGCCTCCATGCTCTGGATACGCTGACAGACATAGCAAACCTTCTTGCCACAGCTCGCATTGATGTGCCATCCTGGATGAGCTGCACTACCTGAGCCACTTGTGTGGGTTGTAGACTCCGTCTCATGCTACCACTAGAGTGAAAGCACCGCCAGGAAGCATCAGCCAGGAAGCATAGGAACTGGGAAGTGGTCTGTGGTCACCACCTGCAAAACCTGTCCTTTATTGGGGGTGTCTTGCTAATTGCCTATAATTTCCACCTGTTGTCTATTCCATTTGCACAACAGCATGTGCAATGTATTGTCAATCAGTGTTGCTTCCTAAGTGGACAGTTTGATTTCACAGAAGTGTAATTGACTTGGAGTTACATTGTGTTGTTTAAGTGTTCCCTTTATTTTTTTGAGCAGTGTACATCAAATTGCCTCAATTTACAACAAGAGATAAGCTCCTGCCCTATGGGCCGTTCTGGCTCCTCTACCTATGAGCTGTTCTGGCTCCTGCCCTATGGGCCGTTCTGGCTCCTCTACCTATGAGCTGTTCTGGCTCCTGCCCTATGGGCCGTTCTGGCTACTTTACCTATGAGCTGTTCTGGCTCCTGCCCTATGGGCCGTTCTGGCTCCTCTACCTATGAGCTGTTCTGGCTCCTGCCCTATGGGCCGTTCTGGCTCCTGCCCTATTAGCCGTTCTGGCTCCTGCCCTATGAGCCGTTCTGGCTCCTGCCCTATGGGCCGTTCTGGCTCCTCTACCTATGAGCTGTTCTGGCTCCTGCCCTATGGGCCGTTCTGGCTCCTCTACCTATGAGCTGTTCTGGCTCCTGCCCTATGGGCCGTTCTGGCTCCTCTACCTATGAGCTGTTCTGGCTCCTGCCCTATGGGCCGTTCTGGCTCCTCTACCTATGAGCTGTTCTGGCTCCTGCCCTATGGGCCGTTCTGGTTCCTGCCCTATGGGCCGTTCTGGCTCCTGCCCTATGGGCCGTTCTGGCTCCTGCCCTATGTGCCGTTCTGGCTCCTGCCCTATGGGCCTTTCTGGCTCCTGCCCTATGGGCCGTTCTGGCTCCTGCCCTTCGAGCCGTTCTGGCTCATGCCCTATGAGCTGTTCTGGCTCCTGCCCTATGAGCTGTTCTCGGGCGAGGCTACTTACTTTACTTACTGCAACTCAGGCCACTACGTGTTGTTTTCATATTTCAGCTGAGAGTTCCCACTTAGCCACTTAGCCGGGGGGAGGAGAGGTCCCCAGATGTGAGAGCAATGGATGGAGGGATGGTAGAGCTGGAGAACGACCGAGGGGGGTAGGGGAGAAGAGGGGAGAAGAGGGGGGTAGGGGAGGAGAGGGGAGAAGAGGGGGGTAGGGGAGAAGAGGGGAGAAGAGGGGAGAAGAAGGGAGAAGATGTGAATAAGCTGTCTGTTTGTCATGTTAGCCCCCCAGGGCCCTGAGGATAGACTACTGTGGAACTCTGGACAGGATCCATCTGGCTCCATGCTGAGTGGGTCAGAGGGATGACACACACTCATACACACACACACACACACACACACACACACACACACACACACACACACGCACACACACACACACACACACACACACACACACTGGACCAATCACTGGGGGATGACACATACATAAAAACGCTCCTCTCTCTAGGGTCACATCCTTAAAGTGGGCTATGGGGTAATGTTTCTGTTTATATATATTTCAATGGGATCAGCATTTTTCCAGACCCATGAGAAAATACTCCAGTTACAAGAGAACTAAAAGTGTGTGAATGTTTAAATGAGGTCTCTGACTGGACATCATTCCGATCATATCACATAGTAGTTCATGAAAAATGGAATACCACAGGCTATCTGCTGCTTTTTTGGGTCTTTGTTCATTTCGTGAAAGATTTGATCTCACTATTTTGCTGAGTAATTCCCCCACGGTCTGAGTAATTCCCCCACGGTCTGAGTAATTCCCCCACGGTCTGAGTAATTCCCCCACAGTCTGAGTAATTCCCCCACGGTCTGAGTAATTCCCCCACGGTCTGAGTAATTCCCACACAGTCTGAGTAATTCCCCCACGGTCTGAGTAATTCCCCCACGGTCTGAGTAATTCCCCCACGGTCTGAGTAATTCCCCCACGGTCTGAGTAATTCCCCCACGGTCTGAGTAATTCCCCCACGGTCTGAGTAATTCCCCCATGGTCTGAGTAATTCCCCCACAGTCTGAGTAATTCCACCACGGTCTGAGTAATTCCCCCACGGTCTGAGTAATTCCACCACGGTCTGAGTAATTCCCCCACGGTCTGAGTAATTCCCCCACGGTCTGAGTAATTCCCCCACGGTCTGAGTAATTCCCCCATGGTCTGAGTAATTCCCACACGGTCTGAGTAATTCCACCACGGTCTGAGTAATTCCCCCACGGTCTGAGTAATTCCCCCATGGTCTGAGTAATTCCCCCACGGTCTGAGTAATTCCCCCATGGTCTGAGTAATTCCCACACGGTCTGAGTAATTCCCCCACGGTCTGAGTAATTCCCCCATGGTCTGAGTAATTCCCCCACGGTCTGAGTAATTCCCCCATGGTCTGAGTAATTCCCACACGGTCTGAGTAATTCCCCCACGGTCTGAGTAATTCCCCCATGGTCTGAGTAATTCCCCCACGGTCTGAGTAATTCCCCCACGGTCTGAGTAATTCCCCCATGGTCTGAGTAATTCCCCCACGGTCTGAGTAATTCCCCCACGGTCTGAGTAATTCCCCCACGGTCTGAGTAATTCCCCCACGGTCTGAGTAATTCCCCATGAAACAAACCAAACAATCCAAAAAATGTGGGCAGAGAGAGAGAGAGATTATATTTGTTTTATACAAAGGTTGTCAAGAATCCGCACAATGGTTGTGTAATCGTTTTTGTGCAGTCAAGCTCTCCGTTGTCCCACAACAATACCAGTTGTAACTACAATCCAAGTAGTTCAAAGACCACCTATGAGTAGCAAGCCAAACTATTCTGGAAGAATATGCAACTTTCACGTGTTCCACCACAAACTGTCATTAACAAATCTCAGAAGTATCAGACACCGCAAGCTCCCAGCTAGGCTACTAACGCAACATTGATATTATCCCACCCCTGGTTAGCCACTATTGGTTTAAAAAGCCAAACCTAACACAATATCTACCAATTAATTTCCAGCAATATTGCCCTAGTCTGTCTATGTAGTGCAGGCGTTTGTCAATCACTCCTCACTCCATGTGAAGCCAGTTGATGTGATGACCGTCTTGTGGGTTGACAGAAATACTTTCCGCAAAACCTTCTCAATGAAATGTTAACTGCAAAGTAGGCTTACCTGGCAGAAGTATATCATTAGGTAGTATATAATTTGTATCTATTATTTTTAAAAAGTGGTTGTCCCACTGCCTATCATAAGTTGAATGCACCAATTTGTAAGTCGCTCTGGATAAGAGCGTCTGCTAAATGATGTAAATGTAAATGTAACACAACCGTTGTGTCAAATAACTTATGATTATGATTTGACCTGCTTTGTGTCTTGTCTTTCTCTCCCCCACATCCACCCCTTCTTCCATCCTTCCATCCTTCCATCCACCCCTCCTTCCATCCTTCCATCCTTCCCTCCTTCCCTCCTTCCATCCTTCCATCCTTCCATCCTTCCATCCTTCCATCCACCCCTCCTTCCATCCTTCCATCCACCCATCCACCCCTCCTTCCATCCTTCCATCCTTCCATCCTTCCATCCACCCATCCACCCCTCCTTCCATCCTTCCATCCTTCCATCCACCCCTCCTTCCATCCTTCCATCCTTCCATCCTTCCATCCTTCCATCCTTCCATCCTTCCATCCTTCCATCCTTCCATCCACCCCTCCTTCCATCCACCCCTCCTTCCATCCTTCCATCCTTCCTTCCTCCCATCTTTCCACCCATCCTTCCACCCACTAACCATAAGCTCTAAGGATATAAGGCTTCTTTGTAAACCAAAAACATTAGGCATATTTCTGCCTTTTTCTCAGCGTTTGTTGACGTAGAAGATATATTTAAAAACCTAACTAGTCTGTCCCTGTGGGAAGGGATTGAGGGAGGGGTGAGAGGATAGAGGGATGAGGGGAGGGAGGGCAGATGTGGTTGGAGGGGTAGAGGACAGGAGAGAGAGAGCGTGGAGTTGCTTCAGGGCCCAAGGCTTATTTCTAAAATGCCCTCTCTGTTTTTCTCACACAAACACACACACACACACACATAGAAGCGGACATAAAACTGTATTGATTAACAATGTGTTGCTCAAAGAGCGCTACAAACAAAGTGACTCCCTGCAGACTCTCTACAAGAGCTTCTCTTTACTCTGACCTTTGCTGCGCTGCGCTGCCATGCTATCAATTCATTGGCATAGTTTAAAAGCATCTTCCCAAATAGTAAATAGATACATGGGCTCACAAGTGGGATGGAATACACTTTCCCACTAGCTGTCAGCTGTATTTGAATAATGGATAGGTTTTGAAAAAAAGTTGGGCTATCAAGTGGAATAGAATAATAAAATTGTGCTAGCTGTGAAGAAGTATGTTTGAATAATAGAAAAAAGCCCATGGTTTAGAAATAAAAGTGTAAGAGAGAGATTGTTTTATTCTGGTTGTCTAGTAGGCCTAGAGTTAAGTCAATAAACTATATAGTTACTGTGGATCAACTATCTTAGAGTATATGATAATCTCCTATTTATGACAATTTATTTGTTATTTGATGTGGATTAGGTCCTATTAAACAGCAGCCAACTGTCATTGTTAATTCGATCTAAAGATTGATCAAAGTACTGTACCATGGTCCAACTGAACCTATGCCACCCATTCTCCTGATCAAATAAACTTACAGTATAAACACAGAGAGAGAGAGAGAGAGAGAGAGAGACACACACAATCTCTCTGTCTCTCTCTCTCTCTCTCTCTCTCTCTCTCTCTCTCTCTCTCTCTCTCTCTCTCTCTCTCTCTTCCTCTCTCTCTTGCTGTTTTCCTCTCTCTCTCTCGCTGTCTTCCTCACTCACTCTCTGTCTTCCTCTCTCTCTCTGTCTTCCTCTCTCTCTCTCTCTCGCTGTCTTCCTCTCTCTCTCTCTCTGTCTTCCTCACTCTCTCTCTGTCTTCCTCTCTCTCTCTCTCTCTGTCTTCCTCTCTCTCTCTCTGTCTTCCTCTCTTTCTGTCTTCCTCTCTCTCTCTCTGTCTTCTATAACTATATGTGTTAAAACATGTGATCACATGTGAAGTGTTCCAAATACACATTTTCACATGTGAAATAATGTTTTTTCTGTAAGGGAACTTGATGAATACTATAACACGAAGCTTAAATGATGCTGAAATGCATTGGTTGGATGTTTTTCTATTAAACTCCATTCCCATTGTCCCATGAGGGGGTGGCTAAATTAATAACTCTTTAGCAACAGTACACACACACACACACACACACACATACATCTTAAACGGTCGGTGCCGAAGATAATTGTCTTTATGAGCATGGCCTTATTTCTATTACAGCATATTGGATGACTGTCATTCATATTCCATTCACCCACCTCAATGTAACATTGATAGGTTGAGGCTACTACATGATACTCATATTTTCCCTATACCATGATGTTGCTAAAACCTAGCTTATGAATTAAAGTTTATAACGTAGGGGCACAGGTCGAGAGAAAAACTTGAATAATCAAAGTGACAGACAGTGACACATTCAATATCACCTTGCACACGCTTGCATGCATCTAGCTGATCTAGGGTGTAATCATTAGTCCAACAGTCCCAAACGAGAGTTTCTATTGGAGAAATTCAGGTATGTTTATCCCTGTTTCATTCCTTTTGTTTCCGTTTAATAAATGTTTTTCAACAGAATCGGCGGAATGAATATACCCCTGATCACACGCAAACACAGTTCACTTTCATAGCAGCCACATATAAACAGCATGATCACTTTGCACGTTGTAGAATTCCTTCTCACATCTACGCGCTCTCCTCCTCTCACCCTTTCCCTTCGCTTGTGGACATCAGCTGTCTGTGACCAGGCGAAAAAATCTTTCCAAGCCAAACCTTCATATCATAGCTGCTAACCGCTACACACAGCCTACATTGGTGTTGCCGTATTAGTTAACGTCATATTAGTCAACATAGCTACTAGAACTAACACATTAGTAAACCCACTACAATCATGCAGTACAGTGTAGTCAGCAAGCAGTTTAGCAGTTACATCGGCGGGCCCCAGTGGCAATAAATTAATAAAACCAAAAGCTTACCTTGACTTGGAAGAGTTCCAGTGTTGGATAGTCAAAGCCAGCTAGCTAACATAGCATCCCTTTTTGTTTGAGCCGGGTGTTTGAGTAGGCTAAACTATCTAGCTGTATTCACTAGCTAAGTGAAAGTGAAAAAAATACAATGACATATAGCTAGCTCTCTCTCTCTTGCTTCTCCTTCATTTTTAAATCAAATCATTTGTTAAAAACTGTTCAACTATTGTATTTCTCTCTCTTTGAGTCAACTACTCACCACATTTTATGCACTGCAGTGCTAGCTAGCTGTAGCTTTTGCTTTGAGTACTTGATTAATTCTCTGATTCTTTGATTGGGTGGACAACATGTCAGTTCATGCTATGCTGCAAGAGTTCTGATAGGTTGGAGGACGTCCTCCGGAAGTTGTCATAATTACTGTGTAAGACATGAATATATTTAGTATAGTTTTATCTAAAAAGGATAATTCTCTATTTCGCTGTTTTTATGAAATTCACTGAGGAGGATGGTCCGCACGCACACACACACACACACACACACACACACACACACACACACACACACACACACACACACACACACACACACACACACACACACACACACACACACACACACACACACACACACATACACTACACACATACACTACACACATACACACACCAGACACACACACACACACACACACTGTCAGTGAGTAATAATGTTACAGTCATCATCACAAGGCTCTTATCTGTTTTAATCAGAGTGACGTTTTTAATCAGGGTGACTGACCTTACAGTATATTTGATATGTATGTATGATAGGATGTGTGTGGGATGTGTGTGTGTGGTGTGTGTGCGTGCCGCTTGTGCTGTACTGAGCACTGATTGGCATTGATGACACCATAGGTGGACAGTGATGGCACGTATAACAGTGAAGCACATGGGGGTCGTTCATAAAGATCTGTTGTAATTAACTCTGTTCCTTTGTGTGACTGTCTGAGTGTCATCAGTCTCCTCATTCATAGGTGGAGAGAGATTGTGACACGTAATACAGGGAAGCACACTGGGGGAGTCGGGGTCGTTCATAACGGTCTGTTTTAATTAGCTGCATTGCATTTCAATGTCTGCGTGCCAAATGGTTCCCTATTCCCTATGGGCCCTGGTCAAAAGTAGTGCACTATATAGGGGAAAGGTTGCAATTTGGGATGCATGCAATGTTCCTTTTTGGAAAAATAATTGTTCCTTTTGGAAAAGAAATAACCATCACATTGTCGATGTAATTACTCTTAAGCCATTTGGTTGGTCGACCAGAACCAACGTTGGAGGATTTTACAGTTTTTGTTGTTACACTTGTTGAAAACCCACACTGGTATTTGAGCATGAAAACACAATATCTACGTCCCAAATGGCACCCTGTTCTCTTTTTAGTACCCTACATTTGACCAGGGCCCATAGGGCCTCCAGGCACAATATAGGGACTACAGTGCTGTTTGTGATGCAGACATTATCATTGGCCACAGAAGGTTTTGTTCTCGCTTTTATAAAGGTCATACACTCCTACCAACATTCCAACGTAATTTACACTAAACGTAACACTCCATAAGCCATTAGAACGATCACAGCAAGCACTTTCACACTACGTGAGTTGTCAGAAGGGCAGGGATGTGTGTGTGTGTGTGTGTGTGTGTGCTGCTGTCAGAAAGGAAGGGGAACCATTTGTAATGCTAATGAGAAATAGTGAATTTTAAGAGTCTGATGGTCACTTTGAACATTTAGCTGGTACTAATAAAATAATATAAGACGTTTTTATTTAGATTTGACATTTTAGTAATTTAGCAGACGCTCTTATCCAGAGCGACTTACAGTTAGTGAGTGCATACATTTTTCATACTGGCCCCCCGTGGGAAACGAACCCACAACCCTGGCGTTGCAAGCGCCATGCTCTACCAACTAATTTTCGAAATAAGTCATGTTTTTCGTTTGAAGCGAGAAAGAGACTAGTTTCCTCTACCTTCTTGCTTGTAACCGACTATGGTGATACCTTGTACATGTATGGCGTCATTACGTATGCTGGACACTGTGTATCATGGGGCACTGAGGTTTGTTACAAACTCCAAAACCTTCCTTAGCTCTTCAGAGAGACAGAGACTAAGTCATTGGTAGGTTTATATTTATAAGGCCAAACTGAAACAGCTCCCATGTACCTGTGGACCTACATTGTCCAGCAGACTAATGGTAATTATCTCCTACTCTCACAGGACTGTATCTAAGACCCGTACAGAGCTTGGTAAAAAAGTGTTCCTGTAGCCTACTCTGCCCCCTTATTGGAACGAGCTACAAAAGGACTTGAAACTACAGGAGCTTGTCTCCTCAAATTATTTTAAACCTAGAGTAAAATCTATTGTGGAAAATGATTTAGCGGGCTGTCAATGTTTTGACCCCTATTTGAACCACTCCTTCCAAACCGAATGTGCCTATTCAAAGTGTAAACTGATGTTTTGTGTTTTATGTTGTAAATTATTGAAACTTTGTGTGCTGTTTTTTGGCCAGGTCTCTCTTGGAAAATATATGTTTAATCTCAATGAGACTAACCTGGTAAAATAAAGGTAAAATAAAACATTTTATATATAATTTTTTTGTATTGTTCTGCTTGCTCTTTCCCAATAACACACACACACACACACACACACACACACACACACACACACACACACACACACACACACACACACACACACACACACACACACACACACACACACACACACACACAATCAATATTTAACATTGCACTCACTGTTGACACATGCAAAACTCTTAGTACAGTGAAAAAACAACAGAATTAGTCAGTTAAGTAAATGAAGACACATTTCGGTTGAATACATTCAGTTGTGCAATTGACCAAGTGTCCTGTTTCCCTTCCCTTCCCTACTCCTATTCTCACATAAGACAGCCAAGCTTCCCACTATTTGCCAACACTGTGTGTGTGTGTGTGTGTGTGTGTGTGTGTGTGTGTGTGTGTGTGTGTGTGTGTGTGTGTGTGCTGCTGTCAGAAAGGAAGGGGAACCATTTGTAATGCTAATGAGAAATAGTGAATTTTAAGAGTCTGATGGTCACTTTGAACATTTAGCTGGTACTAATAAAATAATATAAGACGTTTTTATTTTCGAAATAAGTCATGTTTTTCGTTTGAAGCGAGAAAGAGACTAGTTTCCTCTACCTTCTTGCTTGTAACCGACTATGGTGATACCTTGTACATGTATGGCGTCATTACGTATGCTGGACACTGTGTATCATGGGGCACTGAGGTTTGTTACAAACTCCAAAACCGTCCTTAGCTCTTCAGAGAGACAGAGACTAAGTAATTGGTAGGTTTATATTTATAAGGCCAAACTGAAACAGCTCCCATGTACCATGTACCTGTGGACCTACATTGTCCAGCAGACTAATGGCAATTATCTCCTACTCTCACAGGACTGTATCTAAGACCCGTACAGAGCTTGGTAAAAAAGCGTTCCTGTAGTCTACTCTGCCCCCTCTTATTGGAACAAGCTACAAAAGGACTTGAAACTACAGGAGCTTCTCTCCTTAAATTACACTATCTATAAAAAAGTATGTGGAAACCCCTTCAAATTTGTGGATTTGGCTATTTCAGCCACACCTGTTGCTGACAGGTGTATAAAATCGAGCACAAAGCCATGCAATCTCCATAGACAAACATTGGCAGTAGAATGGCCTTACTGAAGAGCTCAGTGACTTTCAGTGTGGCACCGTCATAGGATGCCACCTTTCCAACAAGTCAGTTCGTCAAATTATCTGCCCTGCTAGAGCTGCCCCAGTCAACTGTAAGTGCTGTTATTGTGAAGAGGAAATGTCTAGGAGCAACAACAGCTCAGCCGTGAAGTGGTAGGCCATACAAGCTCACAGAACGGGACAACCGAGTGTTGAAGTGCGTAGCACGTACAGTGAGGGAAAAAAGTATTTGATCCCCTGCTGATTTTGTACGTTTGTCCAATGACAAAGAAATTATCAGTCTATAATTTTAATGGTAGGTTTATATGAACAGTGAGAGACAGAATAACAACAAAAAAATCCAGAAAAACACGTCAGAAATGTTGTAAATTGATTTGCATTTTAATGAGGGAAATAAGTATTTGACCCCTCTCAATCAGAAAGATTTCTGGCTCCCAGGTGTCTTTTATACAGGTAACGAGCTGAGATTAGGAGCATACTCTTAAAGGGAGTGCTCCTAATCTCAGTTTGTTACCTGTATAAAAGACACCTGTCCACAGAAGCAATCAATCAATCAGATTCCAAACTCTCCACCAGGGCCAAGACCAAAGAGCTCTCCAAGGATGTCAGGGACAAGATTGTAGACCTACACAAGGCTGGAATGGGCTACAAGACCATCGCCAAGCAGCTTGGTGAGAAGGTGACAACAGTTGGTGCGATTATTCGCAAATGGAAGAATCACAAAATAACTATCAATCTCCCTCGGCCTGGGGCTCCATGTAAGATCTCACCTCGTGGAGTTGCAATGATCATGAGAACGGTGAGGAATCAGCCCAGAACTACACGGGAGGATCTTGTCAATGATCTCAAGACAGCTGGGACCATAGTCACCAAGAAAACAATTGGTAACACACTACGCCGTGAAGGACTGAAATCCTGCAGCGCCCGCAAGGTCCCCCTGCTCAAGAAAGCACACATACAGGCCCGTCTGAAGTTTGCCAATGAACATCTGAATGATTCAGAGGAGAACTGGGTGAAAGTGTTGTGGTCAGATAAGACCAAAATGGAGCTCTTTGGCATCAACTCAACTAGCCGTGTTTGGAGGAGGAGGAATGCTGCCTATGACCCCAAGAACACCATCCCCACCGTCAAACATGGAGGTGGAAACGTTATGCTTTGGGGGTGTTTTTCTGCTAAGGGGACAGGACAACTTCACCGCATCAAAGGGATGATGGACGGGGCCATGTACCGTCAAATCTTGGGTGAGAACCTCCTTCCCACAGCCAGAGCATTGAAAATGGGTCGTGGATGGGTATTCCAGCATGACAATGACCCAAAACACACGGCCAAGGCAACAAAGGAGTGGCTCAAGAAGAAGCACATTAAGGTCCTGGAGTGGCCTAGCCAGTCTCCAGACCTTAATCCCATAGAAGATCTGTGGAGGGAGCTCAAGGTTTGAGTTGCCAAACGTCAGCCTCGAAACCTTTAATGACTTGGAGAAGATCTGCAAAGAGGAATGGAACAAAATCCCTCCTGAGATGTGTGCAAAGCTGGTGGCCAACTACAAGAAACGTCTGACCTCTGATTGCCAACAAGGGTTTTGCCACCAAGTACTAAGTCATGTTTTGCAGAGGGGTCAAATACTTATTTCCCTCATTAAAATGCAAATCAATTTACAACATTTTTGACATGCATTTTTCTGGATTTTTTGGTTGTTTTTCTGTCTCTCACTGTTCAAATAAACCTACCATTAAAATTATAGACTGATCATGTCTTTGTCAGTGAGCAAACGTACAAAATCAGCAGGGGATCAAATACTTTTTTCCCTCACTGTAAAAATTGTCTGTCCTCGGTTGCAACACTCACTACCGAGTTCCAAAATGCCTCTGGAAGCAACGTCATGCACAAGAACTGTTCGTCGGGAGCTTCATGAAATGGGTTTCCATGGCCGAGCAGCCGCACACCATGATCACCATGCGCAATAACAAACGTCGGCTGGAGTGGTGTAAAGCTCGCCGCCATTGGACTCTGGAGCATTGGAAATGCGTTCTCTTGAGTGATGAATCACGCTTCACCATCTGGCAGTCCGACGGATTAATCTGGGTTTGGCGGATACCAGGAGAACGCTATCTGCCCCAATGCATAGTGCCAACTGTAAAGTTTGGTGGAGGAGGAATAATGGTCTGGGGCTGTTTTTCATGGTTCGGGCTAGGCCCCTTAGTTTCAGTGAAGGGAAATCTTAACACTACAGCATACAATTACATTCTAGACGATTCTGTGCTTCCAACTTTGTGACAACAGTTTGGGGAAGGCCTTTTCCTGTTTCAGCATGACAATGCCGCCGTGCACAAAGCGAGGTCCATACAGAAATGGTTTGTCGAGATCGGTGTGGAAGAACTTGACAGGCCTGCACAGAGCCCTGATTTCAGCCCCATCGAACACCTTTGGGATGAATTGGAACGCCGACTGCGAGCCAGGCCTAATTGCCCAACATCAGTGCTCAACTTCACTAACGATCTTGTGGCTGAATTGAAGCAAGTCCCCACAGCAATGTTCCAACATCTAGTGGAAAGCCTTCCCAGAAGAGTGGAGGCTGTTATAGCAGCAAAGGGGGGACCAACTCCATATTAATGCCCATGATTTTGGAATGAGATGTTTGACAAGCAGGTGTCCACATACTTTTGGTCATATAGTGTATTTTACAGCTAGGGTAAAATCTATTGTGGAAAATTATTTAGCGGGCTGTCAATATTTGAACCCCTCCTCCCAAAACAAATGTGCCAATTCAATGTGTAAACTGATGTTTTAAACTCCAGTGCTTTGTGTTGCTTTTTTGGCCAGGTCTCTCTTGGAAAATATATGTTTAATCTCAATGAGACTAACCTGGTCAAATAAAGTTAAATAAAAAAGTATATATTCATTTTTTTGTATTGTTCTGCTTGCTGTTTCCCAATAACACACACACACACACACGCACACGCACTCACACACACGCACACACGCACACACACACACACATATTCAATATTTAACATTGCATTCACTGTTGACACATGCAAGACCTCTTAGTACAGTGAAAAAACAACAGAATTAGTCAGTTAAGTAAATGAAGACACATTTCGGTTGAATGCATTCAGTTGTGCAACTGACCAAGTGTCCTGTTTCCCTTCCCTTCCCTACTCCTATTCTAACGTAAGACAGCCACGCTTCACACTATTTGCCAACACTGTGTGTGTGTGTGTGTTTACGTGTGTGTGTACACGTGTGTGTGTGTTATATGGTCACGCTTCATAAACCTCTATAAGCCAACCATGGGCAGTGTTCACACAGTTGTGTATGTGTTGATTTATGACCGTTTGCTCAGTCAACTTAACCATCACAATGTGCTACAGATCCTGCTCTATATCCGGATAGGTTTAGAGTTTATTATAAACTGCGTGGTTCGAGCCCTGAATGCTGATTGGCTGACAGCCGTGGTATATCAGACCGTATACCACGGGTATGACAAAACATTTATTTTTACTGCTCTAATTACATTGGTAACCAGTTTACAATAGCAATAAGGCACCTCGGGGGTTTGTGGTATATGGCCAATATACCACGGCTAAGGGCTGTGTCCAGGCCCTCCGTGATGCGTCGTGCATAAGAACAGCCCTTAGCCGTGGTATATTGGCCATATACACCCCCCCTCGTGCCTTATTGCTTAATCACGCCATCCTTATCAACTATGCATGTGTCATATGAGGACAGGGGGGGCTGTGTGTGTGTGTGTGTGTGTGTTTGTGTGTGGTGTGTGTGGTGTGCGTGTGGAGGACCAAAATCACGAATGGAGGACTACAATCACTAATGGAACTCAACTCTTTGAGGCCGAAAGAAGAGAACTACCCCCTAGAGGTGATTGATCTATAAAATAAAAACAATCCTAATCAAAATCCATCCGTTTAAGATATAGATATCTATTTTTTGAATGGGCTACTGTCCACAGATTGTCGGACTTCCGCATCTGCGGTGGAAGCTGGTAGAGCTACACAAGGAGACATCCCGAAAATCAGTCTTCTCACGAAAAAGTTTTGCGCTACAAAATAATGTGACGCCACTGTAGAAAGAGGAGATTCTCACGAACATGTACATGTCGAGTTTCGCTCTATGACGCCCACAAGCTTCACAAGATTCATCTGTTTAAAAAAAGAATAGAAGTATGGAGATACTTTGTTCCAAAAAAGTGTTAAATATGGGTAAAAAATATATATAATGAGCTTTCTTGTACAGTGCATTCGGAAAGTATTCAGACCCCTTTATTTTTTCCACATTTTATTATGTTACAGCCTTACTCTAAAAGTATTTTTCCCCCTCATTCATCTACACATAATACCCCATAATGACAAAGCGAAAACAGTTTTTCAGAAATACATTATGTAAATAAGTATTAAGACCCTTTGCTATGAGACTCGAAATGGAGCTCAGGTGCATCCTGTTTCCATTGATCGTCCTTGAGATGTTTCTACAACTTGATTGGTGTCCACCCATGGTAAATGCAATTGATTGGACATGATTTGGAAAGGTACACACCTGTCTATATAAGGTCCCACATTTGACAGTGCATGTCAGAGCAAAAACCAAGCCTTGAAGTCGAAGGAATGGTCCGTAGAGCTCCGAGAAAGGATTGTGTTGAGGCACAGATCTGGGGAAGTGTACCAAAAAAAACTCTGCCGCATTGAAGGTCCCCAAGAACACAGTGGCCTTCATCATTCTTAAATGGAAGAAGAACCCCCAAGACTCTTCCTAGAGCTGGCCGCATGGCCAAATTGAGCAATCGGGGGAGAAGGGCCTTGGTCAGGGAGGTGACCAAGAACCCGATGGTCACTCTGACAGAACTCCCGAGTTCCTCTGTGGAGATGGGAGAACCTTCCAGAAGGACAACCATTTCTGCAGCACTCCACCAAACAGGCCTTTATGGTAGAGTGGCCAGATGGAAGCCACTCCTCAGTAAAAGGCACATGAAAGACCACTTGGAGTTTGCCAAAAGGCACCTAAAGACTCAAGATTCTCTAGTCTGATGAAACCAAGATTGAACTCTTTGGCCTGAATGCCAAGTGTCACGTCTGGAGGAAACCTGGCACCATCCCTACAGTGAAGCATGGTGGTGGCAGCGTCATGCTGTGGGGATGTTTTTCAGTGGCAGGGACTGGGAGACTAGTTAGGATCGAGGGAAAGATTAACGGAGCAAAAGTACAGAGAGATCCTTGATGAAAACCTACTCCAGAGCGCTCAGGACTTCCGACTGGGGTGAAGGTTCTCCTTCCAACAGGACAACGACCCTAAGTACATAGCCAAGACAACGGAGGAGTGGCTTCGGGGCAAGTCTCTGAATGTCCTTGAGTGGCCCAGCCAGAGCCCGGAATTGAACCCGATTGAACATCTCTGGAGAGACCTGAAAATAGCTGTGCAGCAACGCTCCCCATCCAACCTGACAGAGCTTGAGAGGATCTGCAGAGAAGAATGTGAGAAACTCCCCAAATACAGGTTTGACAAGCTTGTAGTGTCAAACCAAAGAAGACTCGAGGCTGTAATCCCTGCAAAGTACTGAATAAAGGGTCTGAATACTTATGTAAATGTGATTCTTTTGTTGTTTGTTTTAAATACATTTGCAAAAAGTTCTAAAAACCTGTTTTTGCTTTGTCATTATGGGGTATTATGTGTAGATTAATGAGGGAAAAAACGATGTAATCCATTTTAGAATAAGGCTGTAATGTAACAAAATGTGGAAAAAATCAAGGTGTCTGAAAACTTTCTGAATGCATTGTATCTCTCAGATATAGGAAAAACACTTCAAAACATACACTATCAGTCAAAAGTTTGGACACGCCTACTCATTCAAGGGTTTTTCTTTAATTTTTTACTATTTTCTACATTGTAGGTGTCAGAACGGCGACAGTGAAATGCGATGAGCTACTGGAAACCGTACTTTAATGAAAGTCGCCAGTGAAAATAAACAGTCTCCAAACAACGGAGAAAAACTAAGTGTGCCGATGACACAAACAATAACTCACAACATACAATGCACGACAGAGGGTTAATTAGGGAATACAATACAACATAATGGGGAACAGGTGTACACAATCAGACACAACAAGTCAAACACCGAAACATAGATCGGTGGCAGCTAGTACTCCGGGGACGACGAACGCCGAAGCCTGCCCGAGCAGGGAGGAGGAGCAGCCTCGGCTGAATCCGTGACAGTAGGATAATGAAATAACTATGAAATAACACATATGGAATCATGTAGTAACCAAAAAAGTGTTAAACGAATCAAAATATATTTTATATTTGAGATTCTTCAAATAGACACCCTTTGCCTTGATGACAGCTTTGCACACTCTTGGCATTCTCTCAACCAGCTTCATGAGGTAGTCACCTGGAATTAATTTCAATTAATAGGTGTGCCTTCTTAAAAGTTAATTTGTGGAATTTCTTTCCTTCTTAATGCGTTTGAGCCAATCAGTTGTGTTGTAGGGGTTAGGGGGGCTATACAGAAGATAGCCCTATTTGTTAAAAGACCAAGTCCATATTATGGCAAGAACAGCTCAGATAAGCAAAGAGAAATGACAGTCCATCATTACTTTAAGACATGAAGGTCAGTCAATCCGGAATATTTCAAGAACTTTGAACGTTTCTTCAAGTGCAGTCGCAAAAACCGTCAAGCGCTATGATGAAACTGGCTCTCATGAGGACCACCACAGGAATGGAAGACCCAGAGTTACCTCTACTGCAGAGGATAAGTTCATTAGAGTTACCAGCCTCAGAAATTGCAGCCCAAATAAAGGCTTCACAGAGTTCAAGTCACAGACACATCTCAACATCAACTGTTGAGAGGGGACTGTGTGAATCAGGCTTTCATGGTTGAATTGCTGCAAAGCAACCACTACTAAAGGACACCAATAAGAAGAAGAGACCTGCTTGGGCCAAGAAACAAGAGCAATAGACATTAGACCGGTGGAAATGTGTTATTTGGTCTGGAGTCCAAATGTGAGATTTTTGGTTCCAACCGCCGTGGCTTTGTGAGACGCGGTGTGGGTGAACGGATGATCTCTGCATGTGTATTTCCCACGTTAAAGCATAGAGGAGGAGATGTTATGGTGTGGGGTTGCTTTGCTGGTGACACCATCTGTGATTTATTTAGAATTCAAGGCACACTTAACCAGCATGGCTACTACAGCATTCTGCAGCGATACGGTTTGGGCTTAGTGGGACTATCATTTGTTTTTCAACAGGACATTGACCCAACACACCTCCAGGCTGTATAAGGGCTATTTTAGAAGGAGAGTGATGGAGTGCTGCATCAGATGCATCAGATGACCTGACCTCCACAATCCCCCGACCTCAACCCAATTGAGAAGGTTTGGGATGAGTCGGAGGGCAGAGTGAAGGAAAAGTAGCCAACAAGTGCTAAGCATATGTGGGAACTCCTTCAAGACTGTTGGAAAAGCATTCCAGATGAAGCTGGTTGAGAGAATGCCAAGAGTGTGCAAAGCTGTCATCAAGGCAAAGGGTGTCTATTTGAAGAATCTCAAATATAAAATATATTTTTGGTTAGTACATGATTCCATATGTGTTATTTCATAGTTTTGATGTCTTCACTATTATTCTACAATGTAGAAAATAGTAAAATAAAGAAAAACCCTTGAATGAGTAGGTGTCCAAACTTTTGACTGGTACTGTACTTCCTTTTGATTAATTGTTTGACTATCTGTTATTCAATGTATTGCTATGGGCTAATAGCAGTAAGGCCAAATGTAATGTTTCGTCAAATTATTAAAAAAATATTTATTTGGGATACCTACAGGGGTCCTAAAATTCAAACAATTCCTTGGTATGACCATCTTAAAACAATTCCATGTTAGCTTATTAGAAACCCATCCCCGGGCCCTTAGACTAGGGGGTTTAACGGGAAAAGAGCACGCTGCAATGGACCGACAGTGCCTGTAACAATAAGCCCTGTCTACAGGATGAACCATCCCTGCCCCCACTGAGACAACATCTGCAGGTCACTGATTGGCCTATTCAGCCATCTCCAGACCAATAGCAAGCCAGACCCACACCACAACCCGGACACGATATACTTGGAAGGAATCATACTGGACTAAGAGGGATCCCAAAGGAAGGTGTGTGATTATGCACCCCCACGCGTGTGTGTGTGTGTGTGTGTGTGTGTGTGTGTGTGTGTGTGTGTGTGTGTGTGTGTGTGTGTGTGTGTGTGTGTGTGTGTGTGTGTGTAAAGTAAAGGGCTTAATACGTATTAGTGGTACATGCCAGCTTACTCTGAACTTCATGACAACATGGTAATGAGTGTGCTAATGGAGTATAAATTTGACACATTTTACTCAGTGGATACATTATATTTGCATACTCTCTACGTTACATTGTTGCATCATTATTTCAAATGTGTAAGATGCCCCATAGCTCCAAGATGAAGGAACTCTTTGATTCTAACACAGGCTTGACGTACTATGTTCTTTGTGTATGTGACAGGAATTTGGAAAATGTATGTGACAAACATACAGTCACTGAACTCTACAAAGACATACAGTACTAGGGATTTCATTCTCAACTTGTGATGACTGTAAAGTTAGTGAACATAATTCGTCGAATGTTGGTTGAATCCAAAACAATAGTCATTCATAACAGTGCTTCATACAACTATACAATAAAATTAAATAATAGGAATTTCAGTCTCAGTTACGTGACGAACACATACATCTTGTTGAAAACAACAGCTATTACAATGACTTATACAAGTCCTTCACTCTACAGGACACAAAATACTCATTTTAATCTTAAATTCAGCCTGACAACCAAACACACATACACTCACTGAACTTGTACATAATCCATTAAACATCAAGTCTAATTCATCAGTCTAAAACAACAGCCATTATGATGATTCATACCAACACACAACACTGAGGGGGAGAACCAACCAACCAGCCATAATGGAGTGGACCTGTAGCTGGCCCATTATCCCCACATTACAACTTGGAGAAATGCCTTATTTGTCGTGGTTACATTTCCTGTCTGTCAGCGTGTTCTAGAACACGCAGCTCCAAATTACCCATGAGAGGGATACTTGGAGGGGTGTAATCACCCAGGTGCCACGACCTCCATTAGGTTCGCTAGTACCGCGCATACAGAACACGTGCGCGAACACACACGCGGGCATGTACACCTCTCTCTCTCTCTCTCTCTCTCTCTCTCTCTCTCTCTCTCTCTCTCTCTCTCTCTCTCTCTCTCTCTCTCTCTCTCTCTCTCTCTCTCTCTCTCCAGTACAGTATGTTCCATACTTGAGATATGAGATGACAGTGTGTGTGTAGTAATTGTGTTATGTTCAGCTAAGCCTTCCAGCTATTATGTTCAGTACAGGGAAGGGTGAGGTACATTATAAGGAGAGGTGACAGATGATTCCGACATCAGCGGCTGATTTGCAGTGGACCATCGTTAGACTTTTGGACTTCATCCACCTTTATCATCCTCCTCCACTAATGCTAGAGTGGGTTGAAAGGTCACTCACTGTCACGATCGTCGACTGAAGCGGACCAAGGTGCAGCGTGATAAGCGTACATTCTTTATTGTACTTAACAACCGATCAAAACAATAAACAAACGATACGTGAAGTCCTAGGTTATACACAAAACCTTACGGAACAAGATCCCACAAATACTAATGCAACACAGGCTGCCTAAGTATGGTCGCCAATCAGAGACAACGAGCTACAGCTGCCTCTGATTGGGAACCACCCTGGCCAACATAGAACTAAACGATCTAGAACAAAAAACATCGAAAACTAAACATAGAAAATCCACACCCTGGCTCAACATTTAAGAGTCCCCAGAGCCAGGGCGTGACAGTACCCCCCCCCAAAGGCGCGGACTGCGACCGCGCCACACAAACACAAGAGGGTAGGGGCCGGGTGGGCATTCCGCCTCGGAGGCGGATCCGGCTCCGGGCGTGACCACCACTCTCTCTCCACCCCCTCGTTGCGCCCCTGATCTGGTCTGGCCCTGCTGGCCGGAGCTGGACTGGACACCGGTGGAGCGGATTGCTCTGGCTCCGGAGTGGAGCAGCTGACCGGTGCCGGACCAGGCACCGGTGGAACAGGCACGGGCTGTGCCGGACTGGACACACGCACCACTGGCTTGGTGCGGGGAGCAGGAACGGGCCGGTCCTGGCTGACGACGCGCACCATTGGCTTGGTGCGGGGAGCAGGAACGGGCCGGACCGGGCTGACGACGCGCACCACTGGCTTGTTGCGGGGAGCAGGAACGGGCCGGACCGGGCTGGCGACGTGCACCACAGGCTTGGTGCGAGGGGCAGGAACAGGCCGGACCGGGCTGGCGACGCGCACCACTGGTTTGGTGCGAGGGGCAGGAACAGGCCGGACCGGGCTGGCGACGTGCACCACTGGCTTGGTGCGAGGGGCAGGAACAGGCCAGACCGGGCTGGCGACGCGCACCACTGGCTTGGTGCGAGGGGCAGGAACAGGCCGGACCGGGCTGGCGACGCGCACCACTGGTTTGGTGCGAGGGGCAGGAACAGGCCGGACCGGGCTGGCGACGCGCACCACTGGCTTGGTGCGAGGGGCAGGAACAGGCCGGACCGGGCTGGCGACGCGCACCACAGGCTTGGTGCGAGGGACAGGAACAGGCCGGACCGGGCTGGCAACGCGCACCACAGGCTTAGTGCGGGGAGCAGGAACGGGCCGGACCATACTGGGAACACACACCACTGGCCTTGTGCAGGAATCAGGAACGGGCCGGACCGGACTGGTGACACACACCACTTGCTTGGTGCGAGGAGCGGGACTGGGTTTCCTTCTAAATCTCCGCTCCCTCTGCTGCCTAACCAGTTCCTCTCGCCGTGCCTCTACACTCTCCCTCTCCCTCATGACCAATAGCCCCCGTAACCTGGTGGCCTCCTCTCCTAGTCCACAGATTCGCCCTGTAGCTGCCTCCTGCTGCCCCGTCATCCACGCCGTGTGCCCCCCCAAAAAAAATTATTGGGGTTGCCTCTCGCATGTCCGGCGTCGGCGCGGTTGGTGCCGTTTCTCCTCTCCTGCCTGGGCATTTAACTTTGCCCATGGCCCTCTGCCCGCGAAGATCTCCTCCCAAGACCACCATTTGCCCACCTGCGACATCGCCATCCTCTCCTCCTGGGCACGCTGCTTGGTCCTCTTATGGTGGGATCTTCTGTCACGATCGTCGACTGAAGCGGACCAAGGCGCAGCGTGATAAGCATACATTCTTTATTGTACTTAACAACCGATCAAAACAATAAACAAACGATACGTGAAGTCCTAGGTTATACACAAAACCTTACGGAACAAGATCCCACAAATACTAATGCAACACAGGCTGCCTAAGTATGGTCCCCAATCAGAGACAACGAGCTACAGCTGCCTCTGATTGGGAACCACCCTGGCCAACATAGAACTAAACGATCTAGAACAAAAAACATCGAAAACTAAACATCGAAAATCCACACCCTGGCTCAACATTTAAGAGTCCCCAGAGCCAGGGCGTGACACTCACTCACTGTTGTTGGCATTAGATCATATACTATTATATTTTCACATTGTTTATCAGTTGATGTAAAATATATGGACCTGGTTGGTCATTTGATCTTGTGGCGTGGTTATTAAATATGGACCCACCTGGTGGCATTTGATCATAAACTCAGCAAAAAAAGAAACATCCCTTTTTCAGGACCCTGTCTTTCAAAGATAATTCGTAAAATTCCAAATAACTTTTTACATTTACATTTAAGTCATTTAGCAGACGCTCTTATCCAGAGCGACTTACAAATTGGGGCATTCAAATTAGGATAGCCAGTGGGACAACCACCCTTTATGGGGGGGTGGGGGAGGGGTGGGGGGGGTGGGGTAGAAGGATTACTGTTATACTATTCCAGGTATTCCTTAAAGAGGTAGGGTTTCAAGTGTCTCCGGAAGGTGGTCAGTGACTCTGCTGTCCTGGCGTCGTGAGGGAGCTTGTTCCACCATTGGGGTGCCAGAGCAGCGAATAGCTTTGACTGGGCTGAGCGGGAACTGTGCTTCCGTAGAGGTAGGGGGGCTAGCAGGCCAGAGGTGGATGAACGTAGTGCCCTCGTTTGGGTGTAGGGTCTGATCAGAGCCTGAAGGTAAGGAGGTGCCGTTCCCCTCACAGCTTTGTAGTAGATGCGAGCTTCAACTGGAAGCAAGTGGAGAGTGCGGAGGAGCGGGGTGACATGAGAGAACTTGGGAAGGTTGAACACCAGATGGGCTGCAGCGTTCTGGATAAGTTGCAGGGGTTTAATGGCACAGGCAGGGAGCCCAGCCAACAGCGAGTTGCAATAATCCAGACGGGAGATGACAAGTGCCTGGATTAGGACCTGTGCCACTTTCTGTGTAAGGTAGGGTCGTACTCTGCGAATGTTGTAGAGCATGAACCTGCAGGATCGGGTCACCACTTTGATGTAGGCGGAGAATGACAGGGTGTTTTCCAGGGTCACGCCAAGGTTCCTTGCACTCTGGGAGGAGGACACAATGGAGTTGTCAACCGTGATGGCGAGATCATGGAGCAAGCAGTCCATCCCTGGGAGGAAGTGCAGCTCTGTCTTGCCGAGGTTCAGCTTGAGGTGGTGATCCGACATCCACACTGATATGTCCGCCAGACATGCAGAGATTCGATTCGCCACCTGGTTATCAGAAGAAAATTAATTGTGTGTCGTCTGCGTAGCAATGATAGGAGAGACCATGTGAGGATATGACAGAGCCAAGTGACTTGGTGTATAGAGAGAATAGGAGAGGGCCTAGAACTGAGCACTGGGGACACCAGTGGTGAGAGCACGTGGTGCGGAGACAGATTCTCGACATGCCACCTGGTAGGAGCGACCTGTCAGGTAGGACGCAATCCAAGAGTGAGCAGCGCCGGTGATGCCCAACTCGGAGAGGGTGGAGAGGAGGATCTGATGGTTCACAGTATCAAAGGCAGCAGATAGGTCTAGAAGGATAAAGCAGAGGAGAGAGAGTTAGCTTTAGCAGTGCGGAGAGCCTACGTGACACAGAGAAGAGCAGTCTCAGTTGAATGACCAGTCTTGAAACCTGACTGATTTGGATCAAGAAGGTCATTCTGAGAGAGATAGCAGGAGAGTTGGCTAGAGACGGCACGCTCAAGAGTTTTGGAGAGAAAATAAAGAAGGGATACTGGTCTGTAGTTCTTGACATCGGAGGGATCAAGTGTAGGTTTTTTGAGGAGGGGTGCAACTCTCGCTCTCTTGTAGACAGAAGGGACATAGCCAGCGGTCAAGGATGAGTTGATGAGCGAGGTGAGGTAAGGGAGAAGGTCTCCGGAAATGGTCTGGAGAAGAGAGGAGGGGATAGGGTCAAGCGGGCAGGTTGTTGGGCGGCCGGCCGTCACAAGTCGCAAGATTTCATCTGGAGAGAGAGGGGAGAAAGAAGTCATAGCATAGGGTAGGGCAGTGTGAGCAGGACCAGTGGTGTCATTTGACTTAATAAATGAGGATCGGATGTCGTCAACCTTCTTTTCAAAATGGTTGACAAAGTCATCCACAGAGAGGGAGGAGGGAGGGGGAGGAGGAGGAGGATTCAGCAGGGAGGAGAAGGTGGCAAAGAGCTTCCTAGGGTTAGAGGCAGAGGCTTGAAATTTAGAGTGGTAGAAAGTGGCTTTAGCAGCAGAAACAGAGGAAGAAAATGTAGAGAGGAGGGAGTGAAAAGATGCCCGGAGCCCTGTTCTGTGAGCTCGCAATGAGTCATCAAGCCACAGAGCAGGAGGGGAGGCAGAGAGAAATGAGTCAACGGCAGTCGTAGGGAGGTTAAAGTCACCCAGAGCTGTGAGGGGTGAGCCATCCTCAGGAAAGGAACTTATCAAGGCGTCAAGCTCATTGATGAACTCTCCAATGGAACCTGGAGGGCGATAAATGATAAGGATGTTAAGCTTGAGTGGGCTAGTGACTGTGACAGCATGGAATTCAAATGAGGAGATAGAGAGAATGTCCACTTGGGAGAGATGAGGATTCCTGTGCCACCGTCACGCTGACCAGATGCTCTCGGGGTATGCGAGAACACATGATCAGACGAGGAAAGAGCAGTAGGAGTAGCAGTGTTTTCTGTGGTAATCCATGTTTCCGTCAGCGCCAAGAAGTCGAGGGACTGGAGGGTAGCATAGGCTGAGATGAACTCTGCCTTGTTGGCCGCAGAACGGCAGTTCCAGAGGCTGCCGGAGACCTGGAACTCCACGTGGGTCGTGTGCGCAGGGACCACCAGATTAGAGTGGCAGCAGCCACGCAGTGTGAAGCATTTGTATGGCCTGTGCAGAGAGGAGAGAACAGGGATAGACAGACACATAGTTGACAGGCTACAGAAAAGGCTACAATAATGCAAAAGTGATCGGAATAAAATTTACTAAACATCTGGGGAAGCGAGAGAGCGGGGCATCCCTCACTTACCTTTCACTGAAACACTAAAATATAACTATCCCAACTTCCACTTTAGAAATTATAATTGTTGTAAACTACAGCGGTTCAATGTTTTCTAGGAACAGACTCTAACTTAGTTTGTTGAGCTAGCTAACTTGGTACAGTATTCTTCCGTGAAAACCGCCCAGGGCACCATATCCTATGACGCCATAGCTAACGCATGCTAGCATCCAATAACACACGGTTTAGCACCAATAGTTGGTTACAACAAACTACCAATAGTGTGTTAACACACTAAACAGATCATTTGTGTCCGTGTCTAGTTCCTTTCATAACGCAGAAATAATTAAACGTTGGCTAGCTAGCACAAAGTCAGTTATGCTAGCTACACAAGTGGACTACACATCTCGAATGTTCAGAAAGTGAAGCTTTACGTTACAAAATTATGTACTGCTGTATTCAGTACTGCTAGCTGGTAGTGTTGGCTAGCTAGCAATGGCTGCGGTGTTGACTTTGTTTGAAAAACGGCGTCGCTGCGAACGAATGTAGCTGGCTAAAATGATATTGTATTTAGTTGCTACAGTACTGCTAGCTGGTAGTGTTGGCTTCACGGATCTTCATTGTAAAGGGTTTAAACACTGTTTCCCATGTTTGTTCAATGAACCATAAACAATTAATGAACATGCACCTGTGGAACGGTCGTTAAGACACTAACAGCTTACAGACGGTAGGCAATTAAGGTCACAGTTATGAAAACTTAGGACACTAAAGAGGCCTTTATACTGACTCTGAAAAACACCAAAAGAAAGATGCCCAGGGTCCCTGCTCATCCGCGTGAACGTGCCTTAGGCATGCTGCAAGGAGGCATGAGGACTGCAGATGTGGCCAGGGCAATAAATTGCAATGTCCGTACTGTGAGACGCCTAAGACAGCGCTACAGGGAGACAGGACGGACAGCTGATCGTCC
Organism: Coregonus lavaretus; assembly: GCF_964263955.1. Classification (NCBI taxonomy): domain Eukaryota; kingdom Metazoa; phylum Chordata; class Actinopteri; order Salmoniformes; family Salmonidae; genus Coregonus; species Coregonus lavaretus. Next base: position 150,044 of record NW_028157546.1, read on the forward strand.
TCGCAGTGGCAGACCACGTGTAACAACACCTGCACAGGATTGGTACATCCGAACATCACACCTGCGGGACAGGTACAGGATGGCAACAACAACTGCCCGAGTTACACCAGGAACGCACAATCCCTCCATCAGTGCTCAGACTGTCCGCAATAGGCTGAGAGAGACTGGACTGAGGGCTTGTGGGCCTGTTGTAAGGCAGGTCCTCACCAGACATCACCGGCAACAACGTCGCCTATGGGCACAAACCCACCGTCGCTGTACCAGACAGGACTGGCAAAAAGTGCTCTTCACTGACGAGTCACGGTTTTGTCTCACCAGGGGTAATGGTCGGATTCGCGTTTATCGTCGAAGGAATGAGCGTTACACCGAGGCCTGTACACTGGAGCGGGATCGATTTGGAGGTGGAGGGTCCGTCATGGTCTGGGGCGGTGTGTCACAGCATCATCGGACTGAGCTTGTTGTCATTGCAGGCAATCTCAACGCTGTGCGTTACAGGGAAAACATCCTCCTCCCTCATGTGGTACCCTTCCTGCAGGCTCATCCTGACATGACCCTCCAGCATGACAATGCCACCAGCCATACTGCTCGTTCTGTGCGTGATTTCCTGCAAGACAGGAATGTCAGTGTTCTGCCATGGCCAGCGAAGAGCCCGGATCTCAATCCCATTGAGCACATCTGGGACCTGTTGGTGAGGGCTAGGGCCATTCCCCCCAGAAATGTCCGGGAACTTGCAGGTGCCTTGGTGGAAGAGTAGGGTAACATCTCACAGCAAGAACTGGAAAATCTGGTGCTGTCCATGAGGAGGAGATGCACAGCAGTACTTAATGCAGCTGGTGGCCACACCAGATAGTGACTGTTACTACCCAAACGCCTGATTTCTAATGGAATATCTACATAGGCGTACAGAGGCCCATTATCAGCAACCATCAGTCCTGTGTTCAAATGGCACGTTGTGTTTGCTAATCCAAGTTTATCATTTTAAAAGGCTATTTGATCATTCAAAAACCCTTTTGCAATTATGTTAGCACAGCTGAAAACTGTTGTGCTGATTAAAGAAGCAATAAAACTGGCCTTCTTGAGACTAGTTGAGTATCTGGCGCATCAGCGATTGTGGGTTCGATTACAGGCTCAAAATGGCCAGAAACAGTCTGTCTATTCTTGTTCTGAGAAATGAAGGCTAGTCCATGCGAGAAATTGCCAAGAAACTGAAGATCTCGTACAATGCTGTGTACTACTCCCTTCACAGAACAGCGCAAACTGGCTCTAACCAGAATAGAAAGAGGAGTGGGAGGCCCCGGTGCACAACTGAGCAAGAGGACAAATACATTAGAGTGTCTAGTTTGAAAAACAGATGCCTCACAGGTCCTCAACTGGCAGCTTCATTAAATAGTACCCACAAAACACCAGTCTCAATGTCAACAGTGAAGAGGTGACTCCAGGATGCTGACCTTCTAGGCAGAGTTGCAAAGAAAAAGCCATATCTCAGACTGGCCAATAAAAAGAAAAGATTAAGATGGGCAGTCTGATAATTTGATTTGATTTGATAAGTTAACATATAAAAAAACTATAAGAAAAATGCAATAGTTGTATATACACTGACTGTACAAAACATTAGGAACACATTGAGTTTGCCCTCAGAATAGCCTAAATTCATCGGGGCATGGACTCTACAAGGTGTCGAAAGCATTCCTCAGGGTTGCTGGCCCATGTTGACTCCAATGCTTCCCACAGTTGTGTCAAGTTGGCTGGATGTCTTTTGGGTGGTGGACCGTTCTTGATACACACTGGAACAGTTGAGTGTGAAAAACCCAGCAGCATTGCAGTTCTTGATACACTCAATCCAGTGCGCCTGGCACCTACTACCATACCCCGTTCAAAGGCACTTACATCTTTTGTCTTGCCCATTCACCCTCTGAATGGCACATACACAATCCCTGTCTCAATTGTCTCAAGGCTTAAAAATCCTTCTTTAACCTGTCTCCTCCCCTTCATCTAGACTGACTGAAGTGGATCTAACAAGTGACATCAATACGGGATCATAGCTTTCACCTGGATTCACCTGGTCAGTCTATGTCATGGAAAGAGCATATTTTGTACACTCAGTGTACATTTTCAGGCATGAGTTTCCATGGTTAAGGCTGGGCAGCACCTCCTACTTGACAGTTAATGTATCTACTTATCTTTGGTCTCCCATCCAGGGTTTTAACCTAGCCCAGCCCTGCTTAGCTTTGATATTTGTCATTGCCATTGACTACTACCAATGTGCTATAATGAGAATGATTGTTGAGAGATCTCCACTAAATAGAAATAGATTCACCGCTGCCATCAAAGTCATTTCTTCCTCTTCTTCCTCCCCCTCCTCTCCTCTCCTCCTCCTACTTTCCCCCTTCCTCCTCCTGCTCCTCCTCCCCCTCCTCCTCCTCCTCCTCCTCCTGCTCCTCCTCCCCCTCCTCCTCCTGCTCCTCCCCCCCTGCTCCTCCTCCTCCTCCTCCTTCTCCTCCTCCTCCTGCTTCTCCTTACGGCAGATTTTGCTTCTTTCTTCAATAAGTGTGACGTTGTGTGCATCAATGACTTCAGACAGTGACATGTAAGTGCTTTGAAATGTGTATGTCCAATGTATGTGAGACCTTAGAAGGTTTAGCTTACATATCTCTTGTATGTTTTTATATAATACATGCAACATTTCTGTAATGCCTACATTTTAACCACTCATATTAGTAAATATTACAAGAATATTCTGTGAATCTTGTAAGTATATTTGCTGCCATATGTACAAGTTCCATCTTGTTAAATTCTCTTCTCCATATGGGCTGGCAGGTTGCATTTGGACATCATTTTTTATATTCACATAGCGTATCTTCTCACTAGTTCCAAGAACTCTACTTTGTCATTTAGATATTTTCAAGAAATTGATTATGATGCATGCAGCAGAGTTCCAGAGCTCCGATAGTCATAAAAGATGGTTTCCAAAAGGAAGAAGTGATGCTCCAAGACCAGAGCCATATAGTGGGGTCCAGCAATACTAGTCTTATGACCAGTATCTGCATAGCACCATTACAACCGAGGCAAAGTAATGCTAGCTGTGCTACAAAGGCTCTTGCTGCCTCATCAATTGGGATCCATCATCCAATACTACTATTCTTATGTCCAGAATCTACTTACCACCACCACCAGCACCACCAGATTCCAGTGGAGGCTGGTGGGAGGAGCTATAGAAAGACAGGCTCATTGTAATGGCTGGAATATAATAAATGGAATGGAGTCAAACATGTGGTTTCCATATGTTTGATCTGTTTGATAACGTTCCATTTATTCCATTCCAGCCATTACAATGAGCCCGTCCTCCTATAGCTCCACCCACCAGCCTCCACTGGAATCTACCCACCACCAAAACCACCCCGAATCCCCAGTAATGTTATGCTGCAAAGGCTCTTGGCCTCATCAATTGGAATCAATCATCCAGCAATACTGGTCTTATGCCCAAACACGGGCATGCAGGCATATACTCACACACACACATGCATCCTCAAGAATAAGAAACCAGCAAACAATTAGACAAAAGAGATGAGGGAAGCTGAATGTGAGTATGTCAATAAGAAGTTCTCTCATTAACTTAAGTTAATTATGATTACCATACATTTTCATGACATTCGGTAGATAGACTACTTGACCTCAAACAGGCAAATTATTTTTTGGGGTGGGGATATTTGTATTGTGCCAATTAGAAAATTCCACTGGTCATTAGATCATTGTACCAGACAGACCATTTAGAATGTTACATTTCCTTTCCTTTACTCTTCTCCTCCTCCCCTCTTCTCTCCTCCCTTTATCCCCTCCTCTCCTCTCCTCTCCTCTCCTCTCCTCTCCTCTCCTCTCCTCTCCTCTCCTCTCCTCTCCTCTCCTCTCCTCTCCTCTCCTCTCCTCTCCTCTCCTCTCCTCTGCTCTCCTCTGCTCTCCTCTCCTCATTCCCCTCTCCTCTCCTCTGCTCTCCTCCTCCACTCTCCTCTCCTCCTTTATCTCACCCACCTCGCCTCTGCTCTCCTATCCTCAACCTCCTCTCCTAAATTATTGATCTTTCTGGCACCAATACTGAGGTGGGAGATGTATTGGTTCTATGGGTGAAGGTTAGAATATGCAAATGAGGTGGGATGCGAGTCGTACTTAGTTAAAGGATGCCAGTCATTAACAGAAGGGTGTGTGTGTGTGTGTGTGTGTGTGTGTCAATGTCAATAGAACATGCATTTTATGGATGGTACATTCAGGGCTTTAGTTTGTCTCTGGACTGACATAAAAGAGAACATAATATATTAGCATAAATATCCATGTGTTTTTATGTTACTGAAACTATAATCCAAGTTTTGGCACGCCTGCTTTCTCCATGAAATGACTAAACAACAGTTGAAAAATATCTGCTCTGTCTGCACAGACAGATCATACAGCCTATTCTGTGTCTCTCTGCAAACTCTCTTTCTCCCATAAACTGTTTTCAAAAATTATATCAAAGTGATGGTGCTATTTATTTCGTGGAGTGTGTTTGCGTCCGCCCATGCACAGCAGCACAACGAAACCCACAGCGGAATCACAATCCTCCACAACCACCAATTTCATGTGAACGGTAACCAAGCAACCCACAGAAACATAATTATCATTCATGTGGTTTGAGCATTCACTTTTTATACAATTTTCCCTCCCTCCCTCCCTCCCTCCCTCCCTCCCTCCCTCCCTCCCTCCCTCCCTCCCTCCCTTGCCCCACTCAATTTACAGAGGTTGCATCCCAAATGGCATCCTATTCCCTATATAGTGCACTACCTTTGACCAGAATCCTATGGACCCTAGTGCACCATATTGTGAATAGGTGTCCATTTGGGACCAAGCCCAACATAAAAGCGATATTTGAATAAAGGGAGAGGTATTGTCAATACTCGTGGGGGAATGGCGGTAAATGTAAATTCCTGACATTTTCTACAAGTTGTGTTGCCTGATTTTACACCTAGCTGCATCAAACAGACAGATAGACAGGTAGGCCTGTCTTGTCCTGAAAGGGGGGGTGGAATCAGCAATGTTCTATGGTAAAGGAGGCGACATGAGACACTTGTCGGCAGATTTGAAAGACAACAAGAGAAGGGGTAAAATAGAGAGATGGATGGATGGGGAAGGAGGATAAGAGAGAGACTGGGGTAGAGAAAGAGAGATGGGTAGAGAAAGAGAGAGAGAGAGAGAGAGAGAGAGACGATACCCCCCCCCAGGTAGCGTTGTTAACACAGCTCATATAGATTAGCCTGATTCTGCTGGCTCATTTGGCAGCTCTAGTAGGTCTAGTACACGTCGTACACACACACACACACACACACCCTCCCCCCCACATATAAGGTACTCTGTCCTCCTGTACTTCTGGGTCCGGTTCATTAGGCATGAAATGTAAAAAAATAAAAATGAAAAAAACGGCCTTAAATGGAAGGTCTTTACCTGAACTTGTCCAATAACAATCTCTCGTTTTAGTTTCTGGTTGCAAAAGGTTTTGCTACAGTGTGCCAAATGAATATGACCCTGTACTCCTGTCCCCATCCCCAGTCCCAATCCGTGGGTGGACACTTCCTGATTAAACAGATTGGGTAAACACTGGAGAGCTAGGAGGCAAGAGGCTGACTCCCAATTGGCACCCTATTCACTGTACAGGCCCATGGGGCTCTGGTCAAAAGAAGTGCACCATATAGGGAATACGGTGCCATTTGGGACACATCCCCTGCTCCATGATTGGGGTTAGGATGTTCTGTACATAACGTGACACATGGTGAACAGTTGAGAGAAGAGTATGGTGTCTAGGCAGCTCTCTCTCTCTTTCACTCTCCCTCTCCATCTCATTTCTCCTTCTCTCTTTCTTTTGCTCACTCACTCTTTCTCGCTCTATCACTTTCTGTCGCTCCATCTCTTGCCTTCTAAAACCACACTACATATTTTGTAAGGGAGGAGACTTGGGCATTAGACCAATTTTTGAATCAGAGGAGGGGTGGTAGGGATATATTTTTTGTTTGGGGAGCTATCTACAGTATCACAGTGACATGGAAGGAGCAGCTTGTTCTGTCCTTCTGAGTGGTGTTACAGACAGAAAGAGAGAGAGAGAGGGAGAGAGAGAAAGAGGTACTGGACTCACAAACACAAACAGACCCCACAGCGCTCCCCAGGACAGTAATCCAATTAGACCCAACCAAATCATGAGAAAACAAAAAGATAATTACAAGACACATTGGAAAGAATCAACAGAAAATCTGAGCAAACTAGAATGCTATTTGGCCCTGAACAGAGAGTAGACAGTAGCAGAATACCTGACCACTGTGGCTGACCCAAATATAAGAAAAGCTTTGTAAAGACTCAGTGAGCGTAGCCTTCTTTTTGAGAGAGGCAGCCGTAGGTAGACCTGGCTCTCAAGAGAATACAGGCTATGTGCACAAATGAGGTGGAAACTGAGCTGCACTTCCTAACCTCCTGCCAAATGTATGACCATATTAGAGACATATATTTCCCTCAGATTACACAACCAATTTTGATAAACTCCCATATCTATTAGGTGTGCAACCACAGCAGCAATATTTGTGACCTGTTGCCACAGGAAAAGGGCAACCAGTAGAGCACAAACACAATTGTAAATTCAACCCATATTTATCTGTTAATTTATTTTCCCTTTCGTACTTCAACTATTTGCACATTGTTACAACACTGTACACAACCAATAATATAACATTTTAAATGTCTATATTCTTTTAAAACTTTTGTAAGAGTAATGTTTACTGTTAATGTCTGATGGTTTATTTCCCCTGTTTATTTCCCCTTTGTTCATGATCTATTTCACTTTCTTTGGCAATGTAAACATATGTTTCCCATGCCAGTAAAGCCCTTTGAATCGAATTGAATTGAGAGAGAGAGAGACAGTGTGTGAGAGAGAGATATAAAGAGAGACAGAGAGAGAGAGAGAGAGAGAGAAGAGAGAGAGAGAGAGAGAGAGAGAGAGAGAGAGAGAGACAGAGAGAGAGAGAGAGAGAGAGAGAGAGAGAGAGAGACAGAGAGAGAGAGAGAGAGACAGAGATAGTTAGAGAAGGAGAGAGAGAGAGAGAGAGAGAGAGAGAGAGAGAGAGAGAGAGAGAGAGAGAGAGAGAGAGAGAGAGAGAGAGAGAGAGAGAGAGAGAGACAGAGAGAGAGAGAGAGAGAGACAGAGAGACAGAGAGACAGAGAGTCAGAGATAGTTAGAGAAAGAGAGAGAGAGACATAGATAGTTGGAGAAGGAGAGAGAGAGAGAGATAGTTAGAGAAAGAGAGAGAGAGAGACAGAGATAGTTAGAGAAAGAGTGAGAGAGAGAGATAGAGAAAGAGAGCGAGAGACAGAGATAGTTAGAGAAGGAGAGAGAGAGAGAGAGATAGTTAGAGAGAGACAGAGACAGAGAAAGAGAGAAAGAGACAGAGAGATACAGAGAGAGACAGAGAGAGAGAGAGAGAGAGAGAGAGAGAGAGAGAGAGAGAGAGAGATAGAGAAAGAGAGAGAGACAGATATAGTTAGAGAAAGAGAGAGAGAGACAGAGAGAGAGAGACAGAGATAGTTAGAGAAAGAGAGAGATAAAGAGAAAGATAAAGAGAAGCAGAGAGAGAGAGAGACAGAGAGAGAATGTCGGGGATTCTTGAGTAAAACACTTTCCATCCATCCAGGAAGTAGTCCCAAGCTTGTAAATAACAAGCTAAAATAATGAGGTAGAGACCGAGCATTGACATCTTAAATTCGTTATTGATTTGGACGGATCGGCCCGAGCTGCCTCCCGACTCTGTCAAAATCAGAGACTTGTTGAGAACAGAATGGTGCAGGGCCGGTGATGAAGGTTTTTGATTTGTTTTATGCTGTGTGTAGATTTTTTTGGGGGGGAGTAATATAATTATGTATTGACAGTTTTTCAATTTCGAGAAGAACACATTTTATTACACTTCAACAGTGTGAGAGAACAAACGGGAAATAATAATACAATGTAGGCATATAGGTGTAATATAGTGTATTTATGTTTTAGAACATTTAATAAACTCGGGTTGGCGTTTGTGTACTATATCATGGTGGCTGGACTTGTGACAGTAATTACTATTTTTTTTGTAATTCATAGGAAAATGTGTCACATCCCACACACTTGCATGCTCATGGGCAGGCACAACAGGCACACGCACACACACACACCTCACTGTCTCCACCCCCCACACACTCCACTATACGACATCACACACTGCAACAGGAGCAACTAGAAAAATGATGCCATTATTCCTGCAACTACCTGCTACACAAACATTAATAACGTTTTAATTGACACTGTCGCCAGCCATGACTGCCCGCCAGGCCAGATAACACTCACACTCACTCACTCACTCTCACACACACACACACACACACACACACACACAACACACACACACACACACACACACATCCATCTAACACGGATGGTGTAGTGAGCCATTTTGCACCATTTATCTTGGTGCCTGTTTACTTTGGGTATATCACTCACAGAGTGCAGCTGTTGGGAGGGTTAATGACATCTCACAACCCCCCGCCTGGCCACACCACACATGTGTGTGTGTGTTTGTTTGTGTTTGTGTGTGTGTGTGTGTGTGTGTGTGTGTGTGTGTGTGTGTGTGTGTGTGTGTGTGTGTGTGTGTGTGTGTGTGTGTGTGTGTGTGTGTGTGTGTGTGTGTGTGTGTGTGTGTTGTCGAGACGTATTATGTGGCTAATGTGGTTGCTTTCTCTCTCTCTCTCTCTCTCTCTCTCTCGTTCTTCCCTTTTCTCTCTCTCTCCTTCGCTCTCTCACTCTCTCGCTCTCTTGCTCTGTCAGGATTTCTATCAATCTTCGGTCTTTCTCTTGATCTATCTTTCTCTCACTATCTCTTTCTTGCTCTGTTTCTCTGTCTCTTTCTCATCTTCCCTCTCACTCATTTTCTTTTTCTCATAGACACTTTCTCTATTTTCCTCTTTCTTCTTCCCTCTCACTCCTTCTCTCATCAGAACCCTTTTACAGAGCTCACCAACAAGATATCACGGTTTGACTTCAGTATTCGACGTTTGTCAAGGGGGGAGGGGATTAATGTCGAATTTCGACAGTTATGTTTAGGCATTAATTCCGAATGGTTGAGTTAAGGGTTAAGGTTTGGGATAGGGTTAAAAAAGTGCCTAGCACTAGGATTGAACACATGACCATCAGAGCCCCGAGCTCGCAACTTATCTTCCATCCCCATCTACAATGCCTTAGCTGCAAAGCCTACTTGATGGTAATGAAGCTCACCGTTGCCTCTAGTGGACGGTTTTGAAGGCATCTCCCGACATCCTGGGGACATGGACGAACGTCGAATATAGCCTTGGATCTCGAGTGACTTGACTGCCCTCACACTCCATCTCTCCTCAGAACCTTTTTACCAGATCACAAGGCTTTCGATGGATTTCATTCTCCTTTCATCTCTCTCTCTCCCTCTCTTTCTTCCTTTAACTCTCCCTCTCTCTTTCCTTTTCTTTCTCTATAGACATGCGTACACCCGCGGTGTGGAAGGCTTTGCTGAAAAGAAACCCTATTTTCACTCCATATCGTTTTTCTCAATACCCAGACTTACTCTGCCCTAAAGGTCCACATAACTATTACCAAGAAAGGAGAGAAGCCTAGTACTCAAAGTAGGATTACAACCTCGAGTCAGAACAATAATAATATCTCAAAGTTTGAGAAATAAAAGTTAACTTTGGTTCAGAAGCATAGATGCATTTTTTAGCATAGATTCTCAATCTAGTAGAAATCTTAATGTCTTAAAAATACCATTATACTCTATATGCTCTGTGGACATGTTTTTCTTTTTCACCCTCTGTTGCTACCTACCAGAGCGATTGAGTGGAATTCATTCGTGATGGTAGTGTTGCAAAGCTACCGGAAATTTACCAAAGTTACCAGAATCTTCAGTAATGTTTTTAAAATTATTTTATTCATTTTTTCATTTTTTTATATATATATATATTTTTTAGGGGGTAGATCAGCTTTAATATTGCAGATAGATTGTAACTTCCATCAATATAATTGTCTGCATCACTTCCAATCCCCCATATGTTTTTTTTTCTCGCATATATACATATATACATATACACATACATACACATATATATACACATACATACATATATACATACATACATATCCTTTAAAAATATATATATTTCCCTTTATTACTTTCCAACCCCACCATCCCCTCCCTAATTGGAGTAAACTAGTGAATAACAACGCTTAGGCCTCTACTTCATGCTTATACATACTATATACATTTTATGGACACAGTCACTAATTATATTTTGTTTGTTTTTATTCCTGAACTTCCTCCGATCATTTTCATGATGTCCATCTGGTATGCTTCTATATGCCATATCTTTCTAACTGTGCTCTTTCACAAAAGCTCACAATATATAACCTATATACTTATTATGGACACAGTATGCTTACATTATTAGCTATCTTTGTTATTATTTGTTGTTATTTGTTATTAGTCCCATCCTTCAACTCTATTCAATACCTCCCATCTATCTCTTAACACCATCCATATTGAATTTCTATTTGCCATATATTTTTCAACTGTACTGTGATGTTTTACAAAAGTTCTGAACCTTTCTATTCTCATTGTTTCTACAGTTTGTGAATTAAAAATAAACATCTTTGCTAAAAGTATTATTATATTATTGATCGATTGACTATGACTTTTCAGATCACCCAGTAGTGCTATCTGCAGGGTCAGCTCCATGCAAATATTGCAATCCTTCAGTCATTCCTGGACCTGTGTCCAGAAACAAGCTAAACAAATGATCTAATGATTCTGTCTCTTCACAGCCAAATCTGCAGAGCTGGGAAGATTGTATCCCCGATACAAATAACATTCTATTGGTAGCAAGAATTGTATATAATAATTTAAATTGAAAAATTCTAAGTTTTGAATCCGGCGTCGTTTTGTGTATCAGTTCATAAACACTATGCCATGGAATCGGTACGTCAAAAATCTCTTCCCAACTATTTTGCAATCTATATGGGACGGCTGTCAATCTTTTGGTCCTTAAATGAAACTGGTAAACTTTTTTATTTATCACAATTTTCTTTAACCAATTATGTTCTTTAATGCAAGGCCGACAGACAAGTTCCTTACTTTTTCCTCCTTCCACTTTCCTCTTCCATTTTGCGGTAATGCTGCAATTATTTGGTTGTAATTTTGGGTAGAGCAGACATTTCCATATGTTTTTGTTAGCTGCATAACTCCACCATTCCTACCGATAATATCATTTATGAAAATTATACTTTTTAAAAACATTTTCTCAAAAAAGAATGGTTTTTTATCAATGAGTATATTTGAGTTTATTTTCTGGAGGATTCAATTGAAATTGCAACCAACTTTCTATGGCTTGTTTTAGAAATAGTGATATTTAGGAGATGATTTCCTTTTCAAATACCTGAAAGTGAGGGGTTGTAATCTGAATAAAGGGAAAAAGTCCCTTCTTGAACTTTGGGTGAGACAATCTTACTAGTTTGCTAGAGAACCAGTTCGGATTTAAGTATAATTTTTGTATGACTGAAGCTTTTAATGATAGGTATAATGCTTTAATATTTAATAATTTCTGTCCTCCTAATTCATATTAATTATATAAATAGGCCCGTTTAATTTTGTCTGGCTTGCCGTTCCAAATAAAATTGAATATTTTTTTCTCATATCATTTAAAAAACTGTTCGCTAGGCGTAGGCAAGACCATAAGCAAATAGGTAAACTGGGATAATACTAAAGAGTTAATCAGTGTGATTTTTCCACAAATTGACAGGTATTTACCTTTCCATGGTAGCAAGATCTTATCTATTTTTGCTAACTTTCTATAAAACATTTTTGGAGTGAAATCACTTATTTCATTTGGGATATGTATTAAGAGTATATCCACATTGCCATCAGACCATTTTATTGGTAAACTACATGGTAATGTAAACATTTTATTTTTTAGCGATCCAATACGTAATATAGTACATTTATCATAATTTGGTTGTAATCCAGAGAGGTTAGAAAATGTATCTAGATCCTCTATGAGGCTGTGGAGGGATTCAAGTTGTGGATTTAAAAGAAAACATGAATCATCAGCGTACAATGACACCTTTGTTTTTAAGCCCTGGATTTCTAATCCCTTGATATTATTGTTGGATCTGATTTTAATAGCTAACATCTCGATGGCAATAATAAATAGATATGCCGATAGTGGACAACCTTGTTTCACTCCTCTTGACAGTTTAAAACTTTCTGAGAAATAGCCATTATTTACTATTTTACACCTAGGGTTACTATACATGATTTTAACCCAATTTATAAGAGATTGTCCAAAATTGAAATGCTCCAGGCATTTATATATAAACCCCAGTCTTACTTTATCAAATGCCTTTTCGAAGTCTGCTATGAATAGTAGGCCTGGCTTCCCATATTTTTCATAGTGTTCTATTGTTTCCAGTACTTGCCTTATATTATCTCCAATGTATCGCCCATGTAAAAAACCTGTCTGATTAGAATGAATAATGTCCGACAATACCTTTTTAATTCTATGCGCTATACATTTTGCTAGAATTTTTGCATCACAAAACTGAAGTGTAAGGGGCTGCCAATTTTTTTAATGGACTGGATCTTTCTATTTTCCACTTGTATCCTGTTTCAGTTAATAATGAAATCAGGCCTTCTTCTTGAGTGTCTGATAATCTACCATTTACATAGGAGTGGTTAAAACATGCTAATAACGGTCCTCTGAGTATATCAAAAAAGGTTTGGTATACCTCGACTGGTATGCCATCCAACCCTGGAGTTTTCCCGGACTTAAAGTCTATAATTGCATCCAGAAGTTCCTCCTCTGTAATTTCACCTACACATGAGTCTTTCTGTATGGCTGTTAATTTTACATTATCAATAGAAAAAAAATCTCTACAATTTGCTTCAGTTAGAGGAGATGGAGGCAACTGAAACGAAAATAGATGCTTAAAGTACTTTGTTTCCTCCTTCAAAATATAATTTGGTGAATCATGGGTGACTCCGTCATTTGTAGCCAGTTTCAATAAATTATTTTTGGTAGCATTCCTATGTTGAAGATTAAAAAAGAATTTGGTGCATTTTTCCCCATATTCCATCCAGTTTGCTTTATTTTTATAATATATTACACTTGATCTTTCTTGAATAAGTTTCTCCATTTCTTTTTGTTTTTCCTCTAATTTATTCTGAGCCTCTATGTTACAGTTTTTATTGCTATCTATCTGTTCTGTTAGACCTTCTATTTCCTTTGTTAGTGTGGACTCTTTTGACCTAAATTGCTTTTGTTTTCGAGATGAGTACTGAATTACATGGCCTCTAAAGGCACATTTAAAGGTATCCCATACAATAAGGGGATTTGCTGTACCTATGTTATGTCGGAAAAAATCAGTTATAAATTCCTCTGTCCTAGTTAAAAACAAGTTATCATCCAATAGGCTTTGATTACATTTCCAATAACCTCGCCCACGTGGAAATTCAGTAAGAGTAATGTATATGGCAATTATATGATGGTGCGACCGCATTCTGTCCCCTATCAACACTTTTTAAACTTTTGGTGCCAACGAGAATGACATAAGAAAGTAGACAAGACGACTAGCTTGATTGAGTCTCCGCCATGTATATCTCACTAGATCAGGATATTTAAGCCTCCATATATCTACTAGTTCTAATGTATCCATGACATTCACGATTTCCTTAAGAGCATGAGGGTGATTGTTTATAGTGTGATTTCCTTTACGATCCATTGAGCTATTTAAAACGGTATTATAATCTCCCACCATAATAATAGAGTCTTGAATTGCTTGCAAGGTCGATAATGTATTATATATACAGTGGGAAGAACAAGTATTTGATACACTGCCGATTTTGCAGGTTTTCCTTCTTACAAAGCATGTAGAGGTCTGTAATTTTTATCATAGGTACACTTCAACTGTGAGAGACGGATTCTAAAACAAAAATCCAGAAAATCACATTGTATGATTTTTAAGTAATTAATTTGCATGTTATTGCATGACATAAGTATTTGATACATCAGAAAAGCAGAACTTAATATTTGGTACAGAAACCTTTGTTTGCAATTACAGAGATCATACGTTTCCTGTAGGTCTTGACCAGGTTTGCACACACTGCAGCAGGGATTTTGGCCCACTCCTCCATACAGACCTTCTCCAGATCCTTCAGGTTTCGGGGCTGTTGCTGGGCAACAAGGACTTTCAGCTCCCTCCAAAGATTTTCTATTGGGTTCAGGTCTGGAGACTGGCTAGGCCACTCCAGGACCTTGAGATGTTTCTTACGGAGCCACTCCTTAGTTGCCCTGGCTGTGTGTTTCGGGTCGTTGTCATGCTGGAAGACCCAGCCACGACCCATCTTCAATGCTCTTACTGAGGGAAGGAGGTTGTTGGCCAAGATCTCACGATACATGGCCCCATCCATCCTCCCCTCAATACGGTGCAGTCATCCTGTCCCCTTTGCAGAAAAACATCCCCAAAGAATGATGTTTCCACCTCCATGCTTCACGGTTGGGATGGTGTTCTTGGGGTTGTACTCATCCTTCTTCTTCCTCCAAACATGGCGAGTGGAGTTTAGACCAAAAAGCTCTATTTTTGTCTCATCAGACCACATGACCTTCTCCCATTCCTCCTCTGGATCATCCAGATGGTCATTGGCAAACTTCAGACGGGCCTGGACATGCGCTAGCTTGAGCAGGGGGACCTTGCGTGCACTGCAGGATTTTAATCCATGACGGCGTAGTGTGTTACTAATGGTTTTCTTTGAGACTGTGGTCCCAGCTCTCTTCAGGTCATTGACCAGGTCCTGCCGTGTAGTTCTGGGCTGATCCCTCACCTTCCTCATGATCATTGATGCCCCACGAAGTGAGATCTTGCATGGAGCCCCAGACCGAGGGTGATTGACCGTCATCTTGAACTTCTTCCATTTTCTAATAATTGCGCCAACAGTTGTTGCCTTCTCACCAAGCTGCTTGCCTATTGTCCTGTAGCCCATCCCAGCCTTGTGCAGGTCTACAATTTTATCCCTGATGTCCTTACACAGCTCTCTGGTCTTGGCCATTGTGGAGAGGTTGGAGTCTGTTTGATTGAGTGTGTGAACAGGTGTCTTTTATACAGGTAACGAGTTCAAACAGGTGCAGTTAATACAGGTAATGAGTGGAGAAAAGGAGGGCTTCTTAAAGAAAAACTAACAGGTCTGTGAGAGCCGGAATTCTTACTGGTTGGTAGATGATCAAATACTTATGTCATGCAATAAAATGCAAATTAATTACTTAAAAATCATACAATGTGAATTTCTGGATTTTTGTTTTAGATTCCGTCTCTCACAGTTGAAGTGTACCTATGATAGAAATCACAGACCTCTACATGCTTTGTAAGTAGGAAAACCTGCTAAATCGGCAGTGTATCAAATACTTGTTCTCCCCACTGTATTTTCAAAGAAGTGTGGATCATCATTATTTGGTCCGTAAAGGTTAATGAGCCATATTTGTTTATGGTCCAATAACATATTTAAAATAATCCATCTACCTTGCATATCTGTTTGGAATATTTGCACATTCGGATCGAAATTACTGTTAATTAATATCATCACCCCTTTTGAGTTTCTTAGCCCATGGGAGAAGTATATTCCCCCCCCATTCATTCAATTTCATCTAGAATTGTTGAATGGGTTTCCTGTAAACAATATATATTATATTCCTTCTCTTTGAGCCATGTAAATATTGTTCTTCTTTTGTTATTATCTGCTAAGCCATTACAATTATAACTGGCTATACTTATTTCACCACATACCATAATGAGATAAAAGTTTCAAATCTCTTTGTCATTATATATGTTTGTAAATGTACCAATAGAAAATACCATAGTGATTGAGTGTCCATATAGCTATACCATGATATTTGCAATGTTACTAAATAACCCTCCAATTGTTCTCCACTAATTCCCCCGCTAAAACCCCTCCCCTTCCCAAGTTGGGCCGTCATCCCAGTGATCAGCATACCACCCCTGTCCCCCTGGATCCCTATGCCCCCGAGGGGCCAGGACCCATCCATCGAAAACATCACATAGTGCCACCCACAAAACAGAAGCAGGTCAACTGCCAAAAGCATTTCCAATGCTCTCACCTCAATATATTTATATAGCTATTTAAAAAAATATCTATTCAAATATCTTGCATATCTTATTTTCCATCATTATCAATGAATGTGCGTAATAATGTCGGCATTCATGCGTACGATTCTAACCTATAACCCAAATTGCCATTGTATTGCATTACATTTTTAACAAGCAACTACCACTTCAGCAAACAACCACTGCGATCCAACCCCCCAAGCAATGGATATTAGACCATTGGAAATCTGTCCTTTGGTCTGATGAGTCCAAATGTGAGATTTTTGGTTCCAACCGCTGTGTCTTTGTGAGACGCAGAGAAGGTGAACGGATGATCTCCGCATGTGTGGTTCCCACCGTAAAGCATGGAGGAGGTGTGATGGTGTGGGGGTGCTTTACTGGTGACACTGTCAGTGATTTATTTAGAATTCAAGGCACACTTAACCAGCATGGCTACCACAGCATTCTGCAGCGATACGCCATCCCATCTGGTTTGCGCTTACTGGGACTATCATTTGTTTTTCAACATGACAATGACCCAAAACACACCTCCAGGCTGTGTAAGGGCTATTTGACCAAGAAGCAGAGTGATGGAGTGCTGCATCAGATGACCTGGCCTCCACAATCACCCGACCTGAACCCAATTGAGATGGTTTGGGATGAGTTGGACCGCAGAGTGAAGGAAAAGCAGCCAACAAGTGCTCAGCATATGTGGGAACTCCTTCAAGACTGTTGGAAAAGCATTCCAGGTGACTACCTCATGAAGCTGGTTGAGAGAATACCAAGAGTGTGCAAAGCTGTCATCAAGGCAAAGGGTGGCTACTTTGAAGAATCTAAAATCCAAAATATATTTTGATTAGTTTAACACTGTTTTGGTTACTACATGATTCCATATGTGTTATTTCATAGTTTTGATGTCTTCACTATTCTTCTACAATGTAGAAATACTAGAAATAAAGAAAAACCCTTGAATGAGTAGGTGTGTCCAAACTTTTGACTGGTACTGTATATTCATATAAAGTATTCATTTATTATATCTGTGTCCATATTGTCCATGATTTTCAAGTAGATAGATCATACAGTTCCACAGAAAATAGCATAATTAATGGTAAAAAGCATCTATTCAACAATGACCTTATTTTAAATTAACTCCGCAACTCTTCCAACTATTTACTTTTTCCACAACTGCCACCAGTTTGACACCAAAACATTGGCAACAAATACATATTGATATAGTAAAAAAAAATCAAAAAGTTTGTAAAAAACTGTTTGTGACAAAGAATATTAAGGATAGTTCATGCTGAAACCCTCAAATTAAACACCAATCTTCACTAAGTTGATGGTATATATTTAGGATAATGTTTTACAGCTTTGTCATTCTTTTTTTTCTTTTTTTATCATTGTCGTATATGAAGATTATGACGTTGTTAATGTTTTAAGTGGAATCGGAGAGAATGTTTATTTTAGTTCAAAAGTAGCCAGTTGTAGGGTGACGCCCCAGGGGAGACAGGTGATTGGACAGCAGAGGGAGCAACCCATATTTTTACATTGTTTATAAGTATATGCTGGAGGAAAAAGAGGTTAGAGCAGCCATTGCAATCTGGGACGTTGCTCTCCGGGTGATCTTGACACCTGTAACTCATGCTGAAAGCTTGTGATATGAATAAACTTATGATCAAAGGTTCAGTATGAGCGGACTCCTTTGTTTGACAGCAATGAGCACCAGCAGCGACAAGATACGACACAATGGGGGCTCGTCCGGGATTGGTCTGCAACTTCCCTTTGTTTCATTCATGAGCAGCGAGGTGACTACCGCTCAAGCCGGCTAAGGTGAGATTCCTCACAAATTATTGGGCGTTAGTTGTTTGGCTGGCTTGTGAATGTGCGCTGGTGAAGGTGTACCATGTAAATTACTTGGGTTTGTGCTGATGTGGTGCTATTGCGGTCGACTAGGGGTCTGTCATAATTATTCTAAAATTGTACAGCAATTGAAGGCAGATATTAACGGCAGATATTAAGGCAGATATTGGCAGATATAATACAAGGCAGATATACGTATACATTAGGGCACTGTACCGTGTAAGACCCCGGAGTGGGCGATCCAGGATGGGCCGAAAATCCGTTTGCGCGTTAGATGTGCATTTGGTGTGTTCTAAAAAACTCGGGTTGATGGAATTTATCTGATTGTGATTATTGCTCATCTTTCATCCGACGGGGTGTCTGCTTGGGGTAATCTCTCAGTAGATGGTCATTGAACTCACGGCATCACAAACAGTAGAGAATAAGACAAAGAAAAGGGCAGTGCAGGGTACCTGTCACGTGTTGCAAGCCACAGGTTAGCTAGAGGCTAATGCTAAATGCTAATGCTAAATGCTAATTGTGTTGCGTGCTACATGCTAACGGGTGACCTTAGGGGGTCCATTGCGATGGAATAAAGCCTCTTAAATTATGTTTGTGTGTGTGTAGAATTCAGAGTTCTATGCAAGTGTGAGCTCTGTTAAGTGTTATTGTTTGACTATGAGGGGAAAACGGAGGTACAGCAGGACTGTTAACTGTCTATTTGGGTTGGGGAGAGATCTAAGAATCTCCCTTCCACGGTGAAAAAGTATTTTTGAATGTATCGCGCATGCGTGTGATTTTGCTAAACTACAACACGTTTAATTTTACGACACTACACTACAAAACGGGGGAGTTTATGGCACGAGATTATGAGACGTTGGTTTACGGCACTAGACTACAACACGTTGTTTACTAAAACTACAACACAGGGATTGTGGGTAAAGTGTCATATTTCTGTTGGGCTGTGCGTGCTGCAGGGGGAGACACAGAGAAATAGCCACAGACAAAGAGAGATTTGGACACGAATCTTCTAGTTGTTAAAGCGGCTGTTGTTTGAAAATGAAACTATTTGTTGAGATGTAGTGAATGTATAAATTAGATATATGTTGACGGATTATAATAAATTAAATAAAATGACGATTAAAATAAAGAAAAATGTTTTTGAGCGATCTATTTAGTCCTGAGTTAAGTCTTAGAGCGAATGTGAGCGGGGGAATATTGAATATGGTTGAAATAACTCAGTGATTGCATTAACTACTAAAATCTTTTTCTGTGTCTCTGTTCTTTTGTCATATGAGAGGAACGATAGGACAAGACGAGAGGAGAGAGAGGGAGAAAGAAAGAGAGGTGCTGACGTGACATCACGTGACGGGGATCGAGTCAAAAAGGGTTTGGTACTGGTCTGTTTACAAAATCTTCCCCTACAAGATATTTGATGTTATGACAATTTCACATAGGCTTGGCAAATACTGATTTATTAAAAATTGCATTTTGAAGTCTCTGTGCATCACTTGGGTTGATTGGAGTTGTGTTGGGAATCAAGGACTGACATTATTCTGTAAAATTAAGATAATTAGGTGCTTATAGAGCAAGGGGGTTTATGGGAATTGTAGTGTTGTAGGATTAGAGGGCTTTGTTTTTAGGATTGCTGTGAAGTTGACTACTTGTATTCACTTTCCGGATGGGTTATGGTAAGATAGCCACTAATTGATAAATTGGCAAGATAGGATATAGAAATAAAAAATTGGTTTTAATTATTCATAATTTTTAATTGATTTTTTAATTGATTTTTTATTTTAGTTAAAAATATTTTTTGAATAAAATTTTAAATTGAATTTTTTAAATATTCATATTTTTGTTGATTGATTTAAAAAAAATAAAAAAATTGGGGGTTGTTTAGTTTATATTAATAATTAAAGGGGGGAAGCCATAGGCTATATAGTCTAAAATAAAATAATTCACAATAAAGGAATATAAACGGGTTGTTACAATGGGGAGAAAGGACAGCAAGGCTATGAAAGTCATTACACCGGTTGATATAGTTGAGAATAGTAATCCTTTAGTTAAGGGTATTGCGAGGTTATCCGGCAAATGAAACAAAAGTTGCCCTTCATTCTCAAACAAAAACTGATAAAAGATTCCAGCGATAAGATAAACAAAGGTATAGAGAAAATGCTAAAGGAAGAGAAGGCGACAGAAAAACTAATGGCAGAAGTTTGTACACCTTTCTCACATACGGATTCAGCAAAAAGACCCCCACCTTATGAGAAGGAAGTAGAGCTTAGGGATGTTTATCCTCAGCTTCCAGTGATCATCCAGGAGGGTGATTATTGCATCAGAGATGAAGATGAACGAATAATAGATAGAGAACAAGCAGAAACGACCAGAAAGATGAATCCAAAACTCCAGAAGGAAGAAAATGAGATGTCTGGAAGAGAAGAGTGAGGTTAAGGAAGATGGA
Source organism: Coregonus lavaretus (assembly GCF_964263955.1). Classification (NCBI taxonomy): domain Eukaryota; kingdom Metazoa; phylum Chordata; class Actinopteri; order Salmoniformes; family Salmonidae; genus Coregonus; species Coregonus lavaretus. The sequence continues at coordinate 170,542 of NW_028157546.1, forward strand.
ACTTGAAGAAGATGATGAAGATGAAGATCAGAGTGATTGAGAAGAGATCATGGGTGGATATGACTCTGTGATCAGAAGGAAGTTGGCAAGAGAGGAAAGAAGAAGGATACTAGAGATTTGATCTCTGATGGAAGTTGAAGGAAGAAGGATACAAGAGATTCGAGTTCTGATGAAAGTGATGAAGATTTGGAGATTAAAGGTGCTTCATGTTCAAGAGGATTTTATCCTACAATGACTAGCAAAGAAGAAATAGAGATATAGACCGATGCGTATCATGCCTGGATAAAGCAAATAGTTTAGAAGAAGTAACACAGCTGAAGATACAGAAGAGAAGAAAAACTGCTGAGAAAAGAATCCCAGGAATTGGAGGAGAAGAATACATTGAGGCCAAGGAAAAAGGCCACTAGTAAGAAGATGATGGAAGATGATATTTCGAGGACAGAACTTAGAATATAACCTTTTGAAGAATACTGATATGTCAACAATCACTGCCACAGCTTCAACAGGACCAGTTCCAACCGCAATGGTACCAGCCACCAATGGGGGTACCAGTTGTGTCATATCCACAGACAGGTTCTGGACAGACGCAGAATTGGAGAGGAAGAGGACGAGAAGGCTTAGAAGGAGGAGGAAGATTCCAGCTACACTTCCAGCAACTTTCAGAAGAGTGTTATAATTGTGGACAGATTGGTTACTTTACCTGTGACTGCAATGCGCCAGGAGGAAACAACAGAGGACATTTCTAAGGAAGATAAAGGGGCCAGTCAAGATCATCTGGAGGACAGGTGAACCCTAAGGATTCTAGAGCCTAGAAGATACGAAGGGGGGTGTCCGCTGATAGCACCGATTAGAGAAGAAGGGAAAATATCCAACAATTGAAGTGAAAACAAAGGACTATGAGAAATGATGGTGAATAGTGGAAAAGCTTTTATCTGTGTTCAGCCTAAAGAGGTTAAACATCTCACTATGTACAATTAACTAATTAGGATAGGGATTTGAGGTAGTAAAACAGTTAATTACTCTTAAGGAACCAATTGAGCTCTGCTATAAAAATCAAAGAGAAATTAAAATAGACATACTAATATTAGAACATATACCTATTGCATTGTTGGAAAGAGATGCATTGTGTAAATTGAACTGTACAATAAGACGTACACTAGACGGCTGTCTGGTAGAAGATTTTAAAAAGAATAGGGTTTTTGGGAATCATATTTGCTTGAAAAGATAATATCATAGGAAGGATGATAATCTATTAGACTGCCTATTAGACAATATGTCTGAAAAATAAAGTTAAAAGGGGTGACTGTTATTCTGGGTTACATTCCTACACCAAGAGATTTCAAACTAGGCTAAAAGGTGTTTAGTCGTTTGCCAAGTCTGTGTGTAAAGAAGTCAGAAGCAGGTGGGGACTTCCCAATCACATATTCTAAAAATTAGTGGTAAAGGATTTTGTGAATAAATCAGTGGAAAAGGTTTTTAAAGGTTAGGAGAAAAGATTAGATTAAAAAAAGTTAGGAGAACTAGGGTTGAAGGAACTCTAAGACAGTAAACTAAGTTTCAAAGTTAGTAGTAAGAGAGAAAGAACAGTGGTGAAGGACATTTTAGAGTTTAGTGGGAAGATAGATATGGTAGGAGTTTAGATCTGTTAGGAGCAGATGCGTTGCTGAATGATAAGAGAAGATTGAGGGTGATTGAGTATCTATACTTACAGTTCCCAGCAGGAAGATCAAGGTAATTGTGGGTGTATTTTTTATAATCAAAAGTTTGAAAGTCAGGGATTAGAGGTAGGACTGAGAGTTTAAAAAAAAGTGACACTAGTGGTGATAGAGGGAAATACAAGTAAGGAGTTAAAAGTCTTAGGGAAAATAGATGAAGTAACAACAATGACATTAACACTTCAGTATATTAAAACAACAGTGAGAAGCAATTTAACTCTTTCAACATTGATAGTTATTAAAGCCATAAATATATCGCAATTGATTATAAGGGAACCAATAGCTCCAGCACCAATTTTAGGGGAACGCTGTTTTTATGGTACGGATGGAGAGTGCTGTCAATGGTAGTAAGGATAGGGTTAAAATAGGAGAGCAGATAGTGGTAGAGAACAATATAGATTCATCTGAAATAGTGAAGGATACTATCATGGAGGTACAGGATGAGGTCTTTGATTTTAATGACAGACAAGGAGAGGTATCTGATCAGTACCGCTCGTTAGGGAAGAGAGAAACTAAATGCATATGGTTTGATTCTTCTGTTGTGAAAATTCAAGATGGATGGGCAGGTAGGAATCTTTGGTTCCAGCAGCTAGCTCATTCTGTAAGATCAGTGAGGAATCTTGAGGGTCCATGTCTGTTGAGAATTCCAGCACCAAACATTTTAGAGACGGTCGCTCGACCTCTATCAAGTATGTGTCAATCTTATGCTTTGTCATGGCTGTTGTATCAGCAACGAGCCTTGACAGATAAAGTAATGTCGTTGTCAAAACATTTGTTTAAACCTAGGTTTAGGTGTTCTTGGTTAAATGAATTACCCTATGTGAATTTGTTAGATGGTAAGGAAAATCAGGTAACAGCGAACCCTGAAGCATTGGAGGTGAAAGCAGTGAGGGCTAAAAGTTGTTTTTGTTCTAATAAAATATATGATGGAAAGGGTATGTTCATGGGAATATCAGATTGTGATGATTATATGATAACTTTGGGTATGCATGACCTTAAGGGTAGTAATGAGAAATATAATGTTACTTTTTATGTTCCAGGTAGTAAGAACAGCAAGACTTTGATGGTGAAAAATTAGCTTTTGCCTGACAATGTGACAATTGGGAATTTTAGAGATATTTGGAGGGTTTGTGGTGATAAAGCGTATATATTCTTACCCTATGGATGGACAGGATGTTGTTACATGTCAACGTTGAAGCTTCCATATGAGGCTTTTACCATTAAAAGAGGAATAGCACCGGACACAGATAAATCTAAATCTAGGTTTGGAAATAGGGTGAAAAGAGACATGGCGACATGTCATAGTCTTCAGCCTATCATTGGAGGATAAGGCTAAGAGAGAAGGGGGGACTTTTTCCATGGTATGGTGTAACATTTTTGGCAGATCATATTGATAATATTAGCTATACTTTGATTCCAGATAGTTCAGATAGTATCACTATGCGTTGAAGAATATAAGGGATGCGTTTGGTAGATCTGAAGGAGCTGGATGGTCAGCGAAGACTTGGTTGCAAGATCAGTTAGGCCCAGTAGGAGCAGTGATGGATCAGATTTTAATAGCAGCTTTGATAGCACTGTGTGTGATGTTTGTGATTTGTTACTGACCTTTGCGAAAGCTATGATATTAAGATGGGTTGGAGTTGTGATGCCTGGAGACAACACTCAGATGCCGTTGTTGACTGTTCCTGATCTGGATGAAGATGGACAAGGGGGTCTGGATGGAGTATTAATGGATAAATATCCTTTTTGATTATTTGATCATTTTTCAAATTTGTTTTCAATAGTAGTGTGATTTTTAGTATGATTTTATGAATCAAAGGGGGGAATGGGATAATGTGATTCATACATCATTTATATATCATTTTTATATTCTTAGTTGATCTTGATGTTTAATTTGAAAGTGTTTGTTTTGCAAAAGATACTGTTTGGTCTTTTCTTTTCTTCCAGAAGCGTTTGGGGGAAAATGTAAAGATTGAAATACTCAAAGAAAGGACAATATGAAAGGACAATGACTGGAGGAGATGGAACCAGGAAGGAGTGGAAAGGTTCTGATTCCATCATCAACAATGCATTGGAAGTCGAGACTACGGGGGAGATGAAGTGTAGTGGACTACATTCCAGTGTCTGCAATGAAATATAGACATATTTGCATGTGTAATACATAATTTGTGTCATAGTCTTAGGTATTAATTTTTGTAGAAGGATATTTGATGTTATTGAATACATGTGGGGATCTTAGATGTTTTTGTTTATTTCGTGAATGCTTAGGGACAGGGAGTCTAGGCAGGGAGAGGTCCACTGTAGGATCCGATGGGTTGACCAGCCTTAGAGTGGACATTTTTTGGATAGTATTTTGTTTGCAGGGGCTTACATGTGTATTTAATTGCATCATAGTTTCAAATGCATTGATAAGGATTTATGAGTTTATCTGGAGTATCTAGGTGGTTGCCTGGGGCAGAGGGACCGTGAGAGAATTTTACTGTCTTGATTGATGGATCTGGAAAGATGGCTGCCAGACAGTTTTTCGCTCTCACACTGTTAGGCCTACTGCTGCTAGGTAGCTCTCTCTCTGCTCTCCCCCTCCCCTCTGTCTGTCCTTGATTGCAGGAGTGAAGTCTGGTGTGCGGGAGTCAGGGTTCCAGCTGCAGCTCATTCACCATAATCACCTCAGCCTTTAAGACCCGGTCAAACTTGCCACTCATCGTCAGATCATAGTCAAGATGACCATGTTAGTCTCGCTGTCGACTCAACCTGTTTGTTTTCGCTCTTTGTGTTTTTGGCCTGTTCTATTTACTTTTCTCCTGTGCCACAGATTGTTGGAACCTGACTCCTGCCTCCGCTTCACTCCTGCCACCACCATCCTGCTTTCCACTACCGGACCTCCCTTTTGGACTCACCACGGACACTAGGACATTACGGTACCACACCTGCCCTGACCTGGATCTGTCACCCTCCCTGTAACCTGGACTTGCTCTTCCCCTATTATTGGAAACCTGGACTAATTGAACATTGTAAATAAACCTGTTAAACCTTCTCTGGCTTGGTGTAGTTGTCTGCATTTGGGTTCAAAACCTGTTAAATCATGACAGTATGATCTGACCAACATGAACCCAGCAGACAGTAGCTCGGATACCACCCCAGAGTGCACTCAAATTTGGACTGCCATAGCCAATCAGGGCATTTTACTTGGCCAACATGATACCCTGTTTAAGACTATTGCTGAGAACAGTCAGGTGCTGCTTAATCAGGTTCAATTACTCACCAATCAAGTGTCTGCCCTTACTACCCAAGTTAATAATGCACCCCTCGGGCATGGCATACAAACTGCTCCTTCTCCTGCTCCACCTGTTTTTCCTACCCCTTCAGCCCAGATCAGAGAGCCTTTTGTTCCTGCTCCAGAGCGCTATGACGGGAACATGGGAACCTGTGGCGATTTTTTTGACTCAATGCTCGTTAGTGTTTGAACAACAGCCCCTTACCTACGCCTCAGAAAGAGCCCGTATTGCCTACCTTATCAACTCTACTAGCGGTTCCGCTCGTGCCTGGGGATCCGCGGTCTGGGAGAGTCAGTCGGACATTTGCAACGCTTACGTTGCCTTCACCACTGAGATGAGGAAGGTTTTTGACCACCCCGTACGGGGCAAGGAGGCTGCGAAACGGTTGTTTTCTCTTCGGCAGGGGGCTCGCAGTGTGGCGGAGATGGCAGTGGAGTTTCGGACTTTAGCTGCAGTGAGTGGTTGGAATGACGAGGCATTACAAGGAGTGTTCATCAATGCTTTGTCTGAGACTTTAAAATATGAATTGGTGTCATATGATGAATCGCCTACGCTGGATAATCTTATTTCACTCACCATCAGGTTGGATAATCGGATTCGGGAGCGCCGCCGGGAGAGGAGTGTTAGTTCCAAGCAACCTGTCTGTCGTCAACAAACTCCTCCCCGCATCTTCCCTACGGAGAAAGCCGTGTCTTCCCGAGTCGATACGAGGAGCACTGAACCCGAAGCCATGGAGGTGGGTCGTGCACGGTTGTCCTCAGAGGAGCGTGCACGTCGTATTCAGGCTCGGGTCTGCCTGTATTGTGGAGAAGCTGGTCATTTCGTTCCTTCCTGCCCAGTTCGTCCGGGAAAAGGGCCGGCTCATCATTATTGGGAGAAGTTTTGGTGAGCCGAGCAGCGGATTCTTCCTCTTCTCCCCGCATTCTGCTCCAGGCATCCCTCCAGTGGCAGTCCCAGAATTTCTCTGTTAGTGCGCTGGTTGACTCTGGTGCCGATGAAAGCTTTTTGGATAGAGAGTGGGCTCAACAAATGGATTTGGAGACTGTTCCTATGGACTGTCCGCTGCAGGCTAAGGGTCTAAATGGACAATTGTTGACCCGTATTACTCATCAGACTGTTCCTGTTTGTCTCAGAGTGTCGGGTAATCATCAGGAGAACATTCAATTCCATATAATCGACTGCCCACAGACCCCCCTGGTCCTTGGTATCCCCTGGCTCATAAGACACAATCCACACATTGATTGGGTGACAGGTAGAATTGTTTCATGGAGCACATTTTGTCATGTGAATTGTTTGTGTTCTGCTCAGACCCCTGCCAGCACTGTGCCTCAACCTCCACTGGAGTCCATGGATCTTTCTGCTGTCCCTGACGTGTATCATGACCTGGCATCCGTTTTCTGCAAACACAGAGCTACTTCTCTTCCTCCTCACCGGCCTTACGACTGCGCCATTGACCTCCAGCCAGGAGCCCCGCTCCCCAGCAGTCGCCTGTACAATCTCTCCCGCCCGGAGACGGAGGCTATGGAGAACTACATTCGGGACTCCTTGGCGGCAGGTATTATTCGTCCTTCCTCGTCACCTGTAGGAGCGGGATTCTTTTTTGTTGCTAAGAAGGATAAGACCCTCAGACCCTGTATTGATTTCCGTGGACTTAACAACATCACCATTAAGAACAAATATTCTCTGCCATTAATTAATTCTGCTTTTCCCCTCCTTCATGGTGCAACTATCTTTACCAAACTGGATCTACGAAATGCGTATCACCTGGTGCGCATTCGTAAAGGTGATGAATGGAAGACTGCCTTCAACACACCCTTGGGACATTTTGAGTATCTAGTTATGCCTTTTGGGTTGTCCAATGCCCCTGCTGTTTTTCAGGCACTAGTCAATGATGTCCTTCGGGACATGTTGAATCGGTTTGTTTTTGTCTATCTGGATGATATCTTGATTTTCTCAGAGTCCTCCCAGGAACATGAACTGCATGTGCGCCAGGTGTTGCAAAGGTTGTTGGAGAACAAACTGTTTGTGAAGATGGAGAAATGTGAATTTCATGTGTCTGAGACCTCTTTTTTGGGTTACATCATAGCTCAGGGGGAGTTGCGGATGGACCCAGCTAAGATCTCTGCTGTCACGGACTGGCCAGCCCCCTCCACCCGCAAACAACTTCAACGATTCCTGGGGTTTGCGAACTTCTACAGGAGGTTCATCAAGGACTACAGCCGCATTGCGGCGCCACTCACCGCTCTCACCTCCATCTCACAACCGTTCGCTTGGAATGAAGGGGCCGAATCAGCGTTCGAAGAACTGAAACATCGCTTCGCCTCGGCTCCCATTCTGATGCAGCCGGACCCCGACCGCCAGTTTGTCGTGGAGGTGGATGCATCCGACACTGGGGTAGGTGCGGTGTTGTCACAACGTTCTCCTGAAGATGACAAACTGCATCCCTGTGCTTTTCTTTCAAGGAAACTTTCTCAGGCAGAGAGGAATTATGATGTTGGCAATCGTGAACTGCTCGCCGTTAAGCTGGCTCTCGAGGAGTGGCGACATTGGTTGGAGGGGGCGGAACAACCCTTCATCGTTTGGACGGATCATAAGAATCTGGCTTACATCCAGTCAGCGAAGCAGCTCAACCCCCGTCAAGCCAGGTGGGCACTATTTTTTGGGAGATTCAATTTTTCTCTGTCTTACCGTCCTGGGTCACGCAACGTCAAGCCTGACGCCCTGTCTCGAGTTCATTCGGCTGTTGATACTGGTAGTAACCCTGAACCCATCTTGCCTCCTACCTGCAGTATTGCGGCCATCACATGTGACATCGAAGGGATTGTTAGACAGGCTCAACATCATCAAGCTGACCCTGGGAGGGGTCCTCCTAACCGGTTGTTTGTCCCTGAGTCTGCTCGCTCCCAGGTACTTCAGTGGGCTCACTCGTCTCCCCTTACCTGTCACCCTGGAGTTTCGCGGACCCTTGACTTTGTGCGAAGGAAGTTCTGGTGGCCCACGATGGAGGCGGACACTCGAGCCTTCATTGCTGCTTGTACGGTATGTGCACGAAGTAAGAACTCCACCCAGGCCAGCGCTGGTCATCTACGACCTCTACCTATACCCAGCCGGCCCTGGTCGCACATTGCTATGGATTTTGTCACTGGACTTCCCCCCTCGTCTGGTAAGACTGTCATTCTTACTGTGATTGATCGTTTTTCGAAGTTCGCTCATTTTTTGGCCCTACCTAAACTGCCCACTGCCAGAGAGACGGCTGATATTTTGGTTGAACATGTGTTCCGCTCTCATGGTCTACCCACGGATATTGTCTCTGACAGGGGTCCCCAGTTTGTCTCCCAGGTATGGAAAGCTTTCTGTAAAGCTTTGGGCATCACATCCAGCCTGTCCTCTGGATATCACCCCCAGACCAACGGGCAAGCCGAGAGAGCGAACCAGGAGATGGAGACCGCTCTCCGCTGTGTCACAGGGTCTAACCCTGGGTCATGGAGCTCCATGCTCCCCTGGGTGGAATATGCTCATAACACCTTGACTAACGCTTCCTCTGGTTTGTCTCCCTTTCTGTGTGCTCTGGGTTATCAACCACCCCTGTTCCCTTCTCAAGAAAGGGAACTGGCGGTACCCTCGGTGCAGTCCCACATGCGCCGCTGCTTCAAGGTCTGGAGGAAGGCCAGGGTAGCTCTGTCCCGAGCTTCGGCGTACATGCAGAGGCAAGCCAACCGTCACCGGTCCCAGGCTCCCGGTTACTCTCCTGGTCAAGAGGTATGGCTTAAGTCACGTGACCTTCCATTGAAAGTGGAGTCTAAGAAGATGGCGCCTCGTTTCATAGGACCGTTCAAGATACTGTCTATTGTTAACCCCTGCGCGGTTAAGCTACAGCTTCCTGCCTCCCTACGGGTTAATTCCACCTTTCATGTTTCCCAGATTAAGCCTGTGTCGGTTAGCCCTCTGTGCCCGCCCTCTCGTCCCCCTCCTCCGCCCAGGATCGTGGGTGGGGGTCCGGTCTACACTGTCCGGCGACTTCTGGATGTTCGCCGCCAGGGTCGTGGTTTCCAGTACCTGGTGGATTGGGAGGGTTATGGTCCTGAGGAACGTTCCTGGGTGCCCAGGAGCTTCATTGTGGATTCTGCTCTGGTCCGTGAGTTTCATAGGTTACATCCTGATAAACCCTGTCGGCCGCCAGGTGGCGTCCGTAGAGGGGGGGGTACTGTTAGGCCTACTGCTGCTAGGTAGCTCTCTCTCTGCTCTCCCCCTCCCCTCTGTCTGTCCTTGATTGCAGGAGTGAAGTCTGGTGTGCGGGAGTCAGGGTTCCAGCTGCAGCTCATTCACCATAATCACCTCAGCCTTTAAGACCCGGTCAAACATGCCACTCATCGTCAGATCATAGTCAAGATGACCATGTTAGTCTCGCTGTCGACTCAACCTGTTTGTTTTCGCTCTTTGTGTTTTTGGCCTGTTCTATTTACTTTTCTCCTGTGCCACAGATTGTTGGAACCTGACTCCTGCCTCCGCTTCACTCCTGCCACCACCATCCTGCTTTCCACTACCGGACCTCCCTTTTGGACTCACCACGGACACTAGGACATTACGGTACCACACCTGCCCTGACCTGGATCTGTCACCCTCCCTGTAACCTGGACTTGCTCTTCCCCTATTATTGGAAACCTGGACTAATTGAACATTGTAAATAAACCTGTTAAACCTTCTCTGGCTTGGTGTAGTTGTCTGCATTTGGGTTCAAAACCTGTTAAATCATGACACACACTCCATAAAGATTTGTTCATATTTCATAGTAATGTATTCACACTTCATAAACATTTATTCATATTTCATATAAAGGTATTTACACTCTAGAGGGAAAGTTTTTTTGGTTTAATGTTAAAGATACTCAATAAGATGAATTGTTACTTGTCATAATCCTATTCTGTTTGTTTTCGAGACTGTTTAGTCTCGAAGGGGGGAATGTCGTATATGAAGATTATGACGTTGTTAATGTTTTAAGTGGAATCGGAGAGAATGTTTATTTTAGTTCAAAAGTAGCCAGTTGTAGGGTGACGCCCCAGGGGAGACAGGTGATTGGACAGCAGAGGGAGCAACCCATATTTTTACATTGTTTATAAGTATATGCTGGAGGAAAAAGAGGTTAGAGCAGCCATTGCAATCTGGGACGTTGCTCTCCGGGTGATCTTGACACCTGTAACTCATGCTGAAAGCTTGTGATATGAATAAACTTATGATCAAAGGTTCAGTATGAGCAGACTCCTTTGTTTGACAGCAATGAGCACCAGCAGCGACAAGATACGACATCATCTTATTCAATTATTTTATATATATTACATGTAATCACTGGCCACTTTAATAAATGGAACACTAGTCACTTTAATAATGCCACTTTAATATTTTTCTTATTTTATTTAACCTTTATTTAACCAGGAAAGCCAGTTGAGAACAAGTTCTCATTTACAACTGCGACCTGGCCAAGATAAAGCAAAGCAGTGCGATAAAAACAACAACACAGAGTTACATATGGGGTAAAACAAAACATAAAGTCAAAAATACAACAGAATATATATACAGTGTGTGCAAATGTAGCAAGTTATGGAGGTAAGGCAATAAATAGGCTATAGTGCAAAATAATTACAATTAGTATTAACACTGGAATGATAGATGTGCAAGAGATGATGTGCAAATAGAGATACTGGGGTGCAAATGAGCAAAATAAATAACAATATGGGGATGAGGTAGTTGGGTGGGCTAATTTCAGATGGGCTATGTACAGGTGCAGTGAGCGGTAAGGTGCTCTGACAACTGATGCTTAAAGTTAATGAGGGAGATAAGAGTCTCCAGCTTCAGAGATTTTTGCAATTCGTTCCAGTCATTGGCAGCAGAGAACTGGAAGGAATGGCGGCCAAAGGAGGTGTTGGCTTTGGGGATGACCAGTGAGATATACCTGCTGGAGCGCATACTACGGGTGGGTGTTGCTATGGTGACCAATGAGCTAAGATAAGGCGGGGATTTGCCTAGCAGTGATTTATAGATGGCCTGGAGCCAGTGGGTTTGGCGACGAAAATGTAGTGAGGACCAGCCAACAAGAGCGTACAGGTCACAGTGGTGGGTAGTATATGGGGCTTTGGAGACAAAACGGATGGCACTGTGATAGACTACATTCAATTTGCTGAGTAGAGTGTTGGAGGCTATTTTGTAAATGACATCGCCGAAGTCAAGGATCGGTAGGATAGTCAGTTTTACGAGGGCATGTTTGGCAGCACCTAGGTATTTGTAGTTGTCCACATACTCTAGGTCAGACCCGCCGAGAGTAGTGATTCTAGTCGGGTGGGCAGGTGCCAGCAGCGTTCGATTGAAGAGCATGCATTTAGTTTTACTAGTGTTTAAGAGCAGTTGGAGGCAACGGAAGGAGTGTTGTATGGCATTGAAGCTCGTTTGGAGGTTTGTCAACACATTGTCCAATGAAGGGCCAGATGTATACCAAATGGTGTCGTCTGCGTAGAGGTGGATCTGAGAGTCACCAGCAGCAAGAGCGACATCATTGATATACACTGAGAAAAGAGTCGGCCCAAGAATTGAACCCTATGGCACCCCCATAGAGACTGCCATAGGTCCAGACAACATGCCCTCTGATTTGACACATTGAACTCTATCTGAGAAGTAGTTGGTGAACCAGGCGAGGCAGTCATTTGAGAAACCAAGGCTGTTTAGTCTGCCAATAAGAATGCGGTGGTTGACAGAGTCGAAAGCCTTGGCCAGGTCGATGAAGACGGCTGCACAGAGTACTGTCTATTATCGATTGCGGTTATAAATATGTTTACATATCTTGCATTAGCCATCTCATATGTATATACTGTATTATACACAGTGAGGGAAAAAAGTATTTGATCCCCTGCTGATTTTGTACGTTTGCCCACTGACAAAGAAATTATCAGTCTATAATTTTAATGGTAGGTTTATTTGAACAGTGAGAGACAGAATAACAACAAAAAAATCCAGAAAAACGCATGTCAAAAATGTTATAAATTGATTTGCATTTTAATGAGGGAAATAAGTATTTGACCCCCTCTCAATCTGAAGGATTTCTGGCTCCCAGGTGTCTTTTATACAGGTAACGAGCTGAGATTAGGAGCACACTCGTGCTCCTAATCTCAGTTTGTTACCTGTATAAAAGACACATGTCCACAGAAGCAATCAATCAATCAGATTCCAAACTCTCCACCATGGCCAAGACCAAAGAGCTCTCCAAGGATGTCAGGGACAAGATTGTAGACCTACACAAGGCTGGAATGGGCTACAAGACCATCGCCAAGCAGCTTGGTGAGAAGGTAACAACAGTTGGTGCGATTATTCGCAAATGGAAGAAACACAAAAGAACTGTCAATCTCCCTCAGCCTGGGGCTCCATGCAAGATCTCACCTCCTGGAGTTGCAATGATCATGAGAACGGTGAGGAATCAGCCCAGAACTACACGGGACGATCTTGTCAATGATCTCAAGGAAGCTGGGACCATAGTCACCAAGAAAACAATTGGTAACACACTATGCTGTGAAGGACTGAAATCCTGCAGCGCCCGCAAGGCCCCCCTGCTCAAGAAAGCACATATACATGCCCGTCTGAAGTTTGCCAATGAACATCTGAATGATTCAGAGGAGAACTGGGTGAAAGTGTTGTGGTCAGATGAGACCAAAATCGAGCTCTTTGGCATCAACTCAACTCGCCGTGTTTGGAGGAGGAGGAATGCTGCCTATGACCCCAAGAACACCATCCCCACCATCAAACATGGAGGTGGAAACATTATGCTTTGGGGGTGTTTTTCTGCTAAGGGGACAGGACAACTTCACCGCATCAAAGGGACGATGGACGGGGCCATGTACCGTCAAATCTTGGGTGAGAACCTCCTTCCCTCAGCCAGGGCATTGAAAATGGGTCGTGGATGGGAATTCCAGCATGACAATGACCCAAAACACACAGCCAAGGCAACAAAGGAGTGGCTCAAAAATAAGCACATTAAGGTCCTGGAGTGGCCTAGCCAGTCTCCAGACCTTAATCCCATAGAAAATCTGTGGAGGGAGCTGAAGGTTCGAGTTGCCAAACGTCAGCCTCGAAACCTTAATGACTTGGAGAAGATCTGCAAAGAGGAGTGGAACAAAATTCCTGCTGAGATGTGTGCAAACCTGGTGGCCAACTACAAGAAACGCCTGACCTCTGTGATTGCCAACAAGGGTATTGCCACCAAGTACTAAGTCACGTTTTGCAGAGGGGTCAAATACTTATTTCCCTCATTAAAATGCAAATCAATTTAAAACATTTTTGACATGCGTTTTTCTGGATTTTTTAGTTGTTATTCTGTCTCTCACTGTTCAAATTAACCTACCATTACAATTATAGACTGATCATGTCTTTGTCAGTGGGCAAACGTACAAAATCAGCAGGGGATCAAATACTTTTTTTCCCTCACTGTACTATCTATTGCATCTTAGCCTGTGCCACTCTGATAATGACATTGCTCATCCATATATTTATATATTCTTATTCCATTCCTTTGCTTAGATTTGTGTGTATTAGGTTTTTGTTGTGGAACTGTTAGATATTACTTACTAGATATTGCTGCACTGTCGGAACTAGAAGCACAAGCATTTCGCTACACTCGCAATAACATCTGCTAACCATGTGTATGTGACCAATACATTTGATTTGATTTTTTGATTTGATTTGATAAGGCCACACATAATTACACACCTGTGACAATCTGAAGTACCAAAAGGGCCACTAGATGTGTTGTGATAGATTACATAAAATCCTTGAAAGATACCACATTTCTGGTAGTTTAGTGCTAAACTTTGAAAGTTTCCAGTGATATACCCTCCTTTACCAACCCTAGTTATGGGTCTCTGGGATATTGCGGCTTAAATATTGTCATATTAAGTCTCCTCTTCCTTGTCGCATTCATCCCATCGCCATGGAAACCATCTCCCAGAAGTCCCCTCTCTGTACAGAGAGAAGAATGATAATTGTGAGCTAGACTCGGCTGGAAGCAAAGAACACCCCTCTCCAGGTTTCCTAGACTCATAAAACTAACTTCAAGGTTTCATTTGATTAACTGAGTAGTGTTGTCTTTTCTCAACATTCTTCCCCAGTGTGATTATCCATAGGCTACAATGACTGTGGGGACTCCATACTGTTTCGCTTCTTCTATCTATCTATTCTATCTAAAGCACGACAGCAAATAATGAAAAGGAAATGGCATAAAAACAGCAGAATGGCTGTTTAGATAGCAACCCCACAGATAGTAACTTGTGTTATGTTCATAGGTCCTTTGAGGTGAATGCTGTCTGTCGTGTTCATTTATGATGCTGGTTGAGAAACATATGGCCTTCATAAAGATATTCCTTCTACGAAAATGCACTCACTGTTGGATAAAAGCATCTGCTTAAATGGTATATATTATCTTCCCTGAAGTAGCTATGTTGAAGTAGCAAGCACGCGCAGGGTTAAAAGCATACCTGACTGGTATATCTTCACTTCCATGTTGACTGATGCCTTTTGCACATACTGTCCCTACAAGAGAGATCATGAAATATAACTCATATTCCCCACTACTATTAACCTTTCGCCTTTCCTACAGGTGTTGGATCTTAATTTGATCACCCTGTTGCAGGAGAACTTTCCTGCAATGCAGGACATCTAAAACTTGTCGTGTATTTGAGGTTTAAAAAGGTTTCTGAAGTTTGTAATTTCCACTTTGAAATTTCAGACTTGATTTTCACTTAAGAAAAATGTATCAACCCCTACAAACATTTTCATAAATTATAATCCACACAATAATTCACATTTCCTGTTGCTGCAGAAATATTTTCCTGCTGTAGCAAACTGGCTAAAATGAAGATCCTACATCTGAATGGAACCACTTTACATGTAAATGTATATGGCTTCTATAAGTGTTCAGCAAGGTTTAGCATCGTGACTTTTGTTATTTGACCCGGCATTATAAAGGAACATTTTCAATCGTGGGCTTTTCTGCACATGGCCCTCTGGAGAACAAATGAACACTGTGTGTGTGTGTATGTATGTGTGTGTGTGTGAGACTGTGCACATATGCATATGTGTGTGTGTGCGCGTGCGTGTGTGTGGGTGTCACACAGCTATCAGTCAATCTCTTAGATTATTATCACTAATGGCCATAATAATAAAAGAGAAACGGAATCATAGAATATGCAAATGACTCACAGTGGAGAGAATAGCAATGCAGGGGTCATCTCTCTCTCTCTCTCTCTCTCTCTCTCGCTCTCTTCCTGAGTAATGACGGAGGAAAACAGTCCTTAGAAAAACAGTTTTAGAGAACAGTTTTTTCCGTTTAGTTATAATCATGTTTTGTAAGATTGTACCAGTGACCATGCGTCGCTAATGGCAACCAACTGGTACCCAAGGGAGTTGGGAATAGCTAAAACCTTATTTGAAAGATGTATAGTCATATTTATAAGACATTAGCACTCACCACTAGGGAGAAAATTTGAGAAAATGGAATTGTTGATTCACCCAAACATACTGTACAGGTGGTACAAGGCTAATCATTTTAAATATATATATACAGTGGGGAAAAAAGTATTTAGTCAGCCACCAATTGTGCAAGTTCTCCCACTTAAAAAGATGAGAGAGGCCTGTAATTTTCATCATAGGTACACGTCAACTATGACAGACAAAATGAGAAAAAAAAATCCAGAAAATCACATTGTAGGATTTTAAATGAATTTATTTGCAAATTATGGTGGAAAATAAGTATTTGGTCAATAACAAAAGTTTCTCAATACTTTGTTATATACCCTTTGTTGGCAATGACACAGGTCAAACGTTTTCTGTAAGTCTTCACAAGGTTTTCACACACTGTTGCTGGTATTTTGGCCCATTCCTCCATGCAGATCTCTAGAGCAGTGATGTTTTGGGGCTGTCGCTGGGCAACACGGACTTTCAACTCCCTCCAAAGATTTTCTATGGGGTTGAGATCTGGAGACTGGCTAGGCCACTCCAGGACCTTGAAATGCTTCTTACGAAGCCACTCCTTCGTTGCCTGGGCGGTGTGTTTGGGATCATTGTCATGCTGAAAGACCCAGCCACGTTTCATCTTCAATGCCCTTGCTGATGGAAGGAGGTTTTCACTCAAAATCTCACGATACATGGCCCCATTCATTATTTCCTTTACACGGATTAGTCGTCCTGGTCCCTTTGCAGAAAAACAGCCCCAAAGCATGATGTTTCCACCCCCATGCTTCACAGTAGGTATGGTGTTCTTTGGATGCAACTCAGCATTCTTTGTCCTCCAAACACGATGAGATGAGTTTTTACCAAAAAGTTCTATTTTGGTTTCATCTGACCATATGACATTCTCCCAATCCTCTTCTGGATCATCTAAATGCACTCTAGCAAACTTCAGACGGGCCTGGACATGTACTGGCTTAAGCAGGGGGACACGTCTGGCACTGCAGGATTTGAGTCCCTGGAGGCATAGTGTGTTAATGATGGTAGGCTTTGTTACTTTGGTCCCAGCTCTCTGCAGGTCATTCACTAGGTCCCCCCGTGTGGTTCTGGGATTTTTGCTCACCGTTCTTGTGATCATTTTGACCCCACGGGGTGAGATCTTGCGTGGAGCCCCAGATCGAGGGAGATTTTCAGTGGTCTTGTATGTCTTCCATTTCCTAATAATTGCCCCCACAGTTGATTTCTTCAAACCAAGCTGCTTACCTATTGCAGATTCAGTCTTCCCAGCCTGGTGCAGGTCTACAATTTTGTTTCTGGTGTCCTTTGACAGCTCTTTGGTCTTGGCCATAGTGGAGTTTGGAGTGTGACTGTTTGAGGTTGTGGACAGGTGTCTTTTATACTGATAACAAGTTCAAACAGGTGCCATTAATACAGGTAACGAGTGTAGGACAGAGGAGCCTCTTAAAGAAGAAGTTACAGGTCTGTGAGAGCCAGAAATCTTGCTTGTTTGTAGGTGACCAAATACTTATTTTCCACCATAATTTGCAAATAAATTCATTAAAAATCCTACAATGTGATTTTCTGGATTTATTTTTCTCATTTTGTCTGTCATAGTTGACGTGTACCTATGATGAAAATTACAGGCCTCTCTCATCTTTTTAAGTGGGAGAACTTGCACAATTGGTGGCTGACTAAATACTTTTTTCCCCCACTGTATATAGTGCTTCGGGGAGTATTCAGACCCCTTGACTTTTTCCACATTTTGTTAGGTTACAGCCTTATTCTAAAATTGATTAAATTGTATTTTTTCCTCATCAATCTACACACAATAAGAATTCAGACCCTTTACTTAGTACTTTGTTGAAGCACCTTTGGCAGCAATTACAACCTCGAGTCTTCTTTGGTATGACGGTACAAGCTTGGCACACTTGTATTTGGGGAGTTTCTCCCATTCTTCTCTGCAGATACTCTCAAGCTCTGTCAGGTTGGATGGGGAGCGTCACTGCACAGCTATTTTCAGGTCTCTCCAGAGATGTTCGATCGGGTTCAAGTCCGGGCTCTGGCTGGTTCACTCAAGGACATTCAGAGACTTGTCCCAAAGCCACTCCTGAGTTGTCTTGGCTGTGTGCTTAGGGTCGTTGTCCTGTTGGAAGGTGAACCTTCGCCCCAGTCTGAGGTCCTGAGCGCTCTGGAGCAGGTTTTTATCAAGGATCTCTCTGTACTTTGCTCCGTTCATCTTTCCCTCGATCCTGACTCCCTGCCACTGAAAAACATCTCCACAGCATTATTCTGCCACCACCATGCTTCACTGTAGTGATGGTGCCAGGTTTCCTCCAGACGTGACGCTTGGCACATCTGGAGTTCAATCTTGGTTTCATCAGACCAGAGAATGTAGTTTCTCGTGGTCTGAGAGTCTTTAGGTGCCTTTTGGCAAACTCCAAGTGGGCTGTCATGTGCCTTTCACTGAGGAGTGGATTCTGTCTGGCCACTCTACCGTAAAGGCCTGATTGGTGGAGTGCTGCAGAGATGGTTCTCCTTCTGGAAGGTTCTCCCATCTCCACAGAGGAACTCTAGAGCTCTGTCAGAGTGACCATCGGGTTCTTGGTCACCTCCCTGACCAAGGCCCTTCTCTCATGATTGCTCAATTTGGCTGGGCGGCCAGCTCTAGGAAGAGTCTTGGTGGTTCCACATTTCTTCCATTTAAGAATGATGGAAGCCACTCTGTTCTTGTGGACCTTCAATGTTGCAGAAATTTTTTGGTGCCCTTCCCCAGATATGTGCCTCGACACACTCCTGTCTCGGAGCTCTACGGACAATTCCTTCGACCTCATGGCTTGCTTTTTGCTCTGACATGTACTGCCAACTATGGGACCTTATATAGACAGGTGTGTGCCTTTCCAAATCATGTCCAATCAATTGAATTTACAAAAAATCTGAAAACCTGTTTTCGCTTTGTCATTATGGGGTATTGTGAGTAGATTGCTGAGGGTTTTTATTTATTTAATCCATTTTAGAATAAGGCTGTAACGTAACAAAATGTGTAAAAAGTCAAGTTTTATTTTCTTTTATTGGCCTTCAGTTAATAAATAAATAAGTAAATAGGTATATAAAATATTCACAGTTGAATCCGTAGCAGTTTATTCAAGAGCACTCATCCAAACTTATAAAAGTTATCTAGACATTATGGTTAAATTATTTAAATAAAAATCTGTATTCAAATCGCTATCAAGCTCTGTAACTGAAGTTTGAATGTAGATGATCTAACTGTTGACTGTTCAGTAAAGGTTATAGATTAATCCTTTATGGTGGAACGGCACACACACATACACACACACACTTTGATACTGGTAGGGACAGTTCAGGGATCCTTCTATCTCTCTTTTCTGTTTCCAGGTTGAGGTTTGGGGTTGGGTGGGGGACTAGGGTGGGGGGGGGGGGGTTGACATTGTAGTTCACCTTTTCTTGTCGTTCTAAACTTTTATTAAAACAAACTTTATTGGGTTTAAAAGATGTAATGAATAAAGAAGATATTGACATAAAAGTGGGGGTAGGTTGGGTATAGGATACAGACCCGATTTAGGGTTTAGGTTTGGGGGTAGGGTTGGGTTGGGTTGGGTATAGGATACGAACCCAGTTTAGGGTTTAGGTTTGGGGGTAGGTTTGGGTTGGGTATAGGATACGAACCCAGTTTAGGGTTTAGGTTTGGGGGTAGGGTTGGGTTGGGTATAGGATACAAACCCAGTTTAGGGTTTAGGTTTGGGGGTAGGGTTGGGTTGGGTATAGGATACGAACCCAGTTTAGGGTTTAGGTTTGGGGGTAGGGTTGGGTTGGGTATAGGATACGAACCCGATTTAGGGTTTAGGTTTGGGGGTAGGGTTGGGTTGGGTATAGGATACGAACCCAGTTTAGGGTTTAGGTTTGGGGGTAGGGTTGGGTTGGGTATAGGATACGAACCCAGTTTAGGGTTTAGGTTTGGGGGTAGGGTTGGGTTGGGTATAGGATACGAACCCAGTTTAGGGTTTAGGTTTGGGGGTAGGGTTGGGTTGGGTATAGGATACGAACCCAGTTTAGGGTTTAGGTTTGGGGGTAGGGTTGGGTATAGGATACGAACCCAGTTTAGGGTTTAGGTTTGGGGGTAGGTTGGGTATAGGATACAAACCCAGTTTAGGGTTTAGGTTTGGGGGTAGGGTTGGGTTGGGTTGGGTTGGGTATAGGATACGAACCCAGTTTAGGGTTTAGGTTTGGGGGTAGGGTTGGGTTGGGTATAGGATACGAACCCAGTTTAGGGTTTAGGTTTGGGGGTAGGGTTGGGTTGGGTTGGGTATAGGATACGAACCCGATTTAGGGTTTAGGTTTGGGGGTAGGTTGGGTATAGGATACAAACCCTATTTAGGGTTTAGGTTTGGGGGTAGGGTTGGGTTGGGTATAGGATACGAACCCAGTTTAGGGTTTAGGTTTGGGGGTAGGGTTGGGTTGGGTATAGGATACGAACCCAGTTTAGGGTTTAGGTTTGGGGGTAGGGTTGGGTTGGGTATAGGATACGAACCCGATTTAGGGTTTAGGTTTGGGGGTAGGTTGGGTATAGGATACAAACCCGATTTAGGGTTTAGGTTTGGGGGTAGGGTTGGGATGGGTATAGGATACGAACCCAGTTTAGGTTTGGGGGTAGGGTTGGGTATAGGATACGAACCCAGTTTAGGGTTTAGGTTTGGGGGTAGGTTGGGTATAGGATACGAACCCAGTTTAGGGTTTAGGTTTGGGGGTAGGGTTGGGTTGGGTATAGGATACGAACCCAATTTAGGGTTTAGGTTTGGGGGTAGGGTTGGGTTGGGTATAGGATACGAACCCGATTTAGGGTTTAGGTTTGGGGGTAGGTTGGGTTGGGTATAGGATACAAACCCAATTTAGGGTTTAGGTTTGGGGGTAGGATTGGGTTGGGTATAGGATACGAACCCAGTTTAGGGTTTAGGTTTGGGGGTAGGGTTGGGTTGGGTATAGGATACGAAACCAGTTTAGGGTTTAGGTTTGGGGGTAGGGTTGGGTTGGGTATAGGATACGAACCCAGTTTAGGGTTTAGGTTTGGGGGTAGGGTTGGGTTGGGTATAGGATACGAACCCGATTTAGGGTTTAGGTTTGGGGGTAGGTTGGGTATAGGATACAAACCCGATTTAGGGTTTAGGTTTGGGGGTAGGGTTGGGATGGGTATAGGATACGAACCCAGTTTAGGGTTTAGGTTTGGGGGTAGGGTTGGGTTGGGTATAGGATACGAACCCAGTTTAGGGTTTAGGTTTGGGGGTAGGTTGGGTATAGGATACGAACCCAGTTTAGGGTTTAGGTTTGGGGGTAGGGTTGGGTACATGATAGGAACCCAGTTTAGGGTAAGGGTAAAGGTTTGGGGGTAGGGTTGGGAATGGGATACGGACCCGGTTTAGGGTAATGGGTTTGGGTTGGAGGAGATAAATAACTTTATTAAAAAAGGAGTAGAGAAGAAGTACATTAATGTAGATCCCCCCCATACATGTCTATTATATACAGTTGAAGTCGGAAGTTTACATACACTTAGGTTGGAGTCATTAAAACTTGTTTTTCAACCAAGTCCCCTGTAGCTCAGTTGGTAGAGCATGGCGCTTGCAACGCCAGGGTTGTCGGTTCGTTTCCCACGGGGGGCCAGTATGAAAAATGTATGCACTCACTAACTGTAAATCGCTCTGGATAAGAGCGTCTGCTAAATGACTAAAATGTAATGTAAAATGTAATTCCAGCGGGTCAGAAGTTTACATACACTAAGTTGACTGTGTCTTTAAACAGCTTGGAAAATTCCAGAAAATGATGTCATGGCTTTAGAAGCTTCTGATAGGCTAATTGACGTCAATTGGAGGTGTGGATGTATTTCAAGGCCTACCTTCACACTCAATCCAATGCCTCTTTGCATCATGGGAAAACCAAATAAATCAGCCAAGACTTCAGAAAAAATATTGTAGACCTCCACAAGTCTGGTTCATCCTTGGGAGCAATTTCCAAACACCTGAAGGTACCACGTTCATCTGTACAAACAATAGTATGCAAGTATAAACACCATGGGACCACGCAGCTGTCATACCGCTCAGAAAGGAGACGCGTTTTGTCTTCTAGAGATGAACGTACTTTGGTGCGAAAAGTGCAAATCAATCCCAGAACAACAGCAAAGGACCTTGTGAAGATGCTGGAGGAAACAGGTACAAAAGTATCTGTATCCACAGTAAAACGAGTCCTATATCGACATAACCTGAAAGGCCACTCAGCAAGGAAGAAGCCACTGCTCCAAAACCGCCATAAAAAAGCTTTTTGGAGAAATGGCCATAATGTTTGGCCATAATGACCATCGTTATGTTTGGAGGAAAAAGGGTGTGCTTGCAAACCGAAGAACACCATCCCAACCATGAAGCACCGGGGTGGCAGCATCATGCTGTGGGGGTGCTTTGCTGCAGGAGGGACTGGTGCACTTCACAAAATAGAATGGCATGATGAGGAAGGAAAATGATGTGGATATATTGAAGCAACATCTCAAGACATCAGTCAGGAAGTTAAAGCTTGGTCACAAATGTGTCTTCCAAATGGACAATGATCCCAAGCATACTTCCAAAGCAAAATGGTTTAAGGACAACAAAGTCAAGGTATTGGAGTGGTCATCACAAAGCCCTGACCTCAATCCTATTGAACATTTGTGGGCAGAACTGAAAAAGCGTGTGCGAGCAAGGAGGCCTACAATCCTGACTCAGTTACACAAGCTCTGTCAGGAGGAATGGGCCAAAATTCATCCAACTTATTGTGGGAAGCTTGTGGAAGGCTACCCGAAACGTTTGACCCAAGTTAAACAATTGAAAGGCAATGCTACCAAATACTAATTGAGTGTATGTAAACTTCTAAACCCACTGGGAATGTGATGAAAGAAATAAAAGCTGAAAGAAGTAATTCTCTCTACTATTATTCTGACATTTCACATTCTTAAAATAAAGTGGTGATCCTAAATGACCTAAGACAGGGAATTTTTACTAGGATTAAATGTCAGGAATTGAGTTTAAATGTATTTGGCTAAGGTGTATGTAAACTTCTGACTTCAACTGTACATGTCTATTCTTTATCAAGTCCTTCTCCCACTGTTCTATGCATTATTGCATATATTACAGGACCACAAAGGCATGTAATTCTAACCACTGGGAGAATAAAGCATTGTTGGCGGCTCTGTGAATAGATTTCCACCTGGTGTGTGTGTGTGTGTGTGTGTGTGTGTGTGTGTGTGTATGTGTGTGTGTGTGTATGTGTGTGTGTGTGTGTGTGTGTGTGTGTGTGTGTGTGTGTGGGTGTGTGTGTTAATATCTGCCTGGAGCGGATCAAGTCTCCGTTACCTAGACAAAGAGAGAAGTATTGCACTGAAGGTATTTCCCTGTAACATATCCCCTGAAGGTATTTCCCTGTAACATATCCCCTGAAGGTATTTCCCTGTAACATATCCCCTGAAGAGGTCACAAGAGGTGTAGTGGAGTAGACAATGCTGTGTCCCGAATGGCACCCTATTTCCTACATAGTGCACTAATTTGGACGAGGGCCCATAGGGTGCCATTCGGGCTACACACAACACCTCTGCCATCCTCAAATACTATACAGTTGGTGGTGTCCCCCCCCATACACACACACGTTTTTCTTCTACAGCTCACTTTGATCTATTTCCCACTCCACCCAGTGAACCACAGTTGGACGCCTCACATAAAGGAATGTCAAGTGATGATGAGGTGTTGAGAGGGAGAAAACAGAAGGAGAAACTTCCTCCTCATGTGTGTGTGTGTGTGTGTGTGTGTGTGTGCGTGCGTGTTTGGGGGGAGGGGAGGGTCTTGTTGTTGTTTTCTTGTGTCTCTGAACTAAGAGTTAAACTTGGAAACAGATAAAGTATGATAAGCATGATGGAAGTTTCCAGAGTTAGATAAGCATGATGGATGTTTCCAGAGTTAGATAAGCATGATGGATGTTTCCAGAGTTAGATAAGCATGATGGATGTTTCCAGAGTTAGAACTTGACACATTCCAACAAACCCAACCCAGTGGGTCATTCACAAGAACAGAACAGCCCGCTAGAACTGCCTGTTTAATTCCTATGACTTCTGCTCTACCCCCATGGTGATCCCCTATATGGTGCACCCTGTGTGCGTGCGTGTGTACGGATGTGTTATTGTGCGTGTGCCTGCGTGCTTGACTGTGTGTGTGTATGCATTAGAACACCCTCTTCAATTCCTCCTACAAGAAGAACCTCAGGTCGACCCCCACTGTTCCACCTTGATGGTGTCCTCCCCCGCTAATCACCGCAGCAACAAACAACGGCAGATAATGCTACCAGACAGTAACCAGCAGATCATGCTACCTTTAGGGCCATTTGCTGCCTGAAAGGCCCAGCCAGACGTGAGGGGACACGAATGGGAAGGTTTTTTGAAAATGCATTAGAACTTTATCTCATGAAAGAAAGATGAACCGGTGACCTCGACCCCCTTCGTTCATCCATCCCTCTACTGATCGATTTGAGGCACTCTTGTAAAAAGCCTCTCTCACAGCAGGTCACACGGACACGCCCGCAAGCACTCACACACACACTCACACACACACACACACACACACACACACACACACGGCGGGTTGCTCATCCACTCTCCGATCTCAGCAGTGGACATACTCCAGCCGTCTAGCATTAAATAAAAATTAAACATTATCTGGTAGAGTTTATATCATTGATAGAGGGTATAGGGCTACTTAATGGCTGCATCCCTATGGGCCCAGGTCAAAGGTAGTGCACTTAATAGGGAACAGGATGCCATTTGGGATGTAGACAATGTCTATTCTGTTTGTTTCAGACTTTGCACTAATGTCATAGCATTAACAAAGGTCCTACTTAGCCAAAATACAGATACCTATAGATCACCTATAGACTGATATTACCCATCGGCTACAAGCACAGCAGACATTGTTATTTTCTGTTTTGTTTACTCATTGAAAGTGAGTGCATGTCATAGCATTAGTAAAGGTTATGCTACTTGAAACCTAATATGTTAATGTCAAACTTTCCACTAATGTCTTAGCATTAGTAGCAAATGTTCTACTTTGACCGAAACAGCCTATGCACTGACACTCCCCATGGGCTAAAAGCACAGCACTGTTATTTTTTCTCCTTGATGGAAGTTGATGTGTTTTGTTTTTGTTTTTCCCACAGAGGCAGAATTATTGAAGCACCCATGCACCTGCTCTGAATGCATATTTCAATGTTGATATACACTACATGGCCAAAAGTATGTGGACACCTGCAGGGACTTGCTTCCATTTAGCCACAAGAGCATTAGTGAGGTCGGGCACTGATGTTGGGTGATTAGGCCTGGCTCGCAGTCAGCATTCCAATTCATCCCAAAGGTGTTCGATGGGGTTGAGGTCAGGGCTCTGTGCAGGCCAGTCAAGTTCTTCCACACCGATCTAGACAAACCATTTCTGTATGGGCCTCGCTTTGTGCACGGGGGCATTATCATGCTGAAACAGGAAAGGGCCTTCCTCAAACTGTTGCCACAATGTTGGATGCACAGAATTATCCAGAATGTAATTGTATGCTGTAGCGTTAAGATTTCCCTTCACTGGAACTAAGGGGCCTAGCCCGAACCCCAAGACCATTATTCCTCCTCCACCAAACTTTACAGTTGGCACAATGCATTCGGGCAGGTAGCGTTCTCCTGGCATCCGCCAAACCCAGATTCGTCCGTCTGACTTCCCGATGGTGAAGCGAGCTTTACACCACTCCAGACGACGCTTGGCATTGCGCATGGTGATCTTAGGCTTGTGTGCAGCTGCTTGGCCATGGAAACCCATTTCATGAAGCGCCCAACGTTCTTGTGCTGACGTTGCTTCCAGAGGCAGTTTGGAACTCAGTAGTGAGTGTTGCGACCGAGGACAGACGATTTTTACGTGCTACGCACTTCAGCACTCGGCAGTCCCCTTCTGTGAACTTGTGTGGCCTACCATTTCACAGCTGAGCCGTTGTTGCTCCTAGATGTATCCATTTCACAATAACAACACTTACAGTTGACCAGGGCAGTTCTAGCAGGGCAGAAATTTGACAAACTGACTTGTTGGAAAGGTGGCATCCTACTGTATGATAGTGCCACACTGAAAGTCAATGAGTTCTTCAGTACGGACCATTCTAATGCCATTGTTTGTCTATGGAGATTGGAGGGCTGTGTGATCGATTTTATACAACTGTCAGCAACGGGTGTGGCTGAAATAGCCGAATCCACTAATTTGAAAGGGTGTTTATTTCCCCATTGCAATTTTCCGCTTCTTTATTTGTCTTCAGTATATTGATTTGCTACACCTTATTTAATTGCTTTTTGCTAACCATGGAGCTTATGGCATAGTTTTTCATTACTTCATAGTTTAATCTAACGTTTTATTTACTTTCATCTGTTTTGGCAGCAGCATGAAATCCGATCCGGGTTCAAATAGTGTTTAAAACTTTTTTTGAGCTGGGCTTGATTGAACTTGCCTGGCGCAATGGAACCAATAGAATAGTCGCAAAAGAGCACACCAAGGTCATCTGGCACTCCAGGCAGGCTAAAGCAAATCCAAAAGTTTAGAAAGATTTCAAATAGTATCTGAATCCAGGTCTGCCTGAAATCCAGATCACATTTGTTTAATGATAGTGACACAGCAGTGACTCAGATATCCAAATCAAATAACTGAACGTGTTAACACGTATTTACACCCATCACGTTTCTCAGAGGGCTGTCATTTACTGCATATGATGCATGTTATGTTTCTTGGTCAAACATTTAATAATAAGCAGACAGCTAGCAGAGGGAGTGGAGGTACAAAGGTTGGTTTGTTGACACGGTGCAACAGGAAGTAGATCGTCTGTCTACTGACCAGACATTGGTAAATACGGTTGGCCAAAGACCTCCAGAAGTGGAGAGCCTTTGTTGCTTACTTATTTCCCTCATTAAAATGCAAATCAATTTATAACATTTTTGACATGCGTTTTTCTGGATTTTTTTTGTTGTTATTCTGTCTCTCACTGTTCAAATAAACATACCATTAAAATTATAGACTGATCATTTCTTTGTCAGTGGGCAAACGTACAAAATCAGCAGGGGATCAAATACTTTTTTCCCTCACTGTATACTTGGTTTGACCTGCATTATGTACCAATTTCAGTTCAACAAAGGCTTTCTGCAAAGAAATTAAGGCAGATTGAAGCTCTGAAAGAGCCTGGTCAACCGTGGGGGCAATAGCATACACAACAGTGTCATCTGCATACAGGTGTATGTAAAAAAAAAAAAAAATCTGATAGACCAACATTGTTTATATAGGCAGTAAAAAGAACAGGACCTAAAATCGATCGATGTGGGACACCTTTCATAATATCAAAGAACTTATTGCAGACAATCTTTGAATCAACAAAGAGCGGTCAACAGCATCGAAAGCCTCCGATAAATCAATAAAGAGGTCAGCATAATGCTTCCTCCGATCCATACCCTTTATCACATAATCACATAACCCTTTATCACATCATTTAACACCAAGGTTCCAGCAACCAGACTGGTGAACACTTAGAATATGTCTCGTAACTGGGAAGGATCTAAGCTGACAGTTGTTTGCTAGGCAAGACGATTTCGAGATAGGGCGATACTTATTTAGGTCGGAGGTGTCACCACCTTTGTGGAGAGGGAGCACAAGGGACCTCTTCCAAACCCTGGGGAAAGCACACAAGTTATTTGGCAAAAGTGTTTTGGAAACCTGTTCTTTCTCATTCAATATTGAAATCAAAACATCTTACCTGCATATGACTCTGTAGGAGGACTTGAAGAAGTCACCTTTTGGCGCTTCGGACAAAAAAATGACTTGTCCTCTTAAAACTGCCATTTACACAAATGATGTTTGTGACATCAAAATTCTAACAACATACGTGTGTTAAATCAAATCAAATTGTATTTGTCACATGCTTGGTAAACAACAGGTGTAGACTAACAGTGAAATTCGTACTTCCAGGCCCTTCACAACAATGCAGAGAGAAAGAACATAGAGAAAAAATAGAAAGGTAAAACAAGTAATAATACTGTAAATACACAATGAGTAACGATAACTTGACTATATACACAGGTACCAGTACCGAGTCAATGTGCAGGGGTACGAGGAAATGAAGGTAGCTATGTACATATAACTAAGAATAAGTGACAGATAGTAAACAGTAGCAGCAGCGTTATGTGATGAGTAAAAAGGTTAGTACAAAAGGGTCAATGCAGATAGTTTAATAGTTAACCAAATAGCTACCTGGACTAACTATTTAGCAGTCTTATGGCTCGGGGGTAGAAGCTGTTCAGGTTCCTTTTGGTTCCAGACTCTGTGGTAGCAGAGAGAACAGTCTATGACTTGGGTGGCTGGAGTCTGACATTTTTTAGGGCCTTCCTCTGACACCGCCTGGTATAGAGGTCCTGGATGGCAGGGAGCTCGGCCCAAGTGATGTGATGTACTATTGTTAAATAGACTTATTTAGGAAAAGTCAAGGGTGGAGTGGGGTATGACTTTAAAAATGGCAGAGATATTTCAATTTTAAATTCATATGCAGTCAAAATGACTGCCTTGGCACTTCTGGTGTTAAATATTCAGAAACAGTATCAACAGCATCTGCCAGTGCAGCAGGGGGGCAGTAAAACCCCTATGGCACAGCCAGGAGGGGGGCAGTAAATCCCTATGGCACAGCCAGGAGGGGGGCAGTAAAACCCCTATGGCACAGCCAGGAGGGGGGCAGTAAATCCCTATGCCACAGGGGTGCAGCTGGTTGTTTTAACAGGGGCAGTAAATCTCCTATACCACAGCCGGGCGCTACGAGGATGAGTGATGAGCCTTTCGGAGCTGTCAGTGTGGGAGCTTGAGGGAGCAATGCTATTCAGTTGGCTAATTAGAGAAATATAGGGAAATACAGAGAAAATAAATATGCCTACACGTAATTCAATGATGACTCAGTGCATTCGGAAAGTATTCAGAACCCCTCCCTTTTCCCACATTTTGTTACTTTACAGCCATATTCATGTGCCTTTTACTGAGGAGTGGCTTCCGTCTGGCAACTCTACCATAAAGACCTGATTGGTGGAGTGCTGCAGAGATGGCTCTCCTTCTGGAAGGTTCTCCCATCTCCACAGAGGAACTCTAGAGCTCTGTCAGAGTGACCATCGAGTTCTTGGTCACCTCCCTGACCAAGGCCCTTCTCCCCCGATTGCTCAGTTTGGCCGGGCGGCCAGCTCTAGGAAGAGTCTTAGTGGTTCCTGTCACGTACGTTGAATGACGGGTCAGACCAAGGCGCAGCGTGATATACGTACATGTTTATTAACTTATAAACACAATGACAAAACAACAACCGAAACGAAACGTGAAGTCTAAGGTAGAACACACAACATACCTTACAAGGAACAAGATCCCACAACTAGACAGTGCCAATAGGCTGCCTAAGTATGGTCCCCAATCAGAGACAACGAGCGACAGCTGCCTCTGATTGGGAACCACACCGGCCAACATAGATCCACACATACTAGATCGACAACATAGAATAAACACAACAAAGAATATACACACCCTGACTCAACATATACGAGTCCCCTGAGTCAGGGCGTGACAGTACCCCCCCCCCCCCCCAAAGGTGCGGACTCCGACCGCACAACCTTCACTTAACAGGGTAGGGGCCGGGTGGGCATTCCGCCTCGGAGGCGGATCCGGCTCCGGGCGTGACGACCTCATACTCTCCGCCTCCCTGTTGTGCCCCTGGTCTGGTCTGGACCTCGGCGCGCTGCTTCCCCTCTCCTTCCTCCCACGATACGCCAGGCCCTGTCTGGACCCTGGTGTGGGAGACCCCGAACCTGGAGAGGGGCTGACGTCATGGACCGGAGCTGGACCGGGCACCGGTGGAGCGGAATGCTCAGGCTCCGGACTGGAGCCGCTGACCGGAGCTGGACTAGGCACTGGTGGAGCGGACTACTCTGGCTCCAGAGTGGAGCCGCTGACCGGAGCTGGATCAGGCACCGGTGGAGTGGACTGCTCTGGCTCCGGAGTGGAGCCACTGACCGGAGCTGGATCAGGCACCGGTGGAGCAGACTGCTCTGGCTCCGGAGTGGAAAAGCTGACCGGAACTGGATCAGGCACCGGTGGAGCCGACTGCTCTGGCTCCGGAGTGGAGAAGCTGACTGGTGCCGGACCAGGCACCGGTGGAACGGGCACGGGCCGTGCCGGACTGGACAAACACACCACTGGTCTGGTGCGAGGAGCAGGCACGGGCCGGACCGGACTAGGAACACGCACCACTGGCTTGGTGCGAGGGACAGGAACGGGCCGGACCGGACTGGCGACGCGCACCACTGGCTTGGTGCGAGGAGCAGGAACAGGCCGGACTGGCGACGCGCACCACTGGCTTGGTGCGAGGTGCAGGAACAGGCCGGTTCGGAATGGCGACACGCACCACTGGCTTGGTGTGAGGAGCAGGAACAGGCCGGGCCGGACTATGGAGGCGGACTGGAGGTCTGGAGCGGAGAGCTGGCACCACCCATCCTGGCTGAATGCCTACTTCCGCACAGTATGTGTGAGGCATCAGCACAGGACGCACTGGGCAGTGCACGCGCACTGGCGATACAGTTCGTAGAACTGGCACAGGATATGCGGGACCGAGGAGGCGTACTGGAGACCAGGAGCGTTGAGCCGGCACACCCCGTTCTGGCTGGATGCCCATCTTCGCACGGCACGTCCGTGGTGCAAGCACAGGACGTACAGGACTGTGCCGGTGCACTGGCGACACAGTACGTAGCTCCGCATAACACAGAGCCTGCCCAGTCATACGCTTCCTCGCGTGAGTACGGGGAGTTGGCTCTGCTCTGACACTAGGCTCCGCCAACCACCCCGTGTGCCCCCCCCAAAAAAATGTATTGGGGCTGCTTCTCGGGCTTCCTCTTCGACCGGCCTCCTCCGTGTTGCCGTTGCACCTCTCCTGCCTGGGCATCTACCTTAGCCCATGGTCCTCTCCCCGCAAATATCTCTTCCCATGAACACAAATTTCCCACCTGTGACAGGGCTATTCGCTCCGCCTGGGCACGCTGCTTGGTCCTCGTTTGGTGGGATCTTCTGTCACGTACGTTGAATGACGGGTCAGACCAAGGCGCAGCGTGATATACGTACATGTTTATTAACTTATAAACACAACGACAAAACAACAACCGAAACGTGAAGTCCAAGGTAGAACACACAACATACCTTACAAGGAACAAGATCCCACAACTAGACAGTGCCAATAGGCTGCCTAAGTATGGTCCCCAATCAGAGACAACGAGCGACAGCTGCCTCTGATTGGGAACCACACCGGCCAACATAGATCCACACATACTAGAATCGACAACATAGAATAAACACAACAAAGAATATACACACCCTGACTCAACATATACGAGTCCCCTGAGTCAGGGCGTGACAGTTCCAAAGTGCTTCCATTTAAGAATGATGGAGACCACCGTGTTCTTGGGGATCTTCAATGCTGCAGACATTTTTTTATTATTTTTATTATTATTATTATTATTATTATTATTTGTTATTTTTTTTGGGGGGGTAGATCAGCATAATATTGCAGATAGATTGTAACTTCCATCAATGTAATTGTCTGCATCACCTCCAATCCCCCATGTTTTTTTAAATATATATATATATATATATACACATATATACACACATATACATATATATATATATATACACATACATACACTGCAGAAATATTTTGGTACCCTTCCCCAGATCTGTGCCTCGACACAATCCTGTCTCGGAGCTCTACGGACAATTCCTTCTACCTCATGGCTCGGTTTGTGTTCTGACATGCACTGTTAACTGTGGGACCTTATATAGACAGGTGTGTGCCTTTCCAAATCATGTCCAATCAATTGAATTTACCACAGGTGGACTCCAATCATGTTGTAAAAACATCTCAAGGATGATCAATGGAAACAGGATGCACCTGATTTCAATTTAGAGTCTCATAGCAAAGGATCTGAATACTTATGTAAATAATGTATTTATGTTTTTTATGTTTAATACATTTGCAAAAATGTCTAAACAAGTTTTCACTTTGTCTTTATGGGGTATTGTGTGTAGATTGATGAAAGGTGCAGCTTCCTACCAGTTCTAAGCCTATTATTCTCTCAGAAAACCGTTCCCAAATTATTGTTTATCAAATTATTGTTTATCCAATTAGCTCTGTTTCTCGCTGAGTCTCTAACCTGGCAAGCGAGGTAGGCTACGGAAAATTAATTGTCCACACACACACGCGCGCAGCGTACGCAGCACACACACATACACACACTGTAGACCCATAGTCCCTGACTGCATATAGTGCAGCTGGTGAAAATGAATACTCACTCTCTCTCTCTCTCTCTCTCTCTCTCTCTCTCTCTCTCTCTCTCTCTCTCTCTCTCTCTCTCTCTCTCTCTCTCTCTCTCTCTCTCTCTCTCTCTCTCTCTCTCTCTTTCTCTCTCTCTCTCTCTCACTTTCTCTGTCTTACCTTTCTCTCCCTCTCTTTCACTTTCTTACCTTTCTTCCTCTCTCTGTCTCACCATCTCCCTCTCTCTCTCTGTCTCACCATCTTCCTCTCTCTGTCTCACCA
This sequence comes from Coregonus lavaretus, assembly GCF_964263955.1. Taxonomy (NCBI): domain Eukaryota; kingdom Metazoa; phylum Chordata; class Actinopteri; order Salmoniformes; family Salmonidae; genus Coregonus; species Coregonus lavaretus. The sequence goes on from NW_028157546.1 coordinate 202,697, forward strand.
TCTCCCTCTCTCTCTGTCTCACCATCTCCCTCTCTCTGTCTCACCATCTCCCTCTCTCTGTCTCACCATCTACCTCTCTCTGTCTCACCATCTCCCTCTCTCTGTCTCACCATCTCCCAATCGTAATTTAAACCCCGGTCTGAATCACTGAGCTCCAATCCTCTCGCTGCTTGTGAGGCAGGATAAGGAGAGGGAGGGTGAAGAGAGGAGAGGCAGGATAAGGAGAGGCAGGGTGAAGAGAGGAGAGGCAGGGTGAGGAGAGGAGAGGAGAGGCAGGGTGAGGAGAGTTAGGATAAGGTGAGGCGATACAGGATGAGGAGAGGAGAGGCAGGATGAGGAGAGGAGAGGCAGGATGAGGAGAGGAGAGGCAGGATGAGGAGAGGCAGGATGAGGAGTGGAGAGGCAGGATGAGGAGAGGAGAGGCAGGATGAGGAGAGGCAGGATGAGGAGAGGCAGGGTGAGGAGAGGCAGGATGAGGAGAGGAGAGGCAGGGTGAGGAGAGGCAGGGTGAGGAGAGGCAGGATGAGGAGTGGAGAGGCAGGGTGAGGAGAGGCAGGATGAGGAGAGGCAGGATGAGGAGTGGAGAGGCAGGATGAGGAGTGGAGAGGCAGGATAAGGAGAGGAGAGGCAGGGTGAGGAGAGGCAGGATGAGGAGTGGAGAGGCAGGATGAGGAGAGGAGAGGCAGGGTGAGGAGAGGCAGGATGAGGAGTGGAGAGGCAGGATGAGGAGAGGCAGGATGAGGAGTGGAGAGGCAGGATGAGGAAAGGAGAGGCAGGGTGAGGAGAGGCAGGATGAGGAGAGGAGAGGCAGGGTGAGGAGAGGAGAGGAGAGGCAGGGTGAGGAGAGTTAGGATAAGGTGAGGCGATACAGGATGAGGAGAGGAGAGGCAGGATGAGGAGAGGAGAGGCAGGATGAGGAGAGGAGAGGCAGGATGAGGAGAGGCAGGATGAGGAGTGGAGAGGCAGGATGAGGAGAGGAGAGGCAGGATGAGGAGAGGCAGGATGAGGAGAGGCAGGGTGAGGAGAGGCAGGATGAGGAGAGGAGAGGCAGGGTGAGGAGAGGCAGGGTGAGGAGAGGCAGGATGAGGAGTGGAGAGGCAGGGTGAGGAGAGGCAGGATGAGGAGAGGCAGGATGAGGAGTGGAGAGGCAGGATGAGGAGTGGAGAGGCAGGATAAGGAGAGGAGAGGCAGGGTGAGGAGAGGCAGGATGAGGAGTGGAGAGGCAGGATGAGGAGAGGAGAGGCAGGGTGAGGAGAGGCAGGATGAGGAGTGGAGAGGCAGGATGAGGAGAGGCAGGATGAGGAGTGGAGAGGCAGGATGAGGAAAGGAGAGGCAGGGTGAGGAGAGGCAGGATGAGGAGTGGAGAGGCAGGGTGAGGAGAGGCAGGATGAAGAGAGGCAGGATGAGGAGTGGAGAGGCAGGATGAGGAGAGGCAGGATGAAGAGAGGCAGGATGAAGAGAGGCAGGATGAGGAGAGGAGAGGCAGGATGAGGAGAGGCAGGATGAGGAGAGGAGAGGCAGGATGAAGAGAGGCAGGATGAGGAGTGGAGAGGCAGGATGAGGAGAGGCAGGATGAAGAGAGGCAGGATGAAGAGAGGCAGGATGAGGAGAGGAGAGGCAGGATGAGGAGAGGCAGGATGAGGAGGGAGAGGCAGGATGAGGAGAGGCAGGGTGGAAGCAGAAGAGCAGCATACTCCTGGATGGCCTGACTGCCAACACTAAGGCCACATACTGTACATAACAAGCTTATTGGGATATTTCTAGAGAATAGCAGAAAGCGATAGGGCTAGATACTATTTGTATGATTTCATTTGTATGTCTGCACTGTCTTTATGATATAGGCAAATCAATGTGTCAAGGATGAGAAGGTAAGGCAGCACAGCAGACTCCTGATCTGACTGGAAACTCCCTAAGTACCACACACTATACCATGCATGAACATATTACAAGGCATATAGTGTGAAATAGGCTGGGGATGTTCTACAACAAAGACACAGCTATATGTGATTTCTAAGGAGGGTTTATGGCTATAGGCTACTTGTTTCTATCTGATTAAATCAATATGGAAAGTAATGGAAGACAACACAGCAGCATACTCCTGGGTTGACTGGAAACCCCCAAGACTGACCACCTACAGACCACACAGATAATACTGTATATAACAAGGTTAGTTTAGTTTATTAGGATCCACATTAGCTACTGCATATGCAGCAGCTACTCTTCCTGGGTCCACATAAAATACAAATACATGACAAAGTACAGAACAGTTCTAGACAAGGTCATTCAATCCCAAATATAATTAAAAAAAATAAAAAAATAAAAAAATAGAGATTTTAGATTATATACAGAATATACACTATTACTAGGGTTTTGTACAGTATGCCTTTGCTTTCTTTGGGAATCAATGTGGAAGGCAGGGCAGGCAGGGAGCACAGGTTTGGTCTGGAAACCCCCGACAAGAACGCCAAGTCCCAACACACATAACAAGATGTGTGTGTGAGATTTTTTATTTACACAATACAGTTGATAGTTTTCCATGATATTTCATTGTTAAACATTGCCACAATATAAGAGATGCTTACATCAGACTTCCAAACACACTTGCAAAGCACGCACACACACACTCCTTCACACAAAAGCTCTCTCTCTCTCTCTCTCTCTCTCTCTCTCTCTCTCTCTCTCTCTCTCTCTCTCTCTCTCTCTCTCTCTCTCTCTCTCTCTCTCTCTCTCTCTCTCTCTCTCTCTCTCTCTCTCACCTTCCTCCCCCTCTCTGTCTCTCCATCTCTCTCTGTTAACTTGCCTTGTTATTCAGTGTGAGGGAGGCTGCCATTTTACCAACTAAACAGCCACTTCTAAACTGGGTTCAAATACTATTCTAAATCATTTCCAATACTTTATCTGTGCTTGATTGAGCTTGCCTGTAGCAATGGAACCAATTACAAAGCCTCACATGTGCAAACCCCACCCACCTGGCACTTGAGGGCAGACTAAAGCAAACGCTCAAAGTATTTGAAATATTTCTAATCGTATTTAAACCCAGGTCTGAGTCACTGAGCCCCAATCCTCTCGCTGCTTGCCTTCATTAATTTGACTAAATGTCAATGGCTGCCGGCGATTAAAGACGGCGATCATTTACCGGCCATGATTTTGATAAGGGCAATTAGCCCACAAGCTGCTGGAGAAAATCAATGTGGAAAGTAAATGCAAGAAAGAGAAGACAGGATGAGGAGAGGAGAGGCAGGATGAGGAGAGGAGAGGCAGGATGAGGAGAGGAGAGGAGAGGAGAGGAGAGGAGAGGAGAGGAGAGGAGAGGAGAGGAGAGGAGAGGAGAGGAGAGGAGAGGAGAGGAGAGGAGAGGAGAGGAGAGGAGAGGAGAGGAGAGGAGAGGAGAGGAGAGGATAGGCAGGATGAGGAGAGGCAGGGTGGAAGCAGAAGAGCAGCATACTCCTGGATGGCCTGACTGCCAACACTAAGGCCACATACTGTACATAGCAAGCTTATTGGGATATTTCTAGAGAATAGCAGAAAGAGATAGGGCCAGATACTATTTGTATGATTTCATTTGTATGTCTGTACTGTCTTTATGATATAGGCAAATCAATGTGTCAAGGATGAGAAGGTAAGGCAGCACAGCAGACTCCTGATCTGACTGGAAACTCCCTAAGTACCACACACAAAGGCCATGCATGAACATACAATATTACAAGGCATATAGTGTGAAACAGGCTGGGGATTTTCTACAACAAAAACACAGCTATATGTGATTTCTAGGGGGGGGTTATGGCTATAGGCTACTTGTTTCTATCTGATTAAATCAATATGGAAAGTAATGGAAGACAACACAGCAGCATACTCCTGGGTTGACTGGAAACCCTCAAGACTGACCACCTACAGACCACACAGATAATACTGTATATAACAAGGTTAGTTTAGTTTATTAGGATCCACATTAGCTACTGCATATGCAGCAGCTACTCTTCCTGGGTCCACATAAAATACAAATACATGAACAGTTATAGACAAGGACATTCAATTCCCCCCCAAAATGTAAATTAAAACACACACAGATATATATATATATATATATATATATATATATATATATATATATATATATATATATATATATATATATATACAGTGGGGAAAACAAGTATTTGATACACTGCTGATTTTGCAGGTTTTCCTACTTACAAAGCCATGTAGAGGTCTGTAATTTTTATCATAGGTACACTTCAACTGTGAGAGACGGAATCTAAAACAAAAATCCTGAAAATCACATTGTATGATTTTTAAGTAATTAAAATGCATTTTATTGCATGACATAAGTATTTGATCACCTACCAACCAGTAAGAATTCCGGCTCTCACAGACCTGTTCGTTTTTCTTTAAGAAGCCCTCCTGTTCTCCACTCATTACCTGTATTAACTGCACCTGTTTGAACTCGTTACCTGTATAAAAGACACCTGTCCACACACGCAATCAAACAGACTCCAACCTCTCCACAATGGCCAAGACCAGAGAGCTGTGTAAGGACATCAGGGATAAAATTGTAGACCTGCACAAGGCTGGGATGGGCTACAGGACAATAGGCAAGCAGTTTGGTGAGAAGGCAACAACTGTTGTCGCAATTATTAGAAAATGGAAGAAGTTCAAGATGACGGTCAATCACCCTCGGTCTGGGGCTCCATGCAAGATCTCACCTCGTGTGGCATCAATGATCATGAGGAAGGTGAGGGATCAGCCCAGAACTACACGGCAGGACCTGGTCAATGACCTGAAGAGAGCTGGGACCACAGTCTCAAAGAAAACCATTAGTAACACACTACGCCGTCATGGATTAAAATCCTGCAGCGCACGCAAGGTCCCCCTGCTCAAGCCAGCTCATGTCCAGGCCCGTCTGAAGTTTGCCAATGACCATCTGGATGATCCAGAGGAGGAATGGGAGAAGGTCATGTGGTCTGATGAGACAAAAATAGAGCTTTTTGGTCTAAACTCCACTCGCCGTGTTTGGAGGAAGAAGAAGGATGAGTACAACACCAAGAACACCATCCCAACCGTGAAGCATGGAGGTGGAAACATCATTCTTTGGGGATGCTTTTCTGCAAAGGGGACAGGACGACTGCACCGTATTGAGGGGAGGATGGATGGGGCCATGTATCGCGAGATCTTGGCCAACAACCTCCTTCCCTCAGTAAGAGCATTGAAGATGGGTCGTGGCTGGGTCTTCCAGCATGACAACGACCCGAAACACACAGCCAGGGCAACTAAGGAGTGGCTCCGTAAGAAGCATCTCGAGGTCCTGGAGTGGCCTAGCCAGTCTCCAGACCTGAACCCAATAGAAAATCTTTGGAGGGAGCTGAAAGTCCGTATTGCCCAGCGACAGCCCCGAAACCTGAAGGATCTGGAGAAGGTCTGTATGGAGGAGTGGGCCAAAATCCCTGCTGCAGCGTGTGCAAACCTGGTCAAGACCTACAGGAAATGTATGATCTCTGTAATTGCAAACAAAGGTTTCTGTACCAAATATTAAGTTCTGCTTTTCTGATGTATCAAATACTTATGTCATGCAATAAAATGCAAATTAATTACTTAAAAATCATACAATGTGATTTTCTGGATTTTTGTTTTAGATTCCGTCTCTCACAGTTGAAGTGTACCTATGATAAAAATTACAGACCTCTACATGCTTTGTAAGTGGGAAAACCTGCAAAATCGGCAGTGTATCAAATACTTGTTCTCCCCACTGTATATATATAAAGAGTTATATATTGGAAAGACACCAAGAGACAACAAAAATATTATTTACACACTATTCATATATACATATTCATATTCTTATATATAGTAAAGTTAAAATACATCTTTAGAAAGAGGAGAGGCGCTGTGATACAATATGTTTTTTACCTGTTTTTTTTAGCTAAACTTGTTGCCTGAGTAACCTCTGGTGGCAGCATTAAATCTGTTTTTGTTTTGTGTACCGTGAAGAAACCCATAGTGTCGTGTCTGGTGGGGTATGTATGTCTGTTTGAAAGTCTTATATTGGAGAGATTTTAGATTTGATACAGAATATACACTATTACTAGGGTTTTGTACAGTTTGCCTTTGCTTTCTTTGGGAATCATTGTGGAAGGCAGGGCAGGCAGGCAGCACAGGTTTGGTCTGGAACCCCCCGACAAGAATGCCAAGTCCCAACACACATAACAAGATGTGTCTGTGAGATTTTTGATTTACACAATACAATTTATCGTTTTCCATCTTGTATTAATTCTGTTTTATGTCCCTGGAATCCCCCAATACCGCCAACTTAAGACACCCCCAAGTATAAGGTGTCAAGTATTGTATTGTGTTATTACTGCTAACCTTGGCCACACAGAACACGCAAGCCTTCTGTGAAAGAGATTTGTCTACAGAGTACAATAAATAGACAATAGCTGACGTCTGTGTGACTTCTAAGTGTTTTTTTGTGTGTTTTTATTTATTAACTTTATTTAACCAGGGGAACCCATTGAGACCAGGGTCTAATTTCCAATGGTGCCCTGAGAACAACAGTTCAAGCAATGTGAGCAACACATTTAAGAATGATCACTACAAAATGACAGTTAGAACATTTCAAATAAATTACGTTACATTCAAAAGGGCAGTAGAAACAACTATATACAATCAATCAAAACAAGTGCATTTTTCATTGGTCTTTTTTTAAATCAGAGCCTTAAATTAATATTTTGGGTCCAAAGAATCAAGTTTTAGAATGACCTGTAAGACTGAGGGACATCGTAACTGAAAGCAGTTTTTTCCCTAACTCAGAGGAGAACCGTGGAACCTCTAGAACCATCCAGTCTAAAGAGTCTTATAGTTACTAGATTTCCAATATAGAAGTAAGGTGAGGTAGTATGGGAGTTTCCGGAGAAGCCAATGTTGGGCCCTTCTGGTAGTCAGAGACTCCCAGCCAACAGAACTATTTAAGAGACAATGATGTGTACGGAAATTATCACCAGTGATAAAACGCAAGGCTGAGTGGTAGACTGAATCTAGAGGTTTTAACACAGAGGCTGCATGTAGATTGAGTCGCCATAGTCAATTACTGGGAGGAGTGTTGCTTGAACAATCTTCCTCCTGTTTTCAAAAGTCAGACAGGACTTATTTCTATACAGGAAACCAGTCTTTACTCGCAACTTTTTAGTCAGCTTATCAATATATGTTTTAAAGGACAGCTTATCATCATTCCAAATACCTAGATACTTATAATGGGGCTAAATTTGGGCTCCTCTCAAGGTACAGATATGCAGGTCATTAGGATCAATACGAGACATGGAGAAAAATATAAACTTGGTTTTATCAACATTTAGCACTAATTCAAGATCGGTGATCAATTCTTGAATTGAATCAAAGCTAAGCTGAAGGCTGTGAATGGCCTTATCTGCAATATACACTGAGTATACCAAACATTAGGAACACCTTCCTTAATATTGAGTTGCACTCCTCTCCCCCCCTTTTGCCCTGAGAACAGCCTCAATTCGTCAGGTCATGGACTCTACAAGGTGTGGAAAGCATTCCACAAGGATGCTGGCCCATGTTGACTCCAATACTTCCCACAGTTGTGTCAAGCTGGCTGGATTTCCTTTGGGTGGTGGACCATTCTTGATACACACTGGAAACTGTTGAGCGTGAAAAACCCAGCAGCATTGCAGTTCTTCACACAACCAAACAGGTGCACCTGGCACCTACTACCATACCCCGTTCAAAGGCACTTAAATATTTTGTCTTGCCCATTCACCCTCTGAATGGCACACACACAATCCATGTCTCAATTGTCTCAAGGTTTTAAAATGATTATTTAACCTGTCCCTTCCCCATAGTCTACAGTGATTTGAAGTGGATTTAACAAGTGACATCAATAAGGGATCATGGCTTTCACCTGGATTCACCTGGTCAGTATGTCATGTGAAGTTGGATATTGGCATCAACAGACCTTTCTGTAACACAGGAGTGGAGATAGTTGAGATATAGGCCTACATGATCTAAAGTGGACAGTTAAATAATTAGTCTTTGAGGCTTTCAAATGTTTTCATTTTACAACAAATTGCTCTCAAGCCATACTATTGTTTGTCGCAATCATATCATCTCCCAATAATTTTAGCCAGTTTTCCAAAGAGATAAAAAACACACAATAACTAATCATGGTTCTGGTTTCTATCCACCATCCACCCCTTGTTAAACATGTATCTCCCTGTCATTACGATTGGCTTTGTGTCTGACTGTGTAGTTACATGAAACAATAACTATTTAATTGTTCTGGTTTTATTTCAACAATTAAAACATTAATTTCAGAGCTGACTTCCATTCATCTACTATACAACTGCCATCATCCCCCTTTATTTTCATTATCCCCCCTTCTTTTCCTCATCCCACTTTATTTTCGTCATCCCCCTTCTTTTCCTCATCCCTTTCTTTTCCTCATCATCCCCCTTCTTTTCCTCATCCCCCCTTCTTTTCCTCATCCCCTTCTTTTCCTCATCCCCCTTCTTTTCCTCATCCCACTTTATTTTCCTCACCCCACTTTATTTTCCTCATCCCCCTTCTTTTCCTCATCCCCCTTCTTTTCCTCATCCCCTTTCTTTTCCTCATCATCCCCATTATTTTCCTCATCCCCCCTTCTTTTCCTCATCCCCCTTCTTTTCCTCATCATCCCACTTTCTTTTCCTCATCCCCCTTCTTTTCCTCATCCCCTTTCTTTTCCTCATCATCCCCCTTCTTTTCCTCATCCCCCTTTCTTTTCCTCATCCCCCTTCTTTTCCTCATCTCCCTTTATTTTCCTAATCCCCCTTTCTTTTCCTCATCCCCCCTTATTTTCCTCATCCCCCTTCTTTTTCTCATCCCCTTTCTTTTCCTCATCATCCCCCTTCTTTTCCTCATCCCCCTTTCTTTTCCTCATCCCCCTTCTTTTCCTCATCTCCCTTTATTTTCCTCATCCCCCTTTATTTTCCTAATTCCCCTTTCTTTTCCTCATCCCCCTTATTTTCCTCATCCCCCTTCTTTTCCTCATCCCCTTTCTTTTCCTCATCATCCCCCTTTCTTTTCCTCATCCCCCTTCTTTTCCTCATCCCCCTTTATTTTCCTCATCCCCCTTTCTTTTCCTCATCCCCCTTCTTTTCCTCATCCCCCTTGTTTTCCTCATCCCCCTTATTTTCCTCATCCCCCTTCTTTTCCTCATCCCCTTTCTTTTCCTCTTCCCACTTCTTTTCCTCATCCCTTTTCTTTTCCTCATCCCCCTTATTTTCCTCATCCCCTTTCTTTTCCTCATCCCCCTTCTTTTCCTCATCCCCCTTCTTTTCCTCATCCCCCTTCTTTTTCTCATCCCCCTTTCTTTTCCTCATCCCCCTTTCTTTTCCTCATCCCCTTTCCTTTCCTCACCCCCCTTATTTTCCTCATCCCCCTTCTTTTCCTCATCCCCCTTCTTTTCCTCATCCCCCCTTCTTTTCCTCATCCCCCCTTCTTTTCCTCATCTTCCTTTCTTTTCCTCATCACCCCCCTTTCTTTTCCTCATCCCCCTTTCTTTTCCTCATTCCCATTTATTTTCCTCATCCCCCTTTCTTTTCCTCATCCCCCTTATTTTCCTCATCCCCTTTATTTTCCTCACCCCCCTTTATTTTCCTCATCCCCCTTTATTTTCCTCATCCCCCTTATTTTCCTCATCCCCGTTTCTTTTCCTCATCCTCTTTATTTTCCTCACCATCCTTTCTTTCTACTTTTATATCTCCGTCATAATGATTATCTGTGTGCAGCTGCCTAATTATATGAAACAATAGCTATTTCATTGTTCTGGTTTTGTTTGAACAATAAAAAATTATAATACTTTCAAAGCTGACTTCCATTCACCCCCACCCCTCTCTTCTGCCTATCATTATGACTACCTCTGTGTGTGATTGCCCAAAACACAGACACACACACACTCACACCGACAATGCACTCACGCACATACACACACACACACACACACAACCTCCCCCCACCCCCACACACAGAACCCCCCCCTGCCCCCCCACCCCACCACACACACACATATCCCCCACACACACACCTGCCCCCTCCCCCCTAACAGACACACATCCCGCCATTCTAAATATGTACTATCTCCCTATCAATGTGATTGCTTCTCTCTGAGTGACTGATTTACATCAGTGACTCACAGAGCTGATAACCCAGCCCAGGGTAATGAAATACTCACCGGCTGACAAATGACATTCTTCACACAGCAGTCCTTATTAGATTTGGCCCCATATTAAATGTCTTCCACTCTCTGTGGCTTGTGTCGGTTTGGTTCAGCCCTGCTTTTGTTGTGTGTCTCATATGCACCAACTATATAATAAGGTTTAAAAAACTATTACATTTACATTTAAGTCATTTAGCAGACGCTCTTATCCAGAGCGACTTATAAATGGTCTTGATTGACATTTTGCTTGGTCCTGCATGCTCATCACACATTTTCTGGATAAGATTTGGCCCACTCTTAAATGTCTCCTCCTCTCTGAGGATTGGCTTTAGCCTGGTTAAACCAACATGATTGATGTTCTCATAATGGTGAACACAGCATTCCGTTTGGTTTAGGCTAGCCTGGCTCAGCCTTACGTTTTACACTGCTGTTCAGACAGATTCGGTCTCCCTCTTTAAATGGCTTCGTCTTTTGTTTGGCTAAGACTCATGTTTAAGACCCATATCAACCCACAGGCCTATCCATACTTTTATTAAGTTTTAAAGCGAGGGGGAAAAGGAATTAAAGCCACAATCTGGAGTTGAGTTGCGGGGGTATCTTACTGTATTTTCACCAGCAGGAAACATCCCAGTTACTTTAATGGGGATTTTTTTTTTATGGTACCAATCTACACTATGTTGTTCCAAATTTCAGGCATTTATGGATAAAGATTTTAATCCAGTTAAACTTTGTGGTAAAAGTCACCCTCTGTGGGAACATAGAGCACAAGCTCAAATCTGTTCTGTTCCGCAGTGTGGTGCACGGTGGGTATTTTTCTCGGATAATTCCAGGAAAAGAGCACAGTGTTTCTACCCAGGAATTGCTTTCTCTCACCTTTTGTACCCACTAGCCAGCAGCACTGACACATGAGGACTGATTTTGCAGATGGTAGCTATTTTGCAGAAAGTCTTACTTGCAATGATTGTGATATGTGGTTATACTACCATATGTGATTATACTACCTATAGTTGAATGCACTGTTTACCAGTAGTTCTGGATACGAGCATCTGCTAAAGGACTAAAATATAAATGTAAAGACTTGCCTAAGGATTGCCCATGTAAGAGCTAAGCGACCAGCAAGGGAAAAGGGTGTTTTTATGTATTCTGTCCATGTGCTAAAGATATGTCTGCCCTTGGTATGTAAATAAAATAATGACCTTGTGCTATTTACACACTGATGAAGATGTAGTGTGTGTATGTGAGCATGAGGGTATACGTTTGAGCATGTGTCTCCGTGTGCGTACGTCTGTGTCTCGTAGACCGAGCCACTTGGCGATCTGATGAGGTGTGCTACTGCCCATTAGCTTCTTTTTTTCCCGTCCCTTGCTGAGTAGCAAAGTCATTTTCCCCGCACGTCGCCTGGGATTACGACATCACCTCAGCAGGTGCTCGTCTACATTACAGGAACTCGACAGCGAGGCCATCAGAAATGGCAGCATCGCATTAGTGGAAATCAAGACTGTTCTCAGGGCAGGCCTGGTTGTAGCTAGATATGTTCGAGTCGCGTCGGGGACAATTTTAGCATTTTAGCTAAACCTTTTCCTAACCTTAACCTAATTATCGTAACCTGCCACGTTATTTCTCCTAACCTGCTATGGAAAGTAACTTCTGCTAATCAAAACTGCCAGACCTGCCCCGAGAACAGTCTTGGTTTTCACTAACTAACTAGAGAGATAACAGGTGGAGGAGAAGAGTGAGGAGCGAGGTAGAGGCAGAGAGGGAGACTGAAGGAGAGAGAGAGAGAGAGAGAGAGAGAGAGAGAGAGAGAGAGAGAGAGAGAGAGAGAGAGAGAGAGAGAGAGAGAGAGAGAGAGAGAAAGAGAGGGGAGAAAGAGAGAGAAGGAGAGAGCGAGAGAGCGAGAGAGAGAGAGAAAGAAAGAGAGGGGAGAAAGAGAGAGAAGGAGAGAGCGAGAGTGATAGAGAGCGAGAGAGAGAGAGAGAGGGGAGTGAGAGGTGAATGAGATAGAGACAGTGCAAAAAAAGAGAGACACAGAAGGAAAACAACCCCTCTGGTTGGTCTAAGAGGATGATTGGTCTACGAACCATTATCAGAGAGGACCAGAAATACCACACACACATACACACATACACACACACAATACACACACACCATACACATGTCCATCATCTAGGTCTAGGAGGATCAGAGAGGTCAACATGACTAACGACGCTAATGCTCCATGAGTACGTCCTCACTGTCACCACTGCTCTCTATCTCGCTCTCTCTCTCTCTCTCACACACACACACACACACAACACAACACTGGGCTGCTAATCACTGCTACCTAATTAGCACCCATTGAGTGGGACTTGTCGTTCCATTGGATGAAATTGGAACGTTCAAATGGGAACAACAAATTAATGTAGGTTAATAAATGCTATCTCTCATCATGGTGGTTGGTGTAATTAGGAGAGGGTTAATAGTTTGACATGTTGTACTATCCGAGTGAGAAGAGAGAAAACATGAAAAGAGACTTGAGAAGAAGTGTGTTCTTTCAGATATGACATCCTATGACATGATTATAACCAATAACCTATCTGGACTGCAGATAAATTAGGCTACATTAAATCTAGATGTCACCGCGTAACCCCGACAGCGAGGCCATCAAGAGGGAGGGGGAGGCGGGAGAGGGACAACTTAGGAAAGGCCATGTTTTATGTTGTACCGTGTTACCGTTCGCTTGAATACCAACCTAAGTGATTTGGTCATGTGTACATTTACATTTTAGTCATTTAGCAGATGCTCTTATCCAGAGCGACTTTCAGTTAGTGAGTGCATACATTTCCCATACTGGCCCCCTGTGGGAATCAAACCCATAACCCTGGCGTTGCAAGCGCCATGCTCTACCAACTGAGCTACAGGTGTACCTACAATGGGATTTATTTTTTGTGTGAAATATTTGCTGTTCATAGGGGCTGACGCGTTCGAACACACACACACACACACACACACACACACACACACACACAAAGCATCTCGTTAAACAGAGTGACATTTAAGTTTCAGGTTTTATTTGTCACACGCACAAGTACAGTGAAATGCTTAACTTGCATTTCCTTGAGTTAGACCAGTAAGATGGAAGACTGTTGCTGCCATCCTCCGAGTGTAAAGAGGTTCTGCACTAAAATAATAAGCATACAACCTAGGGGAGCCAGAGGATGGGACAACATATCCCATGAAGCACTGTTCACCACATGAGGGTTACGTCAGAGATTCCGCGCCAAAATTGACTGACCACCAGACAGGAACATCAACAGCACACGGGGTGAGTTGGACTTTATGTGCGTATGTTTTATTTTCACTTGCTAAACAGCGTGCATTATTCAACTCAACGCAAGTAAGACACTAAAATGTTGCTAACATGCTTTAAACAAACTGCTTAGCTAGACAGTTAGCTCACAACTAGCCCTAGCCCTTGATCACGACTCTCAGTCAGTTCCCTTACATTACTGGTACACCGAAGTCATTGGACGAAGCCGTCTTCTGTATGGGGTGAAATATATTTTCGAAAAAAAAAAGAAAAGATTTTCAGCTGTTTGAAGCTGGTGCACAAAACCGAAAGTAAAAAAACGAAACTTAAGCACCAGAAGCATAGAGACCGGAAGTAAAGGACGCAAAAACTAAACTAAAGCACGGGATGCATAGAAATCGCAGCACATAACAGATCTACCGCCTATTAGACTTGCTTTCAATGAAAATTAAATATCTATAACTCACATTTCTATGTGAATCTGGGCCACCCAAAAAGTTACAAAATGAAGCTTTAAAGGTGCACTATGCAGAAATCCCTCTGCCATTTTCTGGTTGCTAAAATTCTAATAGTTTGCATAGTTTCAGTTTATGTGACAACACAAGCAAGTTTTTTTAAAAGTTATTTTATTTAACCTTTATTTAACCAGGTAAGCCAGTTGAGAACAGGTTCTCATTTACAACTGCGACCTGGCCAAGATAAAGCAAAGCAGTGCAATAAAAACAACACAGAGTTACATATGGGGTAAAAAACATAAAGTCAAAAATACAACAGAAAATATATATACAGTGTGTGCAAATGTAGCAAGTTATGGAGGTAAGGCAATAAATAGGCTATAGTGCAAAATAATTACAATAGTATTAACACTGGAATGCTAGATGTGCAAGAGATTATGTGCAAATAGAGATACTGGGGTGCAAAAGAGCAAAATAAATAACAATATAGGGATGAGGTAGTTGGGTGGGCTAATTTCAGATGGGCTGTGTACAGGTGCAGTGATCGGTAAGGTGCTCTGACAACTGATGCTTAAAGTTATTGAGGGAGATAAGAGTCTCCAGCTTCAGAGATTTTTGCAATTCGTTCCAGTCATTGGCAGCAGAGAACTGGAAGGAATGGCGGCCAAAGGAGGTGTTGGCTTTGGGAATGACCAGTGAGATATACCTGCTGGAGCGCAGACTACGGGTTGGTGCTGCTATGGTGACCAATGAGCTAAGATAAGGCGGGGATTTGCCTAGCAGTGATTTATAGATGGCCTGGAGCCAGTGGGTTTGACGACGAACATGTAGTGAGGACCAGCCAACAAGAGCGTACAGGTCACAGTGGTGGGTAGTGTATGGGGCTTTGGAGACAAAACGGATGGCACTGTGATAGACTACATCCAATTTGCTGAGTAGAGTGTTGGAGGCTATTTTGTAAATGACATTGCCGAAGTCAAGGATCGGTAGGATAGTCAGTTTTACGAGGGCATGTTTGGCAGCATGAGTGAAGGAGGCTTTGTTGCGAAATAGGAAGCCGATTCTAGATTTAACTTTGGATTGGAGATTCTTTATGTGAGTCTGGAAGTTGAGTTTACAGTCTAACCAGACACCTAGGTATTTGTAGTTGTCCACATACTCTAGGTCAGACCCGTCGAGAGTGGTGATTCTAGTCGGGTGGGCGGGTGCCTGCAGCGTTCGATTGAAAAGCATGCATTTAGTTTTACTAGTGTTTAAGGGCAGTTGGAGGCTACTGAAGGATTGTTGTATGGCATTGAAGCTCGTTTGGAGGTTTGTTAACACAGTGTCCAATGAAGGGCCAGATGTATACAAAATGGTGTCGTCTGCGTAGAGGTGGATCTGAGAGTCACCAGCAGCAAGAGCGACATCATTGATATACACGGAGAAAAGTGTCGGCCCAAGAATTGAACCCTGTGGCACCCCCATAGAGACTGCCATAGGTCCAGACAACAGGCCCTCCGATTTGACACACTGAACTCTATCTGAGAAGTAGTTGGTGAACCAGGCGAGGCAGTCATTTGAGAAACCAAGGCTATTTGGTCTGCCAATAAGAATGCGGTGGTTGACAGAGTCGAAAGCCTTGGCCAGGTCGATGAAGACGGCTGCACAGTACTGTCTATTATCAATCGCGGTTATAATATCGTTTAGGACCTTGAGCGTGGCTGAAGTGCACCCATGACCAGCTCGGAAACCGGATTGCATAGCGGAGAAGGTACGGTGGTATTCGAAATGGTCGGTGATCTGTTTGTTAACTTGGCTTTCAAATACTTTCGAAAGGCAGGGCAGGATGGATATAGGTCTGTAGCAGTTTGGATCTAGAGTGTCACCCCCTTTGAAGAGGGGGATGACTGCGGCAGCTTTACAATCTCTGGGGATCTCAGACGTTATGAAAGAGAGGTTGAACAGACTAGTAATAGGGGTTGCGACAACTTCGGCGGCTAGTTTTAGAAAGAAAGGGTCCAGATTGTCTAGCCCAGCTGATTTGTAGGGGTCCAGATTTTGCAGCGCTTTCAAAACATCAGCTGTCTGAATTTGTGTGAAGGAGAAGCGGGGGGGGCATGGGCAAGTTGCAGCAGAGGGTGCAGAGTTGGCGGCCGGGGTAGTGGTAGCCAGATGGAAAGCATGGCCAGCTGTAGCAAAATGCTTGTTGAAATTCTCGATTATTGTAGATTTATCGGTGGTGATAGTGTTTCCTAGCCTCAGTGCAGTGGGCAGCTGGGAGGAAGTGCTCTTATTCTCCATGGACTTTACAGTGTCCCAAAACTTTTTGGAGTTAGTGCTACAGGATGCAAATTTCTGTTTGAAAAAGTTAGCCTTTGCTTTCCTGACTGCTTGTGTATATTGGTTCCTAACTTACCTGAAAAGTTGCATATCGCGGGGGCTATTTGATGCTAATGCTGTACGCCACAGGATGTTTTTGTGCTGGTCAAGGGCAGTCAAGTCTGAGGAGAACCAGGGGCTATATCGGTTCTTAGTTCTGTATTTTTTGAATGGGGCATGTTTATTTAAGATTGAGAGGAAATTACTTTTAAGGAACAACCAGGCATCCTCTACTGACGGAATGAGATCTATATCTATCCAGGATACCTGGGCCAGGTCAATTAGGAAGGCCTGCTCGCTAAAGTGTTTTAGGGAGCGTTTGACAGTGATGAGGGGTGGTCGTTTGACCGCGGACCCGTTACGGACGCAGGCAATAAGGCAGTGATCGCTGAGATCCTGGTTGAAGACAGCTGAGGTGTATTTAGAGGGTATGTTAGTCAGGATGATATCTATGAGGGTACCCATGTTTACGGATTTAGGGTTGTACCTGGTAGGTTCGTTGATAATTTGCGTGAGGTTGAGGGCATCTAGCTTGGATTGTAGGATGGCTGGGGTATTAAGCATATCCCAATTTAGGTCACCAAGCAGTACAAACTCTGAGGATAAATGGGGGGCAATCAATTCACATATGGTGTCCAGGGCACAGCTGGGGGCTGAGGGGGGTCTGTAGCAAGCGGCAACAGTGAGAGACTTATTTCTGGAAAGGTGGATTTTTAGAAGTAGAAGCTCAAACTGTTTGGGCACAGACATGGATAGTATGATAGAGCTCTGCAGGCTATCTCTACAGTAGATTGCAACTCCACCCCCTTTGGCAGTTCTATCTAGACGGAAAATGTTATAGTTGGGGATGGAAATTTCAGAATTTTTGGTGGCCTTCCTGAGCCAGGATTCAGACACTGCTAGAACATCAGGGTTGGCAGAGTGTGCTAACGCAGTGAATAACTCAAACTTAGGAAGTAGACTTCTGATATTTATGTGCAAGAAACCAAGACTTTTGCGATTACAGAAGTCAGAAAATGATAGCGCCTGGGGAGTAGGAGTGATACTGAGGGCTGCAGGGCCTGGGTTAGCCTCTACATCACCAGAGGAACAGAGGAGGACTAGAATAAGGATACGGCTAAAGGCTTTAAGAACTGGTCTTCTAGTGCGTTGGGTACATAGAATAAAGGGGGCAGATTTCCGGGTGTTATAGAAAAGATTCAGGGCATTATGTACAGACAAGGATATGGAAGGATATGAGTAAAGTGGAGGTAAACCTAAGCGTTGGGTAACAATGAAAGAGATAGCATCGCTGGAGGCATCAATTGAGTCGGTCTACGCGTGTATAGGGGGTGGGACAAAGGAGCTATCTAAGGCAGGTTTAGCTGGGCTGGGGGGTCTACAGTGAAATAGTACAATTAGAAATAACCGAAACAACAATAAGCTAACCATGTTTGGGCTGAGGCTAAACATAAACAGGATGTAGTACCGTAAAAAGGAACAGTCCAGCAGACATCAGCTGTATAGCTGAGTTATCATACGGTCCGGTGGTAAAGCACTAGCGAGTAAGAGGCCACGGCTAGCGTGTGCTAGCGGGCCGGGGCTAGCAGTACCATCTAAACCGCTGGTAAATATATTTTCCATAACCAGAAATAATTTATTTTCAGCTGTTTGAAGCTGGTGTATAAAACCAAAAGTAAAAGATTAAGAAAACAAAACTTAAGAACGGGAAGCATAGAAATAATAGCGCACATAGAACTGATCTACAGCATACTAGACTTGCTTTCGATGAGTGACAGATCTATAACTCACATTTCTATGTGAATTTGGTTGGGTTGCCTAATAAGTAACATATTGTAGCTTTAAGAGCCACGATGCTTGGTCTGAACATTAACATGCATCGCTTGTGGTATGGTTTTGGAACCATAAGGACCTTATCTTTCTTATCAGCAAGAAATAATTTTCAAAAAACTAAAGGTTAAATTGATACACACCTTTTTATAGGGTTGGGGTTAGTGTTCCCACAAGGCCATATCGCCATGTTACAGCGCTTGTTTACTGGAAATTGATAGAAGACAAGGGTGACCACCTGTGTCAATTAGCTATCTAGCGTGCTCCGAACCCCTGTGTGCACCACCCTATGGGACTCACGATCACGGCCGGTTGTTATACAGCCCGGGATCGAACCCGGGTCTGTAGTGATGCCTCTAGCAGTGCAATGCAGTGCCTTAGACCGCTGTGCCACTCGGGAGCCCAAAGTTGTTTCTGCTGGTCGCAAAAAGCTAAATTAACATGACACAAGTGGAATTAAATGTAAAAGGCTTTGAAAATAAAAAAACTTGCGGTATGCTCAGTGTTCCGTTGACATTTCAGAGATATGCTTGTTTTTGTGAGAAATCTTAGAAAAAAAAACAGGAATTTCGCATTAATATGAAAAGCGTTTACTAAAATATGAAAATACTACATGTTGTCTCAAAATCGATATCTACCATACCTCTATATTGTTTTATGTCCTCCGGATTTGAGAAGAAGGATGACTAGTTGAACGGTGAGCCTGTCAGTTGGCCTTAATTCTCTCACAGCATCCAGCCTAACTGACACAGTGCTATTTTCCAGATTTTTTACCACTTTCTTTCTGGCCTCCATTGAATTATTCACCCTAATTTTGGCCATCCTAAAAGGGTGATAACTCAATTAACTTTTGAACGGATTATGATAGACACATGAGGTTTGGACCATTGGTTTTCTTAGAGGAAAACATTATTTTACCCATTGGTCAAAAGATGCGTTTTTTAATTGGACACCCTAATAAGGGCCATATGTTTCGAAAGCCGTATCACAAGCGATGATTGTTGACATTTCTAAACGGTTAAACACAATGCCGGGATTGTATACTGAACAAAAATATAAACGCAGCATGCAACAATTTCAAATACTTTATGGAGTTACAGTTCATATAAGGAATTCAGTCAATTGAAATAAATTCATTAGGCCCTAATCTATGGATTTTACATGATCGGGAATACAGATATGCATCTGTTGGTCACAGATACCTTAACAAAAGAGGTAGGGGCATGGATCAGAAAACCGCTGTATCTGGTGTGACCACCATTTGCCTCATGACACATCTCCTTCGCATAGAGTTGATCAGGCTGTTGATTGTGGCCTGTGGAATGTTGTCCCACTTTCTATTCAATGGCTGGGCGAAGTTGCTGGATATTGGCGTGAACTGGAACACACTGTCCTACACATCAATCCAGATCATCCCAACCAATGGGTGACATGTCTGGTGAGTATACAGCATTATCATGCTGAAACATGAGGTGATGGCGGCGGATGAATGGCACGACAATGGGCCTCAGGACCTCGTCACGGTATCTCTGTGCATTAACATTTCCAGCGATAAAATGCAATTGTGTTTGTTGTCCATATCTTATGCCTGCCCATACCATAACCCCACCATGGGGCACTCTTTTCACAACGTTGATATCAGCAAACCGCTCGCCCACACAACGCCATAAACGTGGTCTGTGGTAGTGAGGCCGGTTGGACGTACTGCCAGATTCTCGAAAACGACGTTGGCTTATGGTAGAGAAATTAACATTTACATTCTCTGGCAACAGCTCTGGTGGACATTCCTGCAGTCAGCATGCCAATTGCACACTCCCTCCAAACTTGAGGCATCTGTGGCATTGTGTTGTGTGACAACTGCACATTTTAGTGGCCTTTTATTGTCCCCAGCACAAGGTGCACCTGTGTAATGATCATGCTGTTTAATCAGCTTCTTGACATAGCACACCTGTCAGGTGGATGGATTATCTTGGCAAAGGAGAAATGCTCACTAACAGGGATGTAAACAAATTTGTGCACAACATTTGAGAGAAATAAGATTTTTGTGGGTATGGAACATTTCTGGGATCTATTATTTCAGCTCATGAAACATGTGACCAACACTGTACATGTTGCGTTTAGATTTTTGTTCAGTATAGTTCACATGAGCCAGTCGTGCCGCTGAAAACTGTAAGGCAGAATGCCGCCTAGAGTTTGAGAGCTAGCTCTGGCCCAGGGCGTCGTTCGGCTGCGCTCTTACTATTGGCCTGACTTTTTTAGTGACTGGCTTAAATATACTTTCGTAACTCACCAAAGTAAAGATGTTAGAGTGCTGGGTCACGGTTGTCATTTCTCTAAAATGCTTTGTATACTGCCAGACTAGCTTAAGTCGTCGTGCATGCATTGGATTTGCACTACTACCGACACATGCACGTGTTACTTCTACTATAATGGTTCACGGGTCAGCTGTTTGTTCACCCACACCCGCCCGGAATTGCTAATAACTCATCCGCAACCGCCCGACTATATATGATAAAGTGAAAATCTGAGGCCAGCACCCGACCCTAACCTGCTAGTATAGAAAATGGGCTGTGGGCTACAGTCAGAGACCGCAGAACGATTTTTTTGGCCTGATTTAGATAAGCAGAAACACACCCTATAATTTCCGACATTTTGATAGGCTATTTGTTAGTCAACTTGTCTATAATTAGATACATGCAACTTCTCTTCTGTCATTATGTTGCTCTAGAAGACTAAATAAACCCTTGCTCACCAGAATGTCATATATCCATAGAATGAATGCTTCATTCTAGTTGACATCATTCAAGTTTTCTTTGTCATTTTTGCTTCTTTCACGGAGCAAAGACATTTAGGGACCGGGAGAAAATGTAATAACCCCCCAAAAAACTGGAAAGATTTTCTGTGCAAAATTTCCAAATTACATCAGTTTGACCGGTTGTAAGGAAATAGAATGCAGTGAAAATTTCAGTGTCCAGATTTCAGTTTTCATTTAACCCATCTGAACAGTACGTTCACTTGACCTGCCATAGAACTATTGGAAGTCCCTGTCTTGTGACTGTCGAATTTGTATAGTGCCTCACAATCATCACACATACAGTGGGGGAAAAAAGTATTTAGTCACCCACCAATTGTGCAAGTTCTCCCACTTAAAAAGATGAGAGGCCTGTAATTTTCCTCATAGGTACTCAACTATGACGGACAAAATGAGAAAAAAAAATCCAGCAAATCACATTGTAGGATTTTTAATGAATTTATTTGCAAATTATGGTGGAAAATAAGTATTTGGTCAATAACAAAAGTTTCTCAGTACTTTGTTATATACCCTTTGTTGGCAATGACACAGGTCAAACGTTTTCTGTAAGTCTTCACAAGGTTTTCACACACTGTTGCTGGTATTTTGACCCATTCCTCCATGCAGATCTCCTCTAGAGCAGTGATGTTTTGGGGCTGTCGCTGGGCAACACAGACTTTCAACTCCCTCCAAAGATTTTCTATGGGGTTGAGATCTGGAGACTGGCTAGGCCACTCCAGGACCTTGAAATGCTTCTTACAAAGCCACCCCTTCGTTGCCCGGGCGGTGTGTTTGGGATCATTGTCATGCTGAAAGACCCAGCCACGTTTCATCTTCAATGCCCTTGCTGATGGAAGGAGATTTTCACTCAAAATCTCACGATACTTCCTTTACACGGATCAGTCGTCCTGGTCCCTTTGCAGAAAAACAGCCCCAAAGCATGATGTTTCCACCCCCATGCTTCACAGTAGGTATGGTGTTCTTTGGATGCAACTCAGCATTCTTTGTCCTCCAAACACGACGAGTTGAGTTTTTACCAAAAAGTTCTATTTTGGTTTCATCTGACCATATGACATTCTCCCAATCCTCTTCTGGATCATCCAAATGCACTCTAGCAAACTTCAGACGGGCCTGGACATGTACTGGCTTAAGCAGGGGGACACGTCTGGCACTGCAGGATTTGAGTCCCTGGCGGCGTAGTGTGTTAATGATGGTAGGCTTTGTTACTTTGATCCCAGCTCTCTGCAGGTCATTCACTAGGTCCCCCTGTGTGGTTCTGGGATTTTTGCTCACCGTTCTTGTGATCATTTTGACCCCACGGGGTGAGATCTTGCGTGGAGCCCCAGATCGAGGGAGATTATCAGTGGTCTTGTATGTCTTCCATTTCCTAATAATTGCTCCCACAGTTGATTTCTTCAAACCAAGCTGCTTACCTATTGCAGATTCAGTCTTCCCAGCCTGGTGCAGGTCTACAATGTTGTTTCTGGTGTCCTTTGACAGCTCTTTGGTCTTGGCCATAGTGGAGTTTGGAGTGTGACTGTTTGAGGTTGTGGACAGGTGTCTTTTATGCTGATAACAAGTTCAAACAGGTGCCATTAATACAGGTAACGAGTGGAGGACAGAGGAGCCTCTTAAAGAAGAAGTTACAGGTCTGTGAGAGCCAGAAATCTTGCTTGTTTGTAGGTGACCAAATACTTATTTTCCACCATAATTTGCAAATAAATTCATTAAAAATCCTACAGTGTGATTTTCTGGATGTTTTTCTTCTCAATTTGTCTGTCATAGTTGACGTGTACCTATGATGAAAATTACAGGCCTCTCTCATCTTTTTAAGTGGGAGAACTTGCACAATTGGTGGCTGACTAAATACTTTTTTTCCCCACTGTAACATAGCCGGCACTGCTATCATCCTCTTTTACCACTTCACCAAATCTTTCCCAAACATTACATTTCAGGCCCTCCCTTCTCTTTATTTTCAACTCTCCTTTCGCAGCTTTTCTCTTATCGAATTAAACTCCGACATTGTCCGTTTTGCCTCCTTGGATCAATATTTCTGCCCGTTCCTAAAAGCATTTGGTGATTGGCTGTAGGCTATTTGGCGCGCGTACAGTTAAACCCTAGAGCTTAGGCTTATGCACTAATGCCAGATAGCCTGAAATAATGAAATAAGAAGCTCAATGTAGCCTATAGATATAAATTGCACAATTATTTTTTTAAAGGTATTGTTTTCTCTTTATTCAACCCACCTGCCACCCACGCACCCTTTCTCCACAGAACATTTAATAACCCTAAACCTGCCCCTCCCTGCGGATATAACCGTGGGGACTGCGGGTTATGAGTCATCCCGCGCATCACTATTCTACTGTTATTTCTAGCTGGCTATATCTTGTCATTGCTTGCTTACAATTTGATTGCTATTTCAGGTTTCATAATGTCAACATAGCCAGCTACCAAGACCCTTGAAATGTTGCTTACAGTTGTTTAGGCTACTTATCCTGTTTACAGATCACTTGTTGTTTACAGTGTATTTTCTCTGTACAGTTGTTTACATTTCCTGTTTGTTTACAGTTGATTATAGACTTACAAAAGCAGACAGTGGAAGGTCGCCATGGATCTCGATGAGTTTGAAGCAGACAACTCGGTGAGCTGTCGCCTGGCTTCAGCGATACCCGATGTCTGCAAGACAGAAGACTGCTGTTTGGGTATCGATGAAGCCGGCAGGGGGCCTGTACTGGGTGAGTGGGTCTCAACCATGAAGATATGGGGTTTCTACCTCCTGTTCAAATGTCATGGATCACTAGTCCATGTTATCTAATCTATTTTTACATTTAGGTCATTTAGCAGATTTTTTTGGCTCCTATTCAAACGTCATGGATCACTTAGTAGATCACTGAATGTCTGTTATCTAGTTGCTTGGTCATCATTTGATGTTGCTTGTTAATATCATGCGTTTGCTCCACCAGGACCCATGGTCTACGGAATATGTTTCTGTCCCATCGGCAAAAAGGAAGATCTGAAGGACTTGAAAGTGGCAGGTAAGTTCATGATGTAGGTTCATGAAAGTTTAAAAAATATATATATACATAAACATTCAAGAGGAATCCACCGTTAAATAATTCATTCATTAATATCATACGTGTTCTGCAGGATGCCTGTGTGACTGTATTGTACATGTCTGTGTCTCTACTGACAAACCTTTGAGGATCAACAAAGTTGATTCATTCATCTGTTTATTGTACAATGATGAGTTACTGTGTCTCCTTTTCTAGACTCGAAGACATTGACAGAGGCACAGAGAGAGCATCTATTCCGCAAGCTGGACGAGGCCAAGAGCTTTGTAGGCTGGGCTCTTCAGATCCTCTCACCCAACACTATCTCTACCAGCATGCTGCAGAGGTATTTAAACACATACTGTACTACACACACACACACACACACACACACACACACAGAGACACAGAGAGAGAGAAAGACAGACAGAGAGCGAACAAGAGAACCCACACACAGATGATTCTAACCGTTCTACTCTTCCACAGGTCCAAATACAACCTGAATGCTCTCTCTCATGACGCAGCCATTGGCCTGGTACAGTTCGCCCTGGACAGTGGAGTACAGCTCAAAGAGGTACGGTACAAAGCATCTTGATTCTTGTAAACCATGCATACAAACACACCACTATCATCAATACACCATTACAAACCCTCTAAATGTCCTTTCTGCCCTACTCTTTTCTCTCACTCTGTCTTTCTATATTCCTTTTTGTCTCTCTCCCTCGTTTTCTCCCTTTCTCTCTATCATATCCACCACCCTTCCAACTATATAGACATGTTATTTTTACTCCTCATTGTTATTCACTGTGTATTTATACCTCTGGTCACTATTTCAGTTTTTCTTTATCTTAAACTCTGCATTGTTGGGAAGGGCCTGTAAGTAAGCATTTCACTGTTAGTCTACATCTGTTGTTTACGAAGCATGTGACTAATGAAATGTCATTTGATTGATTTGACCGACCTTCTATTACTACCCTGTCCCTTGTCCTCCCTCCCTCTCCGTGTGTGTGACAGGTTTTTGTGGACACGGTGGGTCCTGCAGAGAAGTACCAGGAGAAACTGTCCCAGCGGTTCCCCGGGGTGGAGGTGACCGTACGACCCAAAGCTGACTCCCTCTTCCCCATCGTCAGCGCTGCCAGTATCTGTGCCAAGGTCAGAGGTCACGCTAACTCTCTCATTTTCTCTTATAGTTTCCTCTCTTTGTCTCCTGTACCTCGAGACCAGGGATCTGAAAGTACTGGAGTGAAGGGTTTTGTCCCAGATTAGCAGGATTGAGGTAGCCTGAGTGCCAGTCTGTCTGTGCTATCATGCCAACTCCTTGTCAATCCTAGACAGCGATTGAGTTGGCAGGAGCACAAACAGACCTGGGACCAGGCTAAGAAGGAGGATCACTGGCCTAAATGATCTCTGCTGCTCCTTCAGGTGGCCAGGGACCATTCAGTAAAAGACTGGAACTTTCCAGAAGACCTAGGAGAGGTGGATGCAGACTACGGCTCTGGCTACCCCAACGGTCAGTAGGGGAACACGTTAGGGAAAATCTTCTCCCATCACACTCTTTTTAATGGCTTGACAACACTGGAACAATATATGAAGTTCATAATCTTATATTAAATCCTAGTTTAGTCAAATTTGACTCATGTTTTAGTCCTTTATTGGTAGAATTGGTTTAACACTAGAAGCGCAGAAACCATCGTTTTGACATCATATGAATTTAAATGTTGTATAACAATTTTAAAAGTCATGGCTGGAAAAGGATGGAGGTCCATCTTTTCTGTTAAATAGAAGAGTTTGTAGAAGTACAGTGTTTTAGTGCTGTAATGGTAGAATCTGTTTAAAATAAAGTAGAATGTCTTCTTGTGTGTTTCCTCCAGACCCGAAGACGAAGGTGTGGCTGCTGAAGTACCTTGACCCGGTGTTTGGCTACCCTCAGTTTGTCAGGTTCAGCTGGAGCACCACACAGACCCTGCTGGACAGCAAGGCTGTCACCGTACACTGGTGAGGAGAGATGGGGTGGAAGTGGGGGGGTGAGGGTCTGCGGTGAGAGAGGGCTACAGGTAGATGGTGAAAAGTGCTCAGTGTTTACCCTATATTGTACTCATTTATTTTACTACTATAACCCTGTTTACCCCCATACAAGTGTTTGAGGAAAGGGTAGGGGCTATAGCAATGTGAAAGCTGTATCTGTCTCTGTCTATACATTCAGTAGAACAAGTTCACATAACTATTTGTGTGTTATCAGGGATGATGATGAGGAGGATGGGGAGAAGGCTGCAGCACGTCAGAACAACACCTCCATGTTGTCCTACTTCAAGGCCGGCTCCAAGACCTCTGCCCAGCAGAGCAACACACACCAGACACACCGCTTCTTCACCGAGAGGAGACTGCAGAGCCTGGCCACACTCTGAGAGGAGGAATACACCCACCCACTGAGACATGGTGCAGGGCACACACACACTCTGTTTAACTGTCCAGTGTTTCCAGATTTCTATCAAATATGACCTATAGTTATTTACAATATTACTGAAATAGTGTTCCTACCCAATTTTTGTTATTAAGTGTGTTAAAAAGCAGCTTTTCTGAGTTAGAATGGTGTGGGCGTACCCCAACAGCAGAAGGGTGTGAGCGTATACTGGTCATAAAAAATATGAACAGAAGTAGACCGCTGATTGGCCAGCTCATCCTCCTCAGGACGATGACATCATCCTCTATGAGGAAATAGCAAGCATTCTGTTTGAAGTGGGGTTTTTAAAGTTTTTTTTATTTTTTTCCCTCAGATTCATGCTTTGGCCACAAATACGAGTATAGGTCAAGTCAACAACATTATTTGGGTCCGAGTTAACAATAGGAACTTTTAAAAGTTGGATTTTCACTGGACAGTTAATTAAAGATATGGAGAGGAGCACACACACACACTTGCCTGTAGATGCTGTAGAATACAAACCACATGCACACAAGATGAACAGTGCTGTGGGCACAACTGACTGAATGATGGATTGAAAAGGACTTGGAGCCCAACACTTAGGAACTTAATGAACTTTGTTGTCTTTTGAACAATAAATATATATTAATTGTTTCTGAATAATTGTCAATTTCTTTCATAGAGTTCAGGAAAGGAAATAGTGTTTAGTTCAGGTGTGTTTTTATTATTGCATTAGTGAATACTGCGCTCAGTAGGTAGTGCTCAATTTTCATATTCCCACACTGCGCCCAAGTGGTGAAAAACTTACAATTCAAGATATGTTTCACGTCAATTCTCTCCCATCCAATCTTGCTGCAGCCTTTATACTAGTTACATTTTACATTTACATTTTAGTCATTTAGCAGACGCTCTTATCCAGAGCGACTTACAGGAGCAATTAGGGTTAAGTGCCTTGCTTAAGGGCACATCGACAGATTTTTCACCTAGTCGTTATACACCTCGTATATGCCACAGATGTTCCGTAGGCACTGGAAATCACCTTTTACTGGAATAATTAGGAACTGTTCAGGAAGTCATAAAGGTAATACATTGTATAAGCATAAGTAGAAAACTCCCATCAACAGCTGATATTATGACCCTGCCTACTATTATTCTAATGCCTTATTCTCAGTGACAGACTTAAGACAAGTAGTAAATAGGCCTACAGTTATCATGCAAAATGCATATTAATACAAGATATATTATACTGAGTTTCCCTGAGAAAATACCTGTGATATTGGCATAGAGTAAATAAAGTGACAGTTGTGTAAGAATCATTTATACACAATAGATTAGATACACAAGTCTGACTATTGTCTTGTTAACCAAATTTGGCATTGCATCAAGTGTCCGCTGGTAATTTCTGAATCTCTGAACTCAACTCATACAGTCTTGGGCATCCTCTGTTGTTGACATGGCAACCGGGTTTACATCAAATTCCATCTTCTGTTTTCCCCCTGGGAGTTGAGTGTGACTCGGGTAAATTGAAATTCCCTGCTTCTCACCAATTTTCTACCAGGCTTTATTCAGCAGACACTAGTCAACACAGGTGACTATAGGTATGACCAAAATACACACTATAACAAGGTAGCATAAGTGTTTAGCTACGTATCTAAGGCGTTAGCCAGCCTATCCATTGTCCTTTAGCCGTCATTGTCCTTCTGCCTGGAATCCACTATCTTCTTCCCCATGTTCATAGCCACGGTGGACACAGCGAAGGAGGAGAGGATGATGATGGATGTGCCTACGAACTGGGCGGAGGCCCCTCTGGGGGCTACCCTCATGGCCCTCCTGGGGAGGGAGTCAGGGTCTGCAGCCTGGGCCACCATGGTCTGGGCAATGGGCTCCATGGATCTCTCTGGTGGTCTGGTAGAGGCTGGAGCTCAGAGACTTCTGGGACTGATGGTTAAGTCCTCTTGCCCCACAAAGAGAGCTGCTTCTGGGGCTGGGTCTCTCTTTGGTCCAGTGGAGCTCAGACAAACATCCGGGGCCTGGAGGAGGCTAGATCCACCGGCCCACTTCGAGAGCTGCTTCTGCGGCTGGCGTTCAACAGTCACTGCCTGGATCTTTCATCCAGAGACTGAAGGCTAGATCCACCGGCCCACTTCGAGAGCTGTTTCTGGGCCTGGGAACTCAACACTCACTGCCTCTTCTGGAAGCCTCAAATCAGGTAAACATCCAGTCTACAGTCCACACAGTAAGTTATGTCCCAGTTTAGGTCTTGATCCCTCTAGTCACTCCTGTCTGCCTTTTATAACCTCCCTAGCCTGTTCCCATGGAGCTCTACCTCAAATCCCTCTGAGTTAGTCCTGTCTGTGTCCGACTGCGTCAATGGGATTGTAAATAGATTAGGACAATTGGCTGAGACTGGGGGTGGGGCTAAGCTTTATGAGTATACCAGCACCAGCGGCCAAAGTCACTCAATGGGTTTAATAGTATTAGAAGAACCCCTGCTGTGCCAAACAGGAGGAGGTGAATGGAGACGATCAGAGGATACCATTTCCTTCTGTTGCTATGGGTGTTTGTGTGTTATGTTGTCCACTGTATTAACGCCAGGAAGACCACCTGGCGTATCGATCCAGTATCCTCCTGACATAACCTCTGGTAGAGACGCCAGAGGGTATTCTACAAAGCAGGTTCAATGAGTTAGCCAGCTAACTTCAATAAACAACCAGAAACAACTATTGATGTTCTGGGTCATTAAGAAAGCTAAATGTAGATATGTGTTTTTGGTTGTTGAGTCAGTTAGACCATGCCCATTCTAAGCTTATCTTTAAAATAAATAAAAACAATAAAAAATATTTAGGCAAGATAGCTGGCTAAGTTATTGATCCTGCTTTGTAGTATACCCCTCTGGTGGTCCTCCTGGGGTTTATACAGTGGACAACATAACACTAACACCCACAGCAAAGGAGAGAAGGAAATGGTGCAGGTCAGGTCAAGAGAGTAGGCTACCTAGCCATCCAAAAGAGGGGCATTATCAGTGGAGGCTGCTGAGGGGAGGACAGCTCATAATAATGGCTAGAATTAATTCAATGGAGTGGTGTCAACTACATTCTTATTTGATGTGTTTGCCATTCCATTGACTCCATTCCAGCCATTATTATGAGCCGTCCTCCCCACAGCAGCCTCCAATGGGCTTTATAGTCTACTAATATTGCACGTTTTATGTAGGATAATGTCTGTTTATGCTTGTCCTAATAAATAAAGGAAAACACTTATGTAAAACCAGTGGCATAGGTGAGGTTAGGTCACGAGTCTTGTCCAACAGTAATAAATTCCCCTGCAATACTTTTTTTTGTCCTTGAACCAAAACAAGTGGTGGGGAATTTAATCAGTGGAATAGGATCACGTGTCAGTGTGAAATAAACATTTCCAAGGTAACCCTGCTCACTTCACAGAAAACAAGGCAATGTACGGTTTTGGGACCAGAAGGTGCATCGGGGTTACTGGGAAGTTGGAACCGAACCAAATCAGTTAAGATAATTCACCAGGTGCAACGTCCTAATCGTACGCCGTTATATAGCTGCAATACAGAAAAAACATCGGCCCTTAGCTCATGCTTTCAGCACCGCGGACAGCGTCATGGCGCCAGGAATATGCCTACATCGGTGACCTAGGCAACGCCGGGTCCACGGGTCCTTCATCCCCGGGCTCTTAATTGTCGTAATGAGATTAGTATGTTGCTGTTCTTTTCCACTATTGGCATAGACCACTGAACGCATAATGAGTCATGACATTAGGCCTCTGAATCTGGTAGTACCTTCTGTCACGGAAAATTACACAAAATCGCCAGATTTTAGGTTGTATCACATTTGACAATTAAGTCATTTAGCAGAAGCTCTTATCCAGAGCGACCTACAGGAGCAATTAGGGTTAAATGCCTTGCTCAAGGGCACATCTACGGGTTTTTCACCTAGTCGGCTCTGGGATTCGAACCAGCAACCATTAGGCTACCCAGTTTATCATATGCCACCATCTATTGTCTCAGCATCAGATTGATTCCAGTCAGGGTTTGGGTCAATTACATTTCAATTCCAGAAAGTAAACCCAATTCCATTTTTTTTCAACGCTTTTCAGTTTTCAATTAGGACAATTTGGAATTGGAATTTGGTTTACTTTCTGAATTGACTGGAATTGAAATGGGAATTGACCCCAACCCTGATTGCAGTTATACATAATGTAGCTACATGCAATTACATTTACATTTACATCATTTAGCAGACGCTCTTATCCAGAGCGACTTACAAATTGGTGCATTCACCTTATAGCCAGTGGGATAACCACTTTACAATTATTATTATTATTATTATTATTATTATTTATTTTTTTGGGTGGGGTAAGGGGGGGGGGGGGGTTAGAAGGATTACTTTATCCTATCCCAGGTGTTCCTTAAAGAGGTGGGGTTTCAAATGTCTCCGGAAGGTGGTGAGTGACTCCGCTGTCCTGGCGTCGTGAGGGAGCTTGTTCCACCATTGGGATGCCAGAGCAGCGAACAGTTTTGACTGGGCTGAGCGGGAACTGTGCTTCAGCAGAGGTAGGGGAGCCAGCAGGCCAGAGGTGGATGAACGCAATGCCCTCGTTTGGGTGTCGGGACTGATCAGAGCCTGAAGGTACGGAGGTGCCGTTCCCCTCACAGCTCCGTAGGCAAGCACCATGGTCTTGTAGCAGATGCGAGCTTCAACTGGAAGCCAGTGTAGTGTGCGGAGGAGCGGGGTGACGTGAGAGAACTTGGGAAGGTTGAACACCAGACGGGCTGCGGCATTCTGGATGAGTTGTAGGGGTTTAATGGCACAGGCAGGGAGCCCAGCCAACAGCGAGTTGCAGTAATCCAGACGGGAGATATGACAAGTGCCTGGATTAGGACCTGTGCCGCTTCCTGTGTAAGGCAGGGTCGTACTCTCCGAATATTGTAGAGCATGAACCTACAGGATCGGGTCACCGCCTTGATGTTAGCGGAGAACGACAGGGTGTTGTCCAGGGTCACGCCAAGGCTCTTCGCACTCTGGGAGGAGGACACAACGGAGTTGTCAACCGTGATGGCGAGGTCATGGAACGGGCAGTCCTTCCCCGGGAGGAAGAGCAGCTCCGTCTTGCCAAGGTTCAGCTTGAGGTGGTGATCCGTCATCCATACTGATATGTCTGCCAGACATGCAGAGATGTGATTCGCCACCTGGTTATCAGAAGGGGGAAAGGAGAAGATTAGTTGTGTGTCGTCTGCGCAATAATACATCACCATTCAGGTGGTGTCCATAGAAGATGTGTTAGGATTCAAGTGATGTTTAAAGGATCGTGAATAACAGGCTAAATCTGACCACTGATGCATAGGCCTATGTTTAAACTCCCTTTATGACACCACCCTGGAGACAGGATCAAATAGTATGAGTAGGACAACACTGATGACACAGAAGCTATGAATGTGATAAATGATCAGACGAGATTAAGAGATGAGTAATGCACTATTCAGAGGGGTTGGGTTAAATGCGGACGACACATTTCAGTTGAATGCATTCAATTGTACAACTGACTAGATATCCCCCTTTCCCTTATATGGGATATAGGGTGCCATTTCAGACACACCATAGAGTATCTGATTTCTCCATATTTTCTTGAGGCTTGTGTCCATGGCATGCACCTCATATCCAATTCATCATTGGCCACCATGGTAATCTATTGGTTCAGATGGTATAGAGGAGAGGGAACATTTCCAGTTAGTTACATATGACTAGGCTAGTATCAATACATGAACTCTGGAGTCAGATCAGGTGATGCCCAGTTCAAAAGAATAGAGATGAGTTACATAGATCTCAAGTGATGGCTCAGGTATTGTATTGTTGGCCAAAGATGAGGTCAAAGAACACCCAGAGTCCCGGGTTAAGAGATGTTGACATTAGTAGACATTTCAAGTGATTCTGTTTCAAGGAGCACCTGGTTCACACTGACTCAGGCAAAGGATCTGGAAGACATGGATCTATCTGCTTAAATCCTGCTATTAGATCTCCTATCTAGGACGTGTTGTAGTGTCAATTAATTGATTTTTCAAAGAGCCCTGATATCCTTATCCTTGCCATCCAAAAGATGGTGAGGAGAGAGGAGGCGAGGAGAGAGGAGGCGAGGAGAGAGGACGCAATACAATATTTTTGCTGTCCTAGCGGTTAATGCTGCGGAACCCGACACACATGTACAGCCTAGTGCTACCAGAGTGAGCATGGGTTCGAATCTGACCCATGCCCTTCTGACTTGCAAACTTTCCCACCTTTCCTGTCTCCTCTTCACTATATCAAAACATACATAAAACCCTTATAAAATATACATTTCAAGAAAATACTTTTGATTTGATTTTCATTTGAGAGTCACCTCATGATAATATCTTGTGGACAGACCACGTAACATCTAACTGGCGCAGTTACGCTAAATTTAAATCCTGGATTTCCGAGATGAGAGTGACACCCCTCTACCACAGGGTGCTGCTGTTGCACTGTAGTGAACGTGTATTGTGTGTAAGCCACCTTGTGTGACACCCTAATACAGTAATCATGGGTGGATGATATAGACATCAATAAAGCCCAGTGGGTTATGGTGACATGCTGTTAGACACTGCTCCTGTGATGTTCTGAAGTCTTGGAGGGAGGAAGAGAGAGAGAGAGAGAGACGGAGGGAGGAAGGAAATTAAAGTGTATTATGGTATCAGGCTGTGTACAAAAGGACACCTTCGCATGCAGTCACAGTCAGAGATGAGGGGAGGGGGTGGAGTAGTACGAGTCTTTAGCACAGCCAGGTACAGGCCTACAACAGATGTCACAGCCAGGTAGAGGCCTACAACAGATGTCACAGCCATGTAGAGGCCTACAACAGATGTCACAGCCATGTAGAGGCCTACAACAGATGTCACAGCCATGTAGAGGCCTACAACAGATGTCACAGCCAGGTTGAGGCCTACAACATGTCACAACTGGAGACAAATGACTGGAGACAAATTACTAATTTCTTCATTACATTTTCAGTTGATCATTTCCCCGCATGTCAGACGGACTACAATACTGACAATAAATCCGCCTCACTCCCAGAGACAAAAGTAGCACTGCAAGGTTTTACACTGTCAAATGTGAGAAATAATGACCTTTTTAATAAAGACTTGTACAAATGATACATTTGTGACACAAATACTATAAAAATATACAGTACCAGTCAAAAGTTTGGACACACTTACTCATTCAAGGGTTTTTCTTAATTTTTACAATTTTCTACATTGTAGAATAATAGTGAAGATATCAAAACTATGAAATAACACATATGGAATCATGTAGTAACCAAAAAAGTGTTGGTTGAGCTGGTTGAGAGAATGCCAAGAGTTTGCAAAGCTGTCATCAAGGCAAAGGGTGGCTATTTGAAGATTCTCAAATATAAAATATATTTTCATTTGTTTAACACTTTTTTGGTTACTACATGATTCCATATGTGTTATTTCATAGTTTTGATGTCTTCACTATTATTCTATAATGTAAATAATTGTAAAAATTAAGAAAAACCATTGAATGAGTTGGTGTGTCTAAACCTTTGACTGGTACTGTATATACACTAAATGACCAAAAGTATGTGGACATCTGCTCATCGAACATCTCATTCCAAAATGATGGGCATTAATATGGAGTTGGTCCCCCCTTTGCTGCTATAACAGATTCCACTATTCTGGGAAGGCTTTCCACTAGATGTTGGAACATTGCTGTGGGGACTTGCTTCCATTCAGCCACGAGAGTATAAGTGTGGTCGGGCACTGATGTTGGGCGATTAGGCCTGGCTCGCAGTCGGCATTCCAATTCATCCCAAAGGTGTTCGATAGGGTTGAGGTCAGGGCTCTGTGCAGTCCAGTCTAGTTCTTCCACACCGATCTTGACAAACCATTTCTGTATGGACCTCGCTTTGTGCACGGGGCCATTGTCATGTTGAAACAGGAAAGGTCCTTTCCCAAACTGTCGCCACAAAGTTGGAAGCACAGAATCGTCATGAATGTCATTGTATGCTGTAGCGTTAAGATTTCCCTTCACTGGAACTAAGGGGCCTAACCTGAATCATGAAAAACTGCCACAGACCATTATTCCTCCTCCACCAAACTTTACAGAGGGCACTATGCATTTGGGAAGGTAGTGTTCTCCTGGCATCTGCAAAACCCAGATTAGTCTGACCGACTACCAGATGGTGAAGCGTGATTCATTACTCCAGAGAACGCATTTCCACTGCTCCAGAGTCCAATGGCGGCAAGCTTTACACCACTCCAGCCGACGCTTGGCATTGCGCATGGTGATCTTAGGCTTGTGTGCGGCTGCTCGGCCATGGAAACCCATTTCATGAAGCTCCCAACGAACAGTTCTTATGCTGACGTTGCTTCCAGAGGCAGTTTGGAACTCAGTAGTGAGCGTTGCAACCGAGGACAGAAGATTTGTACGCGCTACGCGCTTCAGCACTTGGCGGTCCCGTTCTGTGAGCTTTTGTAACCTACCACTTCACGGCTGAGCCATTGTTGCTCCTAGACGTTTCCACTTCACAATAACAGCACTTACAGTTGACCGGAGCAGCTCTAGCAGGGCAGAAATTTGACGAACTGACTAGTTGGAAAGGTGGCATGCTGTGACGGTGCCACATTGAAAGTCACTGAGCTCTTCAGTAAGGCCATTCTACTGCCAATGTTTGTCTATGGAAATTGCATGGCTGTGTGTTCGATTTTATACACCTGTCAACAACGGGTGTGGCTGAAAAACCCGAATCCACTAATTTGAAGGGGTGTCCACATACTTTTGTATATGTAGTGTATTTAAACATTTATCGATACAGTAATATGAGATCTGGGTTCTGTTCAAAAGTAGTGCACTATATAGAGAATAGGATGCCATTTGGGACAAGACCTAAGTTTAACCAAACACTATAGCATGAGGCTAGATTTATGATGGGTTGAATGTTTATGTTAAATATACTGCGAAACAATGGATATATAGAGTTTTGCAACAAAACACATTTTAATACACATCTGAAACCTATTCATTTAAAATCTGAGAATAGTAATATTTTACACACAAATAATGTTACCCATAAGCATTCATTTCTGATGAAAAAACACAAATGGGAAACATTTGTGTAAATAGTGTTTTGGAAATAAACTCTTCAAATCTACCTGCTTTTGCTCTCTCTCTCTCTCTCTCTCTCTCTCTCTCTCTCTCTCTCTCTCTCTCTCTCTCTCTCTCTCTCTCTCTCTCTCTCTCTCTCTCTCTCTCTCTCTCTCTCTCTCTCTCTCTCTCTCTCTCTCTGTCTGTCTGTCTGTCTGTCTGTCTGTCTGTCTGTCTGTCTGTCTGTCTGTCTGTCTGTCTGTCTGTCTGTCTGTCTGTCTGTCTGTCTGTCTGTCTGTCTGTCTGTCTGTCTGTCTGTCTGTCTGTCTGTCTGTCTGTCTGTCTGTCTGTCTGTCTGTCTGTCTGTCTGTCTGTCTGTCTGTCTGTCTGTCTGTCTGTCTGTCTGTCTGTCTGTCTGTCTGTCTGTCTGTCTGTCTGTCTGTCTGTCTGTCTGTATCTCCCCTCATCTCTCTTTCCCTCTCTTCCCTCCCCCACCCCCCCCTAGTCTATGGACTCTGACTGATGATGGTTCTCCCATGGGACTTGTAGTCTGCTGGTATTTTATTTAGTGCCTCTTCTCTTCTCCCAGGCTTTTAGCAAGGCTGTAGTCCGTGACCCACTTCCACACAGGGAAGAAGAGGACTGTGTGTGTGTCTGTGTGTGTGCCTGAGAATTTTCATGCACTGCAGGAAATGCAAACTTATAGTGTATTCAAGGCTTCTAAAATGTGTAATTTCCACTTTCAAATGGCAGACTTGATTTGCCCTAACGAAAAATGTATCAACCCCTACAAAAACATGTCCATTAATTATAATACACATAATAATTCACATTTCCTGTTGCTGCAGTACTATTTTCCTGCTGTAGCAAACTGGCTCAAATTAAGATCCTACATCTTAGCTCTCTCGAATAACACCTGTGATTGCTTTATGCCTCTCTCTCATGTCAATATGCCTTGCCTATTGCTGTTCCAGTTAGTTCTTATTATACAATTTCACTGTAGAGCCCCAAGTCCCTCTCAAACTGCCTCAAATAGCTCCTTTGTTCCACCCCCCATACACGCGGAGACCAGCTCAATCGGTGCCTCCAGTGATGCTATCTCTTTCATTGTTACCCAACGCTTAGGTTTACCTCCACTGTACTCATATCCTTCCATATCCTTGTCTGTACATAATGCCCTGAATCTATTCTACAACGCCTGGAAATCTTTTTTCTCTGTACCCAACGCACTAGAAGACCAGTTCTTAAAGCCTTTAGCCGTATCCTTATTCTATTCCTCCTCTGTTCCTCTGGTGATGTAGAGGTTAACCCAGGCCCTGCAGCCCCCAGTATCACTCCTACTCCCCAGGCGCTATCATTTGTTGACTTCTGTAACCGTAAAAGCCTTGGCTTTTTGCATGTTAACATCAGAAGCCTCCTTCCTAAGTTTGAGTTATTCACTGCATTGGCACACTCCGCCAACCCTGATGTTCTAGCAGTGTCTGAATCCTGGCTTAGGAAGGCCACCAAAAATTCAGAAATGTCCATCCACAACTACAACATTTTCCGTCTAGATAGAACTGCCAAAGGGGGTGGAGTTGCAATCTACTGTAGAGATAGCCTGCAGAGCTCTATAATACTATCCAGGTCTGTGCCCAAACAGTTTGAGCTCCTACTTCTAAAAATCCACCTTTCCAGAAATAAGTCTCTCACTGTTGCCGCTTGCTACAGACCCCCCTCAGCCTATCCTCAGAGTTCGTACTGCTTGGTGACCTAAACTGGGATATGCTTAACACCCCGGCCATCCTACAATCCAAACTAGATGCCCTCAATCTCACACAAATGATCAAGGAACCTACCAGGTACAACCCTAAATCCGTAAACATGGGCACCCTCATAGATATCATCCTGACTAACTTACCCTCTAAATACACCTCCACTGTCTTCAACCAGGATCTCAGCGATCACTGCCTTATTGCCTGCGTCCGTAATGGGTCCGCGGTCAAACGACCACCCCTCATCACTGTCAAACACTCCCTAAAACACTTTAGCGAGCAGGCCTTCCTAATTGACCTGGCCCCGGTATCCTGGATGGATATCGATCTCATTCCGTCAGTAGAGGATGCCTGGTTGTTCTTTAAAAGTGCTTTCCTCTCTATCTTAAATAAGCATGCCCCATTCAAAAAATTCAGAACTAAGAACAGATATAGCCCCTGGTTCTCCTCAGACTTGACTGCCCTTGACCAGCATAAAATAATTTTTTGTCTAACTGCATTAGCATCGAATAGCCCCCGCAATATGCAACTTTTCAGGGAAGTTAGGAACCAATATACACAAGCAGTTAGGAAAGCAAAGGCTAGCTTTTTCAAACAAATGTGCATCCTGTAGCACTAACTCCAAAATGTTTTGGGACACTGTAAAGTCCATGGAGAATAAGAGCACCTCCTCCCAGCTGCCCACTGCACTGAGGCTAGGAAACACTATCACCACCGATAAATCTACAATAATCGAGAATTTCAACAAGCATTTTGCTACGGCTGGCCATGCTTTCCACCTGGCTACCACTACCCCGGCCACCAGCTCTGCACCCTCCGCTGCAACTTGCCCATGCCCCCCCCCCCCAATTTTCCTTCACACAAATTCAGACAGCTGATGTTCTGAAAGAGCTGCAAAATCTGTACCCCTACAAATCATCTGGGCTAGACAATCTGGACCCTTTCTTTCTAAGATTAGCAGCCGAAATTGTCGCAACCCCTATTACTAGCCTGTTCAACCTCTCTTTCGTAATGTCTGAGATCCCCAGAGATTGGAAAGCTGCCGCGGTCATCCCCCTCTTCAAAGGGGGTGATACTCTAGATCCAAACTGTTACAGACCTATATAATAATAATATGCCATTTAGCAGACGCTTTAATCCAAAGCGATTTACAGTCATGTGTGCATAAATTTTTACGAATGGGTGGTCCCGGGGATCGAACCCACTACCCTGGCGTTACAAGCGCCATGCTCTACCAATTGAGCTACAGAGGACCAATTGAGCTACAGATTACCATCCTGCCCTGCCTCCATCCTGCCCTGCCTTTTGAAAGTTTTTGAAAGCCAAGTTAACAAACAGATCACCGACCATTTCAAATCCCACCGTACCTTCTCCGCTATGCAATCCAGTTTCCGAGCTGGTCATGGGTGCACCTCAGCCACGCTCAAGGTCCTAAACGATATTATAACAGCGATCGATAATAGACAGTACTGTGCAGCCGTCTTCATCGACCTGGCCAAGGTTTTCGACTCTGTCAACCACCACATTCTTATTGACAGACTAAATAGCCTTGGTTTCTCAAATGACTGCCTCGCCTGGTTCACCAACTACTTCTCAGATAGAGGTCAATGTGTCAAATCGGAGGGCCTGTTGTCTGGACCTATGGCAGTCTCTATGGGGGTGCCACAGGGTTTAATTCTTGGGCCAACTCTTTTCTCTGTGTATATCAATGATGTCGCTCTTGCTGCTGGTGACTCTCAGATCCACCTCTACGCAGACGACACCATTTTGTATACATTTTTTTTTTTTAATTGTGTTATTTATTTTATATATTTTTTTTTGTCATTTAGCAGACGCTCTTATCCAGAGCGACTTACAGTTAGTGAGTGCATACATTATTTTTCATTTTTCATACTGGCCCCCCGTGTGAATCGAACCCACAACTGAGCTATATCCCTGCCGGCCAATCCCTCCCCTACCCTGGACGACGCTGGGCCAATTGTGCGCCGCCCCATGGGTCTCCCGGTCGCGGCCGGCTACGACATCTGGCCCTTCATTGGACAATGTGTTAACAAACCTCCAAACGAGCTTCAATGCCATACAACACTCCTTCCGTTGCCTCCAACTGCTCTTAAACACTAGTAAAACTAAATGCATGCTCTTCAATCGAACGCTGCTGGCACCCGCCCACCCGACTAGAATCACTACTCTCGGCGGGTCTGACCTAGAGTATGTGGACAACTACAAATACCTAGGTGTCTGGTTAGACTGTAAACTATCCTTCCAGACTCACATTAAGCATCTCCAATCCAAAGTTAAATCTTCCTATTTCGCAACAAAGCCTCCTTCACTCATGCTGCCAAACATGCCCTTGTTAAACTGACGATCCTACCGATCCTTGACTTCGGCGATGTCATTTACAAAATAGCCTCCAACATTCTACTCAGCAAATTGGATGTAGTCTATCACAGTGCCATCCGTTTTGTCACCAAAGCCCCATATACTACCCACCACTGTGACCTGTACGCTCTTGTTGGCTGGTCCTCACTACATATTCGTCGCCAAACCCACTGGCTCCAGGTCATCTATAAATCACTGCTAGGCAAATCCCTGCCTTATCTTAGCTCATTGGTCACCATAGTAACACCCACCCTTAGTATGCGCTCCTGCAGGTATATCTCACTGGTCATCCCCAAAGCCAACACCTCCTTTGGCCGCCATTCCTTCCAGTTCTCTGCTGCCAATGACTGGAACGAACTGCAAAAATCTCTGAAGCTGGAGACTCTTATCTCCCTCACTAACTTTAAGCATCATTTGTCAGAGCACCTTACCGATCACTGCACCTGTACACAGCCCATCTGAAATTAGCCCACCCAACTACCTCATCCCCATATTGTTATTTATTTTGCTCATTTGCACCCCAGTATCTCTATTTGCACATCATCTCTTGCACATCTATCATTCCAGTGTTAATACTAAATTGTAATTATTTTGCACTATGGCCTATTTATTGCCTTACCTCCATAACTTGCTACATTTGCACACACTGTATATATATGTTCTGTTGTATTTTTGACTTTATGTTTTGTTTTACCCCTGTGTTGTTGTTTTTATCGCACTGCTTTGCTTTATCTTGGCCAGGTCGCAGTTGTAAATGAGAACTTGTTCTCAACTGGCTTACCTGGTTAAATAAAGGTGAAATAAATAAATAAAAAATGTGCGTGCCTGTGTGTGCGCACTGCCAAACACTAGAATCAGAGTGCCATGAAAAGAACACACAATGAACACAATGTACAGAACATCATTGTAACAAAAAGCAAGTTGCTGCTCTAACTCACTGACACACTCCACTAGCTCTGATTAGCCCACCTGACAACGTTGTTGTTGTACTTGTATTCACTGAATAAGCTCTGCATCATGTTACTTGATGTTGCTAAACTCTTAGAAAAAAAGGTCCTATCTAGAACCTAAAGGGGTTCTTCGGCTGTCCCCATAGGAGAACCCTTTGAAGAACCCGTTTTGGTTCCAGGTAGAACCCTTTACACAGAGGGTTCTACATGGAACCCAAAAGAGTTCTACCTGGAACCACAACAGGTTCTACCTGGAACCAAACTGGGTTCCCAATACAAACTAAAGGGAAGAAAGTTAGCTGTCTTCTGAAGTGATGTGAAGTGACGTGGTTCTTGTTGTAGACACTGAATGAGGTGAGGGAGAAAGGATCAAAAATATTCCAAGGGCTTTGCCTTGTCAAGCTTTTTGTCTCTTGAGATGTGACGTTACCCCAACACGTTACCCCAACCCCCACATGCATAATTTAGGGGATGACATCACCCCTTTGAGCACTATGGCACGGTGTGCACTGTGACCTAGTTGGAATGAGGTGTATGGGGACTTTCACTAAGGCTTTATTTCATTGGGCTATTTGAGTATGCTGGGTTTCCTTCCATCCCAATAGTTCCTAATGAACATGAAAATGTAAAATAAACATGTCTCCTATTCTTATTGAAGAGGAACAGTGTTGCTACATATTCGGGATGAATTAGACAAACAGGCAGCTGGGTAGTAGTCTAGGATCCCATTTCATTTTTTTTTTACTGGCAGACTGTCTATGCAGGAGGAGGTTGAAGCTTTTGTTAAGACAACAACAGTTCGATATTCTTAAACAATTTATTTTTTCATTGCCATGGTTTTATAACAATAGCAGCGCAGGTTCATTTCAGTTCCTGAATGTGTGTGTGTGTGTTTCTGTGTCTGTGTGTCTGTGAAAGTGGGCTGTTCACAGACAGAAGACCCAGACCAATCTATCAAGAGTAGCTAAATCCCAGAGTGAGGCTCTAAGCCAGACAGACACACACACAGACACACACACACAGAAACACACACACACAGAAACACACACAGCTTGTGTGTGTTTATGCTTTGCAAGTGTGTTTGGAAGTCTGATGTAAGCATCTCTTATATTGTGGCAATGTTTAACAATTAAATATCATACTGACACTAAATATATACGTATACTGTATCACATTGTGTGTGGGCATGATGAACTTTGTACTTGTCTTTCCTTCAGCAACATGCCCTTGTCCTCATCCAGTAACCTTGGTGACAGAGAGAACTAGAACACCAAGTCAATGATCACTCAAATATATAATATTGACAAAGTTGTTGTGAAGATGGGGAGAGGTATGTCTGTTTATAAAAATCTGTTCTGCGTTCTTGACACAAAGATCAACTGTACTAGTTGTTCAGGCTCTGATCGTGTCCCATCTTGATTACTGTCCGGTAATATGGTCAGGTGCAGCAAAGAAAGACCTAGCAAAGCTGCAGCTGGCTCAAAACAAAGCAGCACGCCTTGCCCAAAACTGCACACACAGAACTAACATCAACAACATGCATGATAGTCTTTCATGGTTGAGGGTTGAGGAGTAATTAAATACTTATTTTCTAGCCTTTTTTCCTAGCCTTTTAAAGAAACATTTGTGTGTTGAAAATGCCTAACCACTTGTATAATGTATTTGCATACACTTCAAACAGACATACATACCCCACCAGACATGTCACTATGGGTTTCTTCACGGTACCCAAACCAAAAACAGATTTAATGCTTGGCTCAGTTATGTAAAGAGCCATGTCATCATGGAATACTCTGCCACCAGAGGTTACTCAGGCAACAAGTTTAGCTTAAAAAATCAGATTTAAAAAATGTATCACAGAGCCTCTCCTCTTTCTAAAGATCGAATTTAACTGCACTGTATATAAGAATATCAATATGTATATATGAATAGTGTGTAAATAGTCTCTTGGTGTCTTTCCAATATATAACTTAATATAACTTTTATTTTATTTTTTATTTTGAATTTAATGTAATATCTTATGTTGTTCTTGTCTATAACTGTTCTGTACTTTGTCATGTATTTGTATTTTACGTGGACCCAGGAAGAGTAGCTGCTGCATATGCAGTAGCTAATGGGGATCCTAATAAACTAAACTAAACTAGGCACCTGTAGAAAACACTGGAAGATGTTTTTGACTTGTTTACATATACAATGACCAAATCAGTGCTAAAGACAGGTCAAAGCTGCCCACTTGGAGATTGATATAGCCTAGTTAATCTCTAAAAATCTTCAGAACCCTTTAACCCTTTAACCTGAATATAAACGAATGGTGGGAGTTTGGTTGTGTAACGTTCCTCCTAAGGTGACAGACAGTAAGTGTTAAGGTGTTCACCTGATTAACTGTTGAAATGTTCTGAAGGTAGACCTAAACTCTGAGACAGTAATATGTAATACTGGGATGAAAGGGAAGTCTTATCTCTGGTTAATAATTTATATTTTAAGCAACTGAAGGTTTGCTTTATTTTTCGTAGGACATTCTGTTCAATTAACTTGACTGTTAACTATTTAACATGTCACATCATGACTTATATAGCTGTAGATGGGTCTGACTTCTTTCTTTTATATTAAGGTTTATTACAATAATGTCTGTCCCTTAAAGTGATACCTACATTACATATGGCTGGCTATAGGACCTATATTTCTCTCCACTATAGAGAATGGAGGAGAGGCAAAGGACGGAGGGAAAATTTGGTCGCTGAGGGGTTAAAATCCAAAAGTGATTCGCTTGTATTTAGAAGGAAGTGGGAGGTAGGGAATGGAATGGAGAGAGATATATTACAAACCAACTCGTCTTCAGGGTAAACATCATTATACCGTGGATATTAAAGCTATAAGGGATGACACGTTCAGAAAATAATATGGCAGCACCTGCGCGCGGATGAGATGAGGAAATGGTATGTAGCTATAGCCCTAATCTGTGGGCTATAATTCTGAAACGAAAAGCGAGGAAAACGGTTTTATTTATAGCAGCAAGCTCTGGGGTAGGATTCAGCATGGATCAGAAATGAATGTATAGGGTTACGTATTTTGCTCCTTATGCGAATCCATAGAACATCGAACAGATGTCAAATGACTGTACCGGATGGGGTTTGCGCGTTGGGAGGATTCGAAGATGCGTACACGTGTCGCTTGATCTGCGCGCTGAGGTTCAATCTGCATGCATTTTACTGTAGTTATTAATGTAGCCTATATGGCTTGATTCTTGATTGCATATGCTAGTAGTTTACAGTAGCCTACATTAGGCTATTATAACAACAAATGCGTTATAAAGGGTGCTTTTGGACACCAGATTAATTAAACACATGGACAGCAATCCTGAAGTGGTGAAGTGAATGGATAGCCACAGTGCAATGAGAACGTCACAATAGGAATAAACACAAACATGGAATAAACAGCAACAGACATTCAATCAAAGAACTGAATAATTATAATCATATGGATACCTGCATATTCAAAACCACTGCTGAAGGTGCACTACTTTTAGCCTAAAGTACTTTCCATAATTGATAAGCTATTTCTGTCTATACATTTTAATTTAATTTGTGTGCTAGCCTACATTTTAAAAAGTAGGCTACAATTAAAATTCGACTAGCCTTCTTCAGGCCCCTCTCTATAGGCCAATGTATTAAGGACACTAGGACAGGCTGGTACCTTCAGGAACTTGCTTCATCAGCACTTGCTAGAGCAGTAGCCTAGGGTACAGGACCAGATGTTAGTCGGGAGGAATTGGTTTTTAGCTTGAGAGTTGAGAAGACTAGGGGCTTTGTCGCACCAGTGAAGAGGAGTGAGGCGGGA
The DNA here is from genome assembly GCF_964263955.1 of Coregonus lavaretus. Classification (NCBI taxonomy): domain Eukaryota; kingdom Metazoa; phylum Chordata; class Actinopteri; order Salmoniformes; family Salmonidae; genus Coregonus; species Coregonus lavaretus. The sequence continues at coordinate 247,159 of NW_028157546.1, forward strand.
GTGTTCTTGGCCAGTGTCCCGCAGCCAGTGCCACGCGGGACGTCCATGCCCTGTCCCCGTGTCCTGGAGACGCCAGACGACCACACTGCGGCCACGAGACCAGGTGATAGGTTACTACTAAGCACGCGACTCGCATGTTCCCGCCACTGCCATGGATGACTCTGGAATCATTCGACGTCGGAGGCTGCAGGTGAGAACTGAAACCAAACTGACATTAAAGCGAGAGTCCTTAAATGAAACAAAAACAAAGCGTTCCCTGCCTTTGTTTTGGTAAAAAGCTTAGGGATGGGCCTGGAGAAATGTAACCACTCTCAAATTCATAGATCTATCTATGCAAGGACTGACCCTCCATGATATCAACATTATCGTTTTAACCATGTTTTGAGGCTATGCAGTGTTTGTTTACATTTATATTGTTTACAAACATTGGAGTAAAACATGCTTATATTTTGGGTTCCGATGGGGTAGGCCTACAACAGTTGAACTAAGCTCTTGAGGCAAGTTATATTCTTCAATAATCAATGGGTATTAAAAAAGTCCAAAAATGGATGTAACAACTAAGCCTTAAATTATATGTTCAAAGGTACATTATATTTGACAAACAAATGAAAACAAATAGTCTTCTAAATAGGCTAGCCTTAGCTCCTAGGCCTAATGCACGAGACTAATGGGATATCAAGTTACAATTTGATGCATTAGCGCATGCTGCATGACAGAAGGCAGTAACAACTTTTTCCAAAGTTGATTATATTGATTTACTACAGGAAGCAAACCAGTCTCAGTGTCTTAACCCCCCCCCCCCTTCTGTAACAATTAGAGTAAACATCTACATGGCATCATCTGGTGGTCATCTGTAGCTCAATGTTACCCTTCTGTCTCCTGCCATACAGATAATATGGCATTTAGCAGATGCTTTTATCCAAAGCGATTTACAGTCATGTGTGCATACATTTTTACGTATGGGTGGTCCCGGGGTTCGAACCCACATCATGGCGCTTGTAACGCCAGGGTAGTGGGTTCGAACCCCGGGACCACCCATACGTAAAAATGTATGCACACATGACTGTAAATCGCTTTGGATAAAAGCATCTGCTAAATGCCATATTATCTGTATGGCAGGAGACAGAAGGGTAACATAGAGCAGGGTGCCCCTAACTCGGTCTTCGGCCCCCTCTCTGGGTGCACGTTTTGGTTTTTGCCCCTAGAACTACACAGCTGATTCAAATAATCAAAGCTTGATGATGAGTTAGTGATTTGAATCAGCTGTGTAGTGCTAGGGCAAAATCCAAAACGTGCACCTATGGTACCCTTCTGTCTCCTGTGACCATCAGAGATAATTCCACCAAGGCTGACATGGGCCATAGTACTACAAACCTGATTAAACACCATCAAATAGCACAGTTACAAGGGCTTTGACAGCTTTGGTATGGAGTTGCTGGTCCTTATAGTATACAACTAGTATGGGACATGGATGGTCTCTGGCCTACACGGTGTGCTGCTAAAAGTATGGGTCCATACATAGCATAGTGAACATCATTGATAGATGTCCCATATGGGGTACCAGACTAGGGCCATATCATGTGTAGAGCAGGGAGAAATGTAGCAGTTTGTCAAGGCACTAATATCGATCAGGTGTGTGTGTGTGTGCAACTTCATGAATCACTGTTAGGGGCAGTTGTAATTCAGTGGGAGAAACAGGCCCTTGGAGAGGATACTGATAGTGAAGTCATAATAAACATGGAGGTGTGTCAGTTGGTACAACACACTTTCATTGATAACATCAGACATCCAATACTCAAGGTGACACTAAATAAGTCGTTTTAGATTATCATAATGAAAGATTCTGCTCCAGGGTTGAATAGTTATCCTCTAGGCAGCGTCCCAAATGGTACCTTATTCCCTATATAGTGTACTGCTTTAGTGTGTAGTACTGCACTGTATAGGGTGCCATTTGGGATGCAATCTCTTGTCTTGGCTGAATGCTATCTAGAATCTAGGTTAAATCAGTTGAATGTTCTAGAAGACATCTTCTTAGAAGTTTGAGCAGAGATTATAAATTCTAGGAACAGTTTATGAATGTTCCGGTTATTCCATGAGGCCCTTATGGCCTTTTCTTGTAAAAAAACAATCATCATACTAATCATAATCTCTTTTGGTTTGACATGCATTTGCAAGTCAAACCACCACATTACATTTACATTACATTTTAGTCATTTAGCAGACGCTCTTATCCAGAGCGACTTACAGTTAGTGAATGCATACGTTTTTTTATTTTTTTCCATACTGGCCCCCGTGGGAAACGAACCCACATCCCTGCCGGCCAAACCCTCCCCTACCTTGGACCGGTTGCGGCCAGCTGCGACAGAGCCTGGATATATGACCACATATGATCATTAGCTCCGTTTTTAATGCAGTGTGTGTGCGCGTGCATGCATGCGTCTTTGCGTGCGTGCGTGTGTGTGTACACATTCACATTCATGCTTGCGTGTGTGTGTATTGAGTGGAAACCCGTTCCCATTCAAGACATCAATATCCACACACAGGCTAAATGCTAGTGGGAGACGTAAGGATGTGGTCCTCCTCTACTCTTAAAGCCCATTACTAAGCATTAGTAGAATAATGGTAGGACTAATGGTAGGTCTAATGGTAGGGTCTAATGGTAGGGTCTAATGGTAGGATCTAATGGTAGGACTAATGGTAGGGTCTAATGGTAGGACTAATGGTAGGGTCTAATGGTAGGACTAATGGTAGGGTCTAATGGTAGGGACTAATGGTAGGGTCTAATGGTAGGACTAATGGTAGGGTCTAATGGTAGGGACTAATGGTAGGACTAATGGTAGGGTCTAATGGTAGGACTAATGGTAGGACTAATGGTAGGGTCTAATGGTAGGGTCTAATGGTAGGGTCTAATGGTAGGGTCTAATGGTAGGGTCTAATGGTAGGTCTGATGGTAGGTCTGATGGTAGGACTAATGTAGGCTAGTAGCTTTGCCCAGAAGGGAAGGACAACCCAAACAGCCAAGGGGCCGTCTCACACACACACACACACACACACACACACACACACACACACACACACACACATTGAGGGCAGAGGGCAGGGGCAGCTTCTGTTGGCTAGACCCCAGCCTCAGTAAAGTGCCTGGTAATTCCCCAGGCTGGCTCCACTTTCACTTGTCACTGCCAAAGGGTGTAGAGGGGGTGGGTGAAGCCAGAGGAGCAAGGGGTAGTCAGTGCCAGGGGAGAAGGAGGGGGCAGAGGTCAAGGACTCAAACGCAGAAAGATAGTGTAGTGTGTGTGTGTGTGAGTGTGTATTCTCAACCCTAATCCTCTCCTTAGGCCACTTCCATGACCCACAATAACACAGGCCTCTCTGTGTCTTCGCTTGCTTGTTTGTGTGTGTGGGTGTGTAATCACTAGGAGCGACGAAGACTCCTGTCAGGCTCCCGATTGACACGTCCAACCACCCACGTGTATGTGTGTTTGTGTTGGTGTGTGTGTGTGCGTATGTGTCTGTACAACAACACTGCATGGCCGGTGGCACACAGTGACCGCATGTCATTTGGCTGCCCTGAATACCTCTCTCAGGTTTATCCACGAGTAGCTGTTCATAGGAAATACAGAAGGAGATAAGGCAGGCATGGCCTGTGTCAGTATAGATAACTGGATGTATATTGTATAAGTCAGTCATGTCAGTGGCAATATGTTCATGTCAAGATAGATCACTGTATAGATGACAATCTACATGTATATTGTAGTAAGTTATGCTAATGATATCATGTCAATGTCGATGACAGTGTACACTGTAGATGTCAATGTACATGCACAGTATATTGTGTTAGTCAAGTCAGTCATATTACGGTAATGACAATCTGGTCATGCCAATATAGGTGACAGTTTAAATGACACTATATTGTGTCTGTCAGTCAGTCAGTCATATTACGGTAATGGCAATATGATCATGTCAATATAGGTGACAGTTTAAATGACAATATATTGTGTGTGTCAGTCATATTATGGTAAAGACAATCTGGTCATGCCAATATAGGTGACAGTTTAAATGACAATATATTGTGTGTGTCAGTCATATTATGGTAAAGACAATCTGGTTATGCCAATATAGGTGACAGTGTTTGCTTTAGGACTGAGTGACTCAGTAGCAGCAGCAGCAGTCACTCTTCTCACTGCATCAGTCTTCACTATGTTAAACTGTATGTAGTTACAACCTAGAGTGGGACGATAGGTGGTCCAATACTCTGATCTGGGCACGCTGCCCACTTTCAATTTCCTTAACCGGAAGGGATAAGAGTTGGATCATTTGAGAGAAGAGAGGACGCAGCCAGTATACTACTGTCAGTCACTGATGAAAAAAAGAGCCTAAACTTCTAAGACATAGGCTATCCCATACAGAAATACCAAGGCACTCTTACCAGATTGTCGAAGTTAAAAACCCTTTAGTCATTTCTCATTTCACTGTCGGAATGTTGAAAGAAAACAAAATGGCTACTGTGCCTGGTTCTTGTCAATCAATGTTTTATCCACTGTTTTGTCTTCTTATAGGATTCCTTTTGGTGTTAGTAGCCTAAGGTTATCATCAGACAGCTAAAGTTATTCTGCAGGGGAGAAGAAAGTGCTAGCATAGTGATCGTCTATTATATCATGTAATACTAATTCATTGGCTCTTGACAGTGTCATAGAGACTTGTGCTACATGAATTCACGCCTACATTCAGACTGCGACCCAAATGGCACCCTATATGCTATATGGTACACTACGGGCCCTGGTCAAAAGTGGTGCACAATGTAGGGAATAGGTTGCCATTTGGAACTCAGGTCATTAAAGAGACTTGTGAGCTGTTAGAATATTAAGCAGAGGAATATGGATGACATCAACAAAGAAAGGAACTGTAACTATCTACATTTATTTGAAAGTGGCATATTACTGAAAAGGGTTTATATTTTGTCAAACTCTCTTGTGTCAGAGACACTTGTGCTACATGTATTCATTCAGGCTGCATCCCAAATGGCAAATGGCACCCTATTCCCTATATAGCACATTACTTTTGACCAGGGCCCATAGTCTAATCTTTTTTCCGCTAGCAACGAACTGTCCGTTTCAGAGCCTCAGCGCACCAACTACAGAGAAATGTTATGATTATGTCCACATTTATTTCAAAGTGTTGGCAGTTGGCATTTTACTGAAAATGGGTTCTTTCTTTTCAAACACCCCTCTGTCTCTCTGTCTTTCTCTCTGTGGGTAATTATTACTAAATAATACAAATACATTAAATACATTTTGAGGAATGAAATGCTGTACGAGTCGCAATACCCATTGTGAATGTCTTAGCTGAGAAGTGAATCTGTTTTGAGTGGTGTGTGGCATCTTATGAAAGAACAGAGTGACTGAGGGGGGGACTCACAGAAAGGACTCGCACTTAACCGCTAATGGCAAATAATAGCATGGAGGGCCACGTGCATAATTGAGTGAGAGAGCCTGAGAGGGGGGTGTGGGGGAGATGTGTGTCTGTATGTGTGTACACTAAAGTGTGTGTGCGTGTGTGTGTGTGTGCCCTACGTGCATGTGTATGTGTGTACACTCTAGGGTTTGTGTGTGTGTGTGCGTGCGTGGGTGTATGTATTCATTGGTTAACATGTGGAAAGGCTGAAATGCAGAGACACAGAAGTTCTGTCATTGTGATGGGGTTATTATCCACAATCAGGAAACCAGGAAATGGATCCTCACAGTTAGGCATTCCCATGATGACTCACTGAATTCATGCAACGTTGCTCCAGTTTCAACAGTTTAACCCATGAAATATCCAGTTAATGTTATGTACTGAACTACCAGTACATTTAGTTATATTATTCTATTTACTAATTTAGTTCTACAGTAGTTTGTTATTCTGCCCATATTTATTACACATGACTGAATATGAATATTACTAAGGGTCTAGTCTATGTTCTGTATTGACCCTGTCCATTTTAACGTTTGCCCAGAGGGCTTGTATGACCTGTATGACAGCACACACAATCAGGATAATGCCTATGTTTGCGTCCCAAATGTCACCCCTTTCCCTATAAATTGCACTACATTTGCCCACTAAATAAAGGAATAGGATGCAATTTGGGATGCAAGACAAATTCATGGGAGATTTCACAGATACACTATAAAAGTGGTAGGTTTAATAGATGATTGACTTCACATAGAGAGAGCCATCACTTCCTAATCCTATGTTGTCCTTCCTAGCCATTACTTAATATGTTGCCATGTTGTCCTTCCTAGCCATTACTTAATATGTTGCCATGTTGTCCATCCTAGCCATTACTTAATATGTTGCCATGTTGTCGATCCTAGCCATTACTTAATATGTTGCCATGTTGTCCTTCCTAGTCCAGTTAGATTGTCAGTCTGTCCTTCCTAGTCCAGTTAGATTGTGTCAGTCTGTCCTTCCTAGTCCAGTTAGATTGTGTCAGTCTGTCCTTCCTAGTCCAGTTAGATTGTGTCAGTCTGTCCTTCCTAGTCCAGTTAGATTGTGTCAGTCTGTCCTTCCTAGTCCAGTTAGATTGTGTCAGTCTGTCCTTCCTAGTCCAGTTAGATTGTGTCAGTCTGTCCTTACTAGTCCAGTTAGATTGTGTCAGTCTGTCCTTCCTAGTCCAGTTAGATTGTGTCAGTCTGTCCTTCCTAGTCCAGTTAGATTGTGTCAGTCTGTCCTTCCTAGTCCAGTTAGAGTGTGTCAGTCTGTCCTTCCTAGTCCAGTTAGATTGTGTCAGTCTGTCCTTACTAGTCCAGTTAGATTGTGTCAGTCTGTCCTTCCTAGTCCAGTTAGATTGTGTCAGTCTGTCCTTCCTAGTCCAGTTAGATTGTGTCAGTCTGTCCTTCCTTTGTTTACTGCTCTCCTTCTTTTCCTGTTCATACAGCATGGTTTTTCTCTCCTATTCTCTTCATCCATTCTTTTATCCATTCTCTCCATTCAACAGATCTGATAGATCTCAAGGTTGATATTGTAGTCAAGGTGGATTTCAAAGGCCTATGGTAACACACACGCATGCACACACACATTCACAAACGCATGCTTGCATGCACGCACGCACACACAAAAGTTAATCCCCCTATCCATTAGTCTTCCTCCAAGGCGCCATGCAGAGCTCCATTTTAGTCACATCAGGTTAGGTCACTTCCTGTCCGTGGCCTTGATGATGTAACATATCCCAGGGAGACAGAGGATGGTGAATGATGTCACCTTCCATTGAGAGAAGTGGAGCGTTCTGATTCTCTAGTGCCACTCCCCAGTCCCCACCCCACCCTGTCTATGCCCTTGTTGACTGTCACCTCATGGATTTAAAAGCTTTAGAATAGGTATAAGAGATCATCCTTATAGCGTCATATAGATGTAGGATCTTAATTTGATCGCCCTGTTGCAGGAGAACCTTCCTGCAATGCAGGAAATGTAAAACTTGTAGTGCATTTGAGGTTTAAAAAGGCTTCTGAAGAGGCTTAATGAAACATTTATCAATCCACGTAATAATTCACATTTTCCTGCTGTAGCAAACTGGCTCAAATTAATAACCTTTTACGGCAGTGGGATAAATCAGGGTCACACAGAGTGTTTCTTGGTAGTCTTAAGCAAATCTACTTTGCTTAAGACTATGTCAGATATAGAGTTGAAATGTATAACATGTTTTGTTTGCATCACAAAATTACACTTCATATACATCATAGAACACAGAAAAATATTTGTAAAAAACATTTGACATGTAAACACCATATTTTCGGCGCAATAAATAAAAAAAGTGTATTAATTATGAAATTATGAAAAATAGGAATAACATTTCACCCATGAGGTCACTAGGCCATTTGACTGCATGAAGGGGCTACGATCCTACATCTGTATATAGCTGACACTGATCCATTGCTACCAGATGTTGAAGGGCAAGTCAACGAGGGAAAAGAGAGGAGAGATGGATTGGAGATTCAGAAGGGACAGAGACTGTCCACTAGTTGGGGCTATGTCCCTATCACAGGAGGCTGCTGAGGGGAGGACGGGCACATAGTAATGGCTGGAATGGAGTGAAGGGAATTGCATCAACCACATGGAAACCATGTGTTTGATGTGTTTGATGCTATTCCATTCATTCCATTCCAGCCATTACTATGTGCCCGTCCTCCCCAATTAAGGTGCAACCAGCCACCTGTGGTCTGTATGCACTGTAGTTCATCTGTAGTCTCCACAACCACACTTCCTCCCTAATGCACAATAGCCTGGGGACGAGGTTAGACTATGGATGCATCCCAAATGGCACCCTATTCCCTATATTTTGCACTACTTTTGACCAGGGCTCTGGGACGCAGATCGATATATTGTCTGCAAAGGGCTCTGGTCAATAGTAGTGCACTATATAGGGAATAGGGTACTATTTGGGACACAGCCTATGTGACTTGATGATGTAACGCGAGTGTTCCATGTTACAGAAACTATTCAGATGACTTTGTTGTTTGTGAATTTGTTCATTTGGAGAATGCTAGGCAATGCCAAGCAACTGTTGTGATATTGCATCAGACGGCTTTGTGTGGGTTTTATACCCCAAATGCTTGTTTGTTTACCCGGTGGAGGGAGAGAGGGAGAGGGGGAGGGAGAGAACAGAAAATCAGGGCCAAGCCTCAGTAGATGAAAGTTTAATCTCTGAAAACCAATTACTTTCTATATTTTCTTTCTTACTTTTGTTCTTTCTTACTTTTTTATTGGTTTCCAACATCCAGGATGTATCTGGTCATTTATTCACTTTCTTTCTCCTTTCATTTCTTTCCAACCTCCAGTGTTGCAGGGATGTATCCAGTCACAAGTATACACTTTAGTCGGCAGACATTGGTACTACACACAAACACACACACACGGTAGTGGTTCTGCGTGGGAGGAGATAAACTCTCATGCTGTCCTTGTCCCTGATAGAAACTGACAGGAGCGTCAGTAGAACAGCAGTTTATCTACAGAATAACTTCATAAAATGTCCCTTTATTGCCTTATAATAGAAACAGTACTGTAATATGATCCTGGACTGGGGATCGTGTTAAGGGAGCACAACATGGAGACTATAGGAGAGTGTTTCTCTCTCAGATCAATCCCAATGGATCGTAATCACGTTAGTTTCCTGCTTCTCTGTCCCCAATGTTGTAAACAGGGCGACCATTTTGGATCTGACTGGCTCCACTCAGCCTGTGAGTGGAGCCAGTCACTCCTGAGTGGGGCAGTGGTCTAAGGCACTGCATCGCAGTGCTAACTGTGCCACTAGAGATCCTGGTTCGAATCCAGGCTCTGTCGCAGCTGGCCGCGACCGGGAGACTCATGGGCGGCGCACAATTGGTCCAGCGTCGTCCAGGGTAGGGTAGGGGAGGGAATGGCCGGCAGGGATGTAGCTCAGTGGATAGAGCATGGTGTTTGCAACGCCAGGGTTGTGGGTTCGATTCCCACGGGGGGCCAGTATAAAAAAAAAAAATATGTATTCACTAACTGTAAGTCGCTCTGGATAAGAGCGTCTGCTAAATGACTAAAATGTAAATGTAAAAAATGGGTAATAATAATAATGTAATATGTCATCAGCGAAGGGTTGGGGAAGCTGGATTTAGAGCATGAAGTGTTTGAAGTTACAGATATGGCAAGAGGTTGTTGGGGTGAGGCCCCTCTTTTAACAGTATAGTGCCCCAATGGCCCCTAAACTAAAGGGTTAATTGTCTATATACTGTACAAAGTACACTATACACTAAGAAAAAAAGGGTTCTACCTGGAACCAAAAACGGTTCTCCTATTGGGACAGCCGAAGAACCCTTTTGGAACCCTTTTATCTAAGAGTGTACATGTATCCGTATCTAAAACACTTATCTGATATTTTATTTGTGTCCCCTCTCCTCTTTCTCTCTCCCTCTCTCTTTTTCTCCAGAAGGATCTGCCTCTGCCCCGGAAAAGTAGCAGGTGACGTTTTGGGTTCGTTGGGTAGTGCCTTGGTGTGTATGTGTATGTGTGTGATGTTTGGGAGAAACATGGAAAAGCAGAAGTACTCTTTAAATGGGAACATATTTTAGCCCCTGCGAACCTCTTTACCCGTGGATATTTGTTTCTGTAAATCTAATCTGACGCTCAGGTGAGTCCAAGTTTGGGGTTTCTTTTATTTGCCTCCACATGAATGTGTCTGTACACACAATCTTCTAACATCAGTTCACTGGATAGAAATAGGTTTTGCCCCGTGAAGCTTTTTACCCCACAAAACTTTTCTGTTTTTTTTTCTTGTAAACCCGACACACTGACAATCTCATGCACAGTTGAGCTCTGAAATAGAAGCACTGTAGGAAGTCTCTTCACACTTCACATGTTTCTGGAGAGAGGGGTTAGAAGTTGTCAGCATGTGAGAAATGGGGGCTTTGAAAGGATGCACACACACACACACACACACACACACACACACTAGGGATCGTAGTGATATGTAGCTTGAATTTGTGAGAGTTTGTGTGTGGTGCTGTCCATGGTGCTGCAGCACTTTCACTCACTCCAGGCTTTCCTCTCCCTCACTCCAGGCTTTCCTCTCCCTCACTCCAGGCTTTCCTCTCCCTCACTCCGGGCTTTCCTCTCCCTCACTCCGGGCTTTCCTCCTTTCTCTTTCTCTCAATCGTTCTCTCTCTATGGTGCTGAAGCGTTCCCTTTTCTGACTCATCTCTCTCTCTCTCTCTCTCTCTCTCTCTCTCTCTCTCTCTCTCTCTCTCTCGCTCCCTATCTGTGGCTCTCCCTTCCCTCATGGTGTGTCTCTTTCACTAATTGAAGTGAGGAGGAAAATGCTTGTATATCAGTAGTACACCTACACACAGCGACTAAACAGTCATTAAATATTGTATTCAAAACAGAAATGAATGAAGATTTGAGTGTTAGAAAGTCCTCTGTCTATTAGCTGAGTCAGTATGACTAAACTGTTTTCTTTTGCACAATACTACTATATCTAAACTAGGCTAAGGTAGGTTTTAAATATCCTCACCTTTTATAGATGGATTTAGAGTAGTGTAGCTGGTAAGTGCTAAAAGCGCTTTTCTCTGGGTTTGAATCTGTGGCTACTGGCTACCATGGCGCTGTGGCATGTAGGCCTAGCTAGCTGCTGTGCTATGCTGTGTATGTTAGCCACATAGATTTTTCTCAATACATCACATTTACTGTAAAATTACCATTGTAGCATAGAAGGTACCAATTATTGTATGGGTGAAATGAATATAATATGAATACGGGATGAATATAAAGCATTTGCAGAGGCGTTTTTCAAAAAGCATTTCATTTACATTTTGTTTGATTTTGCATGCTCTGCAGTCTGCAGTATTTCCTGTTCTGCCTCTGGGCACGGAGGCTGTCTGGAGGTGTTAGGCGTTTCAAAAAGCTGAGGTATTTGTTGTGTGTGTGTGTGTGTGTTTGTGTGTCGTTGACATGTCTGGTGTTTATCTGTGTGTGTGACATTTGGACAAGGGTTTGAGTGGCCAGTGACTGAGTCACTATCAGTGTGGTATTTAGGCTATGTTTAAGTGACCAGTGACTCACAATATGGTTTTTATCGTCATGGTGATCGGTGACCCTCCCCACCATGTCAGGTCACTTCCTCGGGGTGTTGTCCATGACCTCTGACCTTTACCTCAGGGCAGCAGATGTCACAACAGGACACTGAACATAGGTGGAGCTAGGAACTCCTCTGTCGCTCTCCCAGTATCTCTCTCCCTCTCTCGCTCTCTCTCACTTTCTCTCACTTTCTCTCTCTCTCTCTCTCTCTCTCTCTCTCTCTCTCTCTGTAAGATCAGACTCCTCCTTCTGTCTCTCTGTATCTTTGCTCACTGTGTCTCCCCAAACTACCATGTCAGCAAAGCAATACAGATACATGCATACTTGTACATTAGTCATCATTAGTATTGCAAAATTCCATTAACTTTCCTAAAATTCCAGAAATCCTGGTTTGAGGTTCCGTATTACCTGCTTATTCCTTCGTGATTCTGGGATTTCTGGAAAACCTGGGGATTTTTGGAAAGTTACCTGCATTTTGCAACCATATTAACCATCGTAGCCCCTCCCTTCACTGATATGCACTAGTGCTGTCTCCCTGTCTTGTATATTTCAGCCACAGCCTCGTCTCTCAGCTCAGACTCCCTACTAGGTTGCGTCCCAAATGGCACCCTATTCCCTACATAGTGCACTACTTTTGACAAGGGCCCATAGGGTGCCGTTTGGGATGCAGCCCTAGTCTACATTAGAGGGACATCTATTATTTAATTAGTCCCATCATCAGTGCTGTGCAACTGTCAGTCCTGGTCAGCATTTAGTAGCATTGCACTTGCTAGGTGAATAAGATTTGTTGAATTATTTTGTGCTCTCTGTGCTATCTTAGCGCTCCATGATGACATTCTCCCTTGACAGTGTGTGTGTGTGTATGTGTAGTATTGCAATTGGACTGTCGGATTAGTTAAATTATTTTGTTGAGTGTGTGTGTCGGTGTGTCTGTGCGCTTGTGTGTGTGTGTCCTCATGATGACGTTTTCCCTTGGCAGTGTGTGTGGTGTTGTTGCACTTAATGCTCCTTCCTGCAATATCTAGTGCAAATGTATGATGTCACAGATCATCATACATTTGTTGGAGAAAAGGAAGGATTTTATGAAACGGCAGGGTGGTTGTTTGTTGGAGAGGGAGAGAGAGGGAGGGAGGGAGGAGAGAGAGCAAGAGATGAGAGGGGTAGGAGAGGGGGGGGCGGGGTACAAAATGACATATCCTATTGCTGTTGTTATGCGATTCCTACTGCACTTGCTGTTTCAAGCTTTCCAATAAGTACCAGTCTCTGTTTTGGTAGCCATACCCCCCTGTGCTGCTGTCGTCATGCACGCACACACACACACACACACACACACACACACACACACACACACACACACACACACACACACACACACACACACACACACACACACACACACACACACACACACCAAGCTGTCACCTCATCCTCCCTCCCTCCCTCTCGCTCTCTCTCTCCCCCCCTCTCTCTTCCTCTGTCTTGTCATTTACATTTACATTAGTCCACAGTCCACTGCTCTCTGCTCTCCTCCCTCAGATAGCTTTCACACTCACACACATCCCTGCTGTTATTACTCTCTATATCTCCCCCCTCCCCTCCCCTCTCTCTCTCTCTCTCTCTCTCTCTCTCTCTCTCCATCGCTCTACACTCCCTGCCCTTGAGAGCAGCCCCAGAATCCTCCCTCTTTCTGAGAGGGAAGCAAGGCAGTCTGTTCCCTCCCTCTTTTTCTCTCCTCCTCTCTCTCTCACTCTCCCTCTCTCGTTCGCTCTATCGCTCTCTCTCTCTTTCGCTGTCTGTAGCTCTGCTGACATTTCCTCTCCACCCTCTCTCTTTCTCCGTTTCTCTCGCTCTCTGACACACACACACTCCCCGTCAGGCTGCCATGCTGGTGCTGTGGAGTGTGTATTCAGCCTCTTGACTGCCTGCGTGTCTGTCTGTCTGTCTGTGTGGGCTCTGGCTCAGCTGGTCTCCTGTGGGTTTGCCAAAGCAGCGCCTCGCAGCGCATCCAGTAGCAACATGTTTCGACGCACGAAAAGGTAACGGCAGAGCTTCTCTGTTTATCTCTCTTCTACTGTAGACCTGGTGTCATCCCCCTTTCTCTCTCTGTTTCTCTCTCTGTTTATCGGTCTGTTATTCTCTCTCTCTCGTCTCTGTTTTTTCTAGTGTCACCCCCTGTCTCTCTGTGTAGTGATAGCATTAACCGCAAAGCTCTCTGAATCCTTCTCTCTCTCTTTATTTCTGTCTCTCACCGTGGACCTGGTTTCATCCCCCTCTCTCTCTGTGTTGTCATGGCGTTAGGTGGAGGTTTAATTAAGGTGGTGGTGTTGTTGTTGTTTTGATGGCATGTTTGGTTGTCAACCTCCTGCCAGCTCTCATGCTGTGTCACAGTTGTCCCTCTGTCTCGTATTGGCACTGGTCTGTGTGTGTGTGTGTGTCTGTGTGTGTGTCTGTGTGTGTGTGTGTGTGTGTGTGTGTGTGTGTGTGTGTGTGTGTGTGTGTGTGTGTGTGTGTGTGTGTGTGTGTGTGTGTGTGGTATGTGGTGTGTGTGTGTGTGTGTGTGTGTGTGTACACGTTTTACTATACTTGTGAGTACCAGAAGTCCTCACAAGAATAGTAAAGAAACTAAAATTCTGAGAAGTGAGGACAACATTATGATGTTGTGCCCTTGAGCAAGGCACTTAACCCTGTTTGTGCGTATGTGTGCATGTTTTTATCTGGTGCATATGATGTAGTTAACCCACTTTTGTGAGCATGCTGGTAATGCACATGAATTTGGGATGTTGTAGATCAATGTTTCCCAACCCTGGTCCTCCAGTTTAGTTGTAGCCCTGGACAAACACACCTCATTCAACTCATTGAGGGCTTGATGATTAGTTGACATGTTGAATCAAGTGTGCTTGTCCAGGGTTAGAATAAAAATGGGTACTGGAGGACCAGGGTTGGGAAATACTGTTGTAGATGATGGATTGAGAGACATGTTAACACACAAACAGGCAGTCATACACAGGAATATGGAGGTTTGTGTCTGGTCAGTGGCTTAGCTGCATGCCAGAGATAGGATTTAGAGAGTAAAGGCTGTAGTCAATGTCCCTGTCAAGGAGGTGCTTCTGTAGAGGAGGGTCAATGCTGTGGTATATACAGTGCCTTCAGAAAGTATTCAGACACCTTGACTTTTTCCACATTTTGTTAGGTTACAGCCTTATTCTAAAATTGATTAAATTATTTTTTTCTCTCATCAATCTACACACAATACCCCATAATGACAAAGCAAAAACAGGTTTTTAGAAATGTTTGCTAATTTATAATAAATAAAAAAAACTGAAATATCACATTTACTTAAGTATTCAGACCCTTTACTCAGTACTATGTTGCAGCACCATTGGCAGCGATTACAGCCTCAAGTCTTCTTGGGTATGACGCTGCAAGCTTGGCACACTTGTATTTAGGGAGTTTCTCCCATTCTTCTCTGCAGATCCTCTCAAGCGCTGCCAGGTTGGATGGGGAGTGTTGCTGCACAGCTATTTTCAGGTCTGTCCAGAGATGTTCTATCGGGTTCAAGTCCGGGCTCTGGCTGGGCTACTCAAGGACATTCAGAGACTTGCCCCGAAGCCACTCCTGCATTGTCTTGGCTGTGTGCTTATGGTCGTTGTCCTGTTGGAAGGTGAACCTTCGCCCCAGTCTGAGGTCCTGAGAGCTCTGGAGCAGGTTTTCATCAAGGATCTCTCTGTATTTTGCTCCGTTCATCTTTCCATCGATCCTGACTAGTCTTCCAATCCCTGCAGCTGAAAAACATCCCCACAGCATGATGCTGCCACCGCGATGCTTCACCATAGGGATGATGCCAGGTTTCCTCCAGACGTGATGCTTGGCATTCAGGCCAAAGAGTTCAATCTTGGTTTCATCTGACCAGCGAATCTTGTTTCTAATGGTCTGAGAGTCTTTAGGTGCCTTTTGGCAAACTCCAAGAGGGCTGTCATGTGCCTTTTACTGAGGAGTGGCATCTGTCTGGTCACTCTACCATAAAGGCCTGATTGGTAGAGTGCTGCAGAGATGGTTGTCCTTCTGGAAGTTTCTCCCATCTCCACAGAGGAACTCTAAAGCTCTGTCAGAGTGACCATCGGATTCTTGGTCACCTCGCTGACCAAGACCCTTCTCCCCCGATTGCTCAGTTTGGCCGGGCAGCCAGCTCTAGGAAGAGTCTTGGTGGTTCCAAAGTTCTTTCATTTAAGAATGATGGAGGCCACTGTGTTCTTGGGGACCTTCAATGCTGCAGACATTTTTTGGTACCCTTCCCCAGATCTGTGCCTCGACACAATCCTGTTTCGGAGCTCTACGGACAATTCCTTCGACCTCATGGCTTGGTCTTTGCTCTGCCATGCACTGTCAACTGTGGGACCTTATATAGACCGGTGTGTGCCTTTCCAAATCATGTCCAATCAATTGAATTTACCACAGGTGGACTCCAATCAAGTTGTAGAAACATCTCAAGGATGATCAATGGAAACAGGATGCATCTGAGCTCAACTTCGAGTCTCATAGCAAAGGGTCTGAATACTTCTGTAAATAAGGTATTTCTGTTTTTTATTATTTAATATATTTGCAGAAATTTCTAAAAACATGTTTTCACTTTGTCATTATGGGGTATTGTGTGTAGTTTGCTAAATAATTTATTTTATTTAATCCATTTTAGAATAAGGCTGTAACCTAACAAAATGTAGAAAAAGTCAAGGGGTCTCAATACTTTCCGAAGGCACTGTATACTGTGGTGTCTGGGCTAGAGGCTTCTGTAGAGGAGGGTCAATGCTGTTGTATATATACTGTGGTGTCTGGGCTAGAGCGCCTTCCTCCTCTCTTCTCTCACTCTCACTCTTCTAAATTCTCCCTTTCTCCATCCCCCCTCTCTACCACTATTTTGTCTTCTCCCTCCCTTCCTCCCTCCATCATTTCCTCTCTCTCTCTCTCTCTCTCTCTCTCTCTCTCTCTCTCTCTCTCTCTCTCTCTCTCTCTCTCTCTCTCTCTATAAATCCCTTTGTCCGATGGCAGCAGTGTGTGTATGTTTGTATGTGTGTTTGTGTGATAATACCTCCAGCACCCTGTCTCAAGGTTTTCTCTACAGCTCTAGCTCTGTAATCTCTTTGTATGAATCTCCCTCCAGGAGGAAAAGTTGTTCTCTGATCTTATGATGATGGCTTGATCTTCATTAAATTGCACTCCATGTAATAGGTCAGAGAGTTGTTGTACTTACTTGTCATGCAAGGCATGTTTGTGTGTGTAGCTAGTAGCTACATGCATAAAGTGGGTGGTAGTGTGTGTCTTATGTTCTTATCAGGGTATATCAGTGTTTATTGATAGTATGTGTGTGTGTTTGCGTGTGTGCGTGCATGTGCTTGTGATTGTGTGTCACTGTCTGTCTGCCTGTGTGTGTGTGTGTGTGTGTGTGTGTTTGCAAACCGCTCGTTCTTGGCCGACTCTCTCAGGCTGTCTCAATTAGAGAAGGAAGATGCTTTGAATCCGTACCCGGATGGATAGATAGAACGAAGCGGAGGAGGAGTGTAGAACAGGAGAGAGGAAGGGAAAGAAGAAGGGAGTGGGGTGTAAAATGAAAGGCAGAGCCTGAGGTAGAGTCTGGGCCTACGTTTAACAACAGCCCACTGGGGTTAACTCAGCACTCTAAAGAGACTCTACTTTCTTTAGTCTAGTTTTCTTCCACTCTTTTATTTTATTTTTTAGCTGTACTCTCTCTCGCTCTCTCGCTCGCTCTCTCTCTCTCTCTCGCGCGCGCTCTCTCTCGTTTTCTGTCTTCCTCATAGAATGTAATTTGACAGCTAGCATAGGGGAAAGAGGGAACAAGAGAAAGAAAGAGTGTGTTTGCATGTAACCTCTCATCTGTCACGGTTCAGACAGACGACCAGAGGACCACAATTGCGTCACACCAGAAAGTTTATTAAACTTAAGGGGAAAAGGGAAGTATGGAGTGAATGAAGGCTCCAGGGGTAACAGGGGTCCCGTCCAATGCGCTGGGTCTGTGCCCCCCCCAGTGGCAGCGATGCGTCCTATGAAGCCGGTGGTGGGTGGTCCAGAAGTCCTGGGGGGGGGAGACACAGACACAACAGGGCGGAATGAAACCAGGCAGCAGTACAGTTCAAGGGAAATCCAAAATACGTAGTAGCAAGGCAGAAGGCTGGTCAGAGTTACCGGGATTGAAGAGTAGTCAGGAGTCGTAATGGCAGAAGCAGGTCTGGATCTCCTGAGGCAGAAGAGTATCCAAAAAACAGGCAGGTCCGGGGTCACAAAACCAGGGTGAGCCAGAAGCGCGAGCAAACAGGTTCCGGGTGTGAGCTTTGCAGACGATCTGACACCGGAGAGCTGAAAGACAGGGCCTTAAATACTGGGAGAGGTAGTGGGTAATGCAGCGCAGCTGGCAGAGTAATTAGAGCAGAGCAGAGCAGGGACAGGTGGAGCTAGTTAGGCTGAGTAGAGAGAGTGGTGAGCAGAGTGGAAGAAAATTAAGGTGGTAACCCGGTGGAGTGAGAGGCCCATGACAGAACCCCCCCCCCAAGGGACGGCCCCAGAAGTCCCAAGAGCAACACCACGCCGGGCGGGAGGAGGGGAGCCGGAGGAGGGCTAGAACTCCTCCGAACGGTCCGAGTGAACGTCCTCATCCTCGGAGGAAGCCGGAGGGCCGTGGTCGGGAGATGGGACAGGTCCCGAGACAGGATCAGGCACAGGACAGGAAGCCGAGCGGGCCGGACGGTTAGGGACCCCTCTGGGGCGGCCCCTACGGATTGCAGGTTGATCAGGATGCCGTTGGTGGAAAGCGGTGATGAGAGTCCTATCCACAATCCGACTAGCTGGCACCCAGGTCCTCTCCTCAGGTCCATAGCCCTCCCAGTCAATGAGGTACTGGAGACCCCTACCCCTCCGTCTGGACCGAAGCAGGCGGCGGACGGTGTAAACCAGACCACCATCGACGAGCCGTGGAGGAGGAGGACCAGGCGCAGCAGGGACCAGCGGACTCTCATGGATGGGCTTAATCTTAGACACATGGAAAGTGGGGTGCACCCTCAGGGAATTAGGCAGTTGGAGCCGGACAGCAGTTGGGCTAATCACTCTTATGATAGGGAATGGGCCAATGAACCGAGGTGCCAGCTTCTGCGACTCCACCCTGAGTGGCAGGTTCTTCGATGACAACCACACCCTTTGACCAACATGGTAGGTGGGAGCAGGAATTCTCCGACGGTTGGCCCCGGTAGTGTAGCTGGCAACGGATCTGAGGAGTGTGGCTCGGGCTTGTGACCAGGTGCGGCGACATCGACGGGCAAAAGCAAGTGCAGATGGGCAAGTAACCTCCTCTTCCTGGCTGGCAAATAGAGGAGGCTGGTATCCATAAACACATTGGAAAGGGGACATACCGATGGCAGAGCAGGTCAGAGAATTGTGTGCGTACTCCACCCATGTCAATTGCTGCGACCAGGAGTGGGGGTTGCGTGAAGTCATGCATCGCAGTGCCTTCTCGAGCTCCTGATTAGCCCGCTCTGACTGCCCATTGGATTGGGGATGGAATCCGGAAGTCAGACTGACTGTGGCTCCCAGCAGGTGACAGAACTCCTTCCAAAAAGCGGAGGAGAATTGTGGACCACGGTCAGAAACTACATCCTTTGGCAGTCCGTGGATCCGGAAGACGTGTTCCAGGACCACCTGGGCGGTCTCCTTGGCGGTTGGGAGCTTGGGGAGGGGAATGAAGTGTGCCATCTTGCTGAAACGGTCAACGATGGTGAGAATGACGGTCATGCCACTTGAAGGGGGCAGCCCCGTGACAAAGTCAAGGGCGATGTGAGACCAGGGACGTCTGGGCACAGGCAGGGGCTGCAGCAATCCGGCTGGGGGCTGGCAGGACGACTTGTGTTGGTTGCAGATGGGGCAGGCTTGGACGAATTCCCGTACATCCTTCCTCAGAGAGGGCCACCAGAACCTCTGGGCGAGCAGGTTGTAAGTGCGGGTGGAGCCAGGGTGACAAGCTAGGCGGGAGTCATGTCCCCACTGAACGACCTGGGACCTCAGGTCTTCGGGGACAAAAAGGCGGTCAGCTGGGCAAGTGCTGGGACCTGGCTGGTTACGGAGAGCCTCCAGCACCTGTTCCTCAACAGCCCAGGTCAGAGCTGCAACGATGCAGGGACTTGGCAGAATCGACACAGGGTCCTTGGAGGGGGTGTCATCCTTCTGGAATTGACGGGAGAGGGCGTCTGGCTTGGTGTTGCGTGATCCAGGCCGGTATGACAGAGTGAAATTAAACCTGGTGAAGAACAGGGCCCAGCGGGACTGCCTGGAGTTCAACCGTTTGGCCGTGCGGATGTACTCCAAGTTCTTATGATCGGTCCAAACGAGAAATGGAATGGTGGACCCCTCCAGCCAGTGACGCCACTCCTCCAAGGCAAGCTTCACAGCCAGCAGCTCACGGTTCCCTATGTCGTAATTGCACTCAGAGGGGGACAACCGACGTGAGAAAAAGGCACAGGGATGGAGCTTCCTATCCTCCGCAGCCCACTGAGAAATCACAGCACCAACTCCCACATCCGAGGCGTCCACCTCCACAATGAATTGCCGGTCCACATCAGGCATCTGGAGGATGGGAGCGGAGGTGAACCTCACCTTGAGGGTCCTGAAGGCTTTGTCGGCTGCTGGGGTCCAGGTGAAGGGTTGCTTGGTGCTGGTTAGAGCAGTGAGAGGGGCAGCAACGGTACTGTAGTTCCGGATAAACTTCCTATAGAAGTTAGCAAACCCCAGAAACTGTTGCAGCTTCTTTCTGTTCTCCGGAACTGGCCATGAAGTGACTGCTGATACTTTGGCAGGATCCATTTGGATACTGCCCTCTGCCACTATGTACCCCAGGAAGGCCACTGTCTTGACGTGAAACTCACATTTCTCTGCCTTGGCGTAGAGGGAATTCTCCAGAAGACGATGAAGGACTTGCTGGACATGGCGGGTGTGTTCAGACAGGTTTCTGGAGTAGATTAAGATGTCATCCAGGTAAACGAAGACAAACTTGTTTAACATGTCCCGCAGTACATCATTCACTAGAGCCTGGAACACAGCAGGAGCATTGGTGAGGCCAAAAGGCATAACCAGATACTCGTAGTGGCCTGTTGGTGTATTGAATGCGGTTTTCCATTCATCTCCCTCCCGGATCCGCACTAGGTGGTAAGCGTTTCTGAGATCCAACTTGGTAAAAACAGTGGCTCCCTGGAGCAACTCAAAAGCAGAGGTGAGCAGAGGCAGAGGGTAACGGTTTTTCACTGTGATGTCGTTGAGTCCCCTGTAGTCGATGCAGGGGCGAAGAGATCCGTCCTTCTTCCCCACAAAGAAGAAGCCAGCACCAGCAGGAGATGAAGATGAACGGATTAATCCTGCGGACAGAGAGCCATTGATGTAGTCCTCCATGGACTTTCTTTCAGGAGCAGACAACGAATAAAGACGACCCTTTGGAGGAGCTGTTCCAGGGAGGAGGTCGATGGCACAGTCGTACGGTCGGTGAGGGGGCAGAGATGTGGCTCTTGCTTTGTTAAACACCTCTCTGAGACCATGGTAGCATTCTGGGACATTGGAGAGGTCAGGAGCGGAGTTAGTAGGTACTGGCCGAGGGGGTAGTGCGGCAGCAAGCAGGCAGGTTCGGTGGCAGTCCTCTCCCCACTCCCTGATCACCCCGGTCACCCAGTCGAGCTGAGGGTTGTGCCGGCGGAGCCATGGGTAACCCAGGATGAGGGGTTGGCCTGGAGAGGGGAGCAGGTGAAACTGGATAGTTTCTTGATGGTTTCCGGACAGACCCATCGAGACCGGGGCCGTGACATGAGTGACCGATCCGAGTAAGTGTCCGTCCAGTGCCCGGGCAGGAATAGGAGGTGTCAAACGGAGGTTCTCCAGTCCCAGTTGGCGTGCCAGCTTGATGTCCATTATGTTGGCTTCGGCGCCAGAATCCACCAGAGCAGCCAGGGTGTGAGTTGAGTCAGAGAGGCGGAGGTGAACTTGCAGCAGGGGTTTGCGGTCGGAGGACTGGATGGTCATTGAACTCAACCGGACTCCCCCTATGCCCGGTGAGCTTCGGCCCTTTAAAGGGCAGGTTACCACACGATGTCCATCACCTCCACAATAGAGGCAGAGGTTTGAGGTGAAGCGGCGCTGGCGCTCTGCAGGAGTGAGGGAGGCTCGCCCAATCTCCATAGGCTCAGACTGATCAAGCTGACCTGGGTGAGTGGCAGTAGATGACAGGAGCCCAGTCGGATCTCTCCGAATGCCGGTAGTAGGTGGACCTTGGCGCCCCCTCTCACGACGACGGGTCTGTATCCTTCTGTCGATCCTGACAGTCAGTGCGATGGCTTCATCAAGAGTGGAAGGCAGTTCATGGGAGACCAACTCGTCCTTGATATAGTCAGCCAAACTATGGAAGAACGCGTCCACCAACGATGGTGTGTTCCAAGAACTTCGTCTAGCCAGGGTTCGGAAGTCGATGGAATGGTCTGCGACTGTACGTCTGCCTTGTCGAATACTGAACAGTTCACGAGACGCCTCTGCAGTGGGTGAATCCAGGTCAAACACCTTCAGCATCTCCTCAGCAAACAGGTCGAAGGTTGCACATGCGGGGGTTTGACGTTCGAACTCTGCTGTTCCCCAGAGTCGAGCTCGGCCCGTCAGGTGAGTGATGGCATACCCAACTCTAGCCCCCTCCGTGGCGAAGGTCCTTGGCTGCAAGGAGAACTGAAGTCGGCAGCTAGTCAGGAATGGCCGGACCTGGGTTGAATCGCCGTTGAACCGCTCGGGGTTTCCAATCTTGGGTTCCGGAGCAGCGGCTGCAATGACCGGGGCAGGTAACTCGGGGGCTGGGCTGGTGGGCAGACTGGCTGGGGTAAGGTTGGTGAGGAGTTGAATGATCATGGCGAGTTGTTGTTGCTGCTGCTGGAACTGCTGCTCATGCTCATCGGTCTCCATGTCGGGGAAAGTGTGCGCTGAGTCCATAATGGTCAGATCGTACTGTCACGGTTCAGACAGACGACCAGAGGACCACAATTGCGTCACACCAGAAAGTTTATTAAACTTAAGGGGAAAAGGGAAGTATGGAGTGAATGAAGGCTCCAGGGGTAACAGGGGTCCCGTCCAATGCGCTGGGTCTGTGCCCCCCCCAGTGGCAGCGATGCGTCCTATGAAGCCGGTGGTGGGTGGTCCAGAAGTCCTGGGGGGGGGAGACACAGACACAACAGGGCGGAATGAAACCAGGCAGCAGTACAGTTCAAGGGAAATCCAAAATACGTAGTAGCAAGGCAGAAGGCTGGTCAGAGTTACCGGGATTGAAGAGTAGTCAGGAGTCGTAATGGCAGAAGCAGGTCTGGATCTCCTGAGGCAGAAGAGTATCCAAAAAACAGGCAGGTCCGGGGTCACAAAACCAGGGTGAGCCAGAAGCGCGAGCAAACAGGTTCCGGGTGTGAGCTTTGCAGACGATCTGACACCGGAGAGCTGAAAGACAGGGCCTTAAATACTGGGAGAGGTAGTGGGTAATGCAGCGCAGCTGGCAGAGTAATTAGAGCAGAGCAGAGCAGGGACAGGTGGAGCTAGTTAGGCTGAGTAGAGAGAGTGGTGAGCAGAGTGGAAGAAAATTAAGGTGGTAACCCGGTGGAGTGAGAGGCCCATGACATCATCAGATGATCCATTCTGTTTTCAAAGGGTATTTAAGGCCATTGTTTGAGGCGACTTTAACTGTACGTTAGATCCTCTTTTAGATAAACAACTATCAAGGTCACTTGAACAATCAAATGCCAGTGTCTGTCTAAATACATTGATGACAAACCTTAACATTGTCGATATTTGGAGACTGACGCACCCAACAGATAGGGATTATTCTTTATTTTTGTCAGTTCAGAAGTCATATTCCAGAATTGACCATTTTTTGTTGGACTAATTTCAGCAGCTGCGTCGGTTACCTATCACCCGATTCTAATTACAGACCACTCTCCACTGTCCATGGTGCTGAAACTGGACAATAATATTATGTCTGCAGGTCGGCGACCGTGGCGCTTAGACGCTTACTTATTGAAAGATTATACTTTTTGTTAGTATTTGAAGGAGCAGATAGCTTTTTTCCTTGGAGCTAACGACACAGGGGATGTTGACAACTCTACCCTTTGGGAATCTCTCAAGGCTGTGATTAGAGGTCACATTATTTCATATACATCGGAGAGGAAGAAACGCACCAATACTAGGCTGAGAGAAACTGAAAGAGAGTTAGGCGAACAGGAGAACGTATTTAGAACGAGTTCCTCGAATGCAGTCCTTGAGAAGATCACAAAGTTGAAATATGAATACAATACCATCCTTTCAAAACGGGTGGGCTCTTTACTTGCAAGAACACAACAAAGTTATTTTGAACTGGGTGACAAACCACATAAATTATAAGCAAGACAGCTAAGGCATGTACATGCATCTAGAGCTATTCATAAAATAAAAGACAAGAATGGTAAAATAGTAACAGATCCGCAGGAAATTAATAAATGCTTTGCGCAGTTTTACTCAGAGCTATATCAATCGTAATGCGATGCTACTGCTCCACAAACTATGGAATGCTTTCTCACTGATTGTGAACTTCCTAAACTAGACAAGGGGGAGCTGCTGCACTCGATGCCGGGATAACTGTAGAGGAGATTAACGCAGTGATAGCACAATTTCCAAACAGCAAGGCCCCTAGGCACGATGGATACAGTGGGGGAAAAAAAGTATTTAGTCAGCCACCAATTGTGCAAGTTCTCCCACTTAAAAAGATGAGAGAGGCCTGTAATTTCCATCATAGGTACACGTCAACTATGACAGACAAAATGAGAAAAGAAAATCCAGAAAATCACATTGTAGGATTTTTAATGAATTTATTTGCAAATTATGGTGGAAAATAAGTATTTGGTCAATAACAAAAGTTTCTCAATACTTTGTTATATACCCTTTGTTGGCAATGACACAGGTCAAACGTTTTCTGTAAGTCTTCACAAGGTTTTCACACACTGTTGCTGGTATTTTGGCCCATTCCTCCATGCAGATCTCCTCTAGAGCAGTGATGTTTTGGGGCTGTCGCTGGGCAACACGGACTTTCAACTCCCTCCAAAGATTTTCTATGGGGTTGAGATCTGGAGACTGGCTAGGCCACTCCAGGACCTTGAAATGCTTCTTACGAAGCCACTCCTTCGTTGCCCGGGCGGTGTGTTTGGGATCATTGTCATGCTGAAAGACCCAGCCACGTTTCATCTGCAATGCCCTTGCTGATGGAAGGAGGTTTTCACTCAAAATCTCACGATACATGGCCCCATTCATTCTTTCCTTTACACGGATCAGTCGTCCTGGTCCCTTTGCAGAAAAACAGCCCCAAAGCATGATGTTTCCACCCCCATGCTTTACAGTAGGTATGGTGTTCTTTGGATGCAACTCAGCATTCTTTGTCCTCCAAACACGACGAGTTGAGTTTTTACCAAAAAGTTATATTTTGGTTTCATCTGACCATATGACATTCTCCCAATCCTCTTCTGGATCATCCAAATGCACTCTAGCAAACTTCAGACGGGCCTGGACATGTACTGGCTTAAGCAGGGGGACACGTCTGGCACTGCAGGATTTGAGTCCCTGGCGGCGTAGTGTGTTACTGATGGTAGGCTTTGTTACTTTGGTACCAGCTCTCTGCAGGTCATTCACTAGGTCCCCCCGTGTGGTTCTGGGATTTTTGCTCACCGTTCTTGTGATCATTTTGACCCCACGGGGTGAGATCTTGCATGGAGCCCCAGATCGAGGGAGATTATCCGTGGTCTTGTATGTCTTCCATTTCCTAATAATTGCTCCCACAGTTGATTTCTTCAAACCAAGCTGCTTACCTATTGCAGATTCAGTCTTCCCAGCCTGGTGCAGGTCTACAATTTTGTTTCTGTTGTCCTTTGACAGCTCTTTGGTCTTGGCTATAGTGGAGTTTGGAGTGTGACTGTTTGAGGTTGTGGACAGGTGTCTTTTATACTGATAACAAGTTCAAACAGGTGCCATTAATACAGGTAACGAGTGGAGGACAGAGGAGCCTCTTAAATAAGAAGTTACAGGTCTGTGAGAGCCAGAAATCTTGCTTGTTTGTAGGTGACCAAATACTTATTTTCCACCATAATTTGCAAATAAATTCATAAAAAATCCTATAATGTGATTTTCTGGAAACAAAATTCTCAATTTGTCTGTCATAGTTGACGTGTACCTATGATGAAAATTACAGGCCTCTCTCATCTTTTTAAGTGGGAGAACTTGCACAATTGGTGGCTGACTAAATACTTTTTTTCCCCACTGTATGTAATAGAATTCTATAAGAAGTACTGCGCAAGTCTAGCTCCACTTCTGTTGCAAATGTTTAAACTTTCCAAAGAAAATGCCAAACTCCTGTAAACACTGTATGAGGCTACTATAGCACTGATCTTGAAAAAATATATAGATTCCATGGAGATGTCGTCTTATCGCCCGTGTCGTTGCTCCCCATAGAAAAGAAGGTGTTGACAAAGATTTTGGCAAACCGATTGAAATAATATATTTCTGACATCTTACACCCTGACCAGACAGGTTTTATTCCAGGCTGACATATATACTACAATTTGAGACGCCTTTTCAACGTAATGTATCATGATCATCAAGTTGAAGCAGTGGTAATGTGACACTCTGGCTCCGGGACTTTTATATTTGAGCCAGGGTGTATTTGTTTTGTTGGGGTTTGGTTTGGTTATGTTGGAATTTGGGTGTATTTCTATGTTTGCAGTTCTGTGGGGTTTATTTCTAGGTTTGGTCGATGACTCCCAATCGGAGGTAACGAGTGTCAGCTGTCGGCTCGTTATCTCTGATTGGGAGCCATATTTATTCTGATTGTTTTCCTGTGGGCATTGTGGGTTTTTGTTCCATGTTTCTGTCAGTGTTACAGAGGACTTCACTATCGTCATTTGTTGTTTTTCGTGGTTGCTTTATTTAATAAAAGTCATCATGTTCACTCCACGCGCTGCGTATTGGTCCGCTTCTTCAGACGATCGTGACAGAAAAACCCACCACAAAAGGACCAAGCAGCGTGTCAAGCGGCAACAGGACCCAGCTCCAAAGGTCTGGACATGGGAGGAGATTTTGGACGGAAAGGGGTCCTGGACTTGGGAGGAAATCCTGGAGGGGATGGATCGCCGTCCATGGAGCGAGACAGTGGAGAGGCGACGGAGAGAGGAGCAACGGCGTCGGCAGGGCCATCGTCGGAGGGACGAGAGGCAACCCCAAAAAGTTTTTGGGGGGGGGCACATGGCTTGGGCGGTTGGGCAGCAGGAGGCTGCCACAGGGAGATGTGGAGAGAAGGCTATCGGATTACGGGAGCCATTGGCGAGTAGAGGAAGGGAAGTTGTTGCGGCACGGCGTGAGAGACTGATGGGTGTTACCAGTCCGGTCCGGCCCGTTCCTGATCCCCAGTTAAAGCCAGTGGTGTGTGTTCCCAGTACGGACCGGCCTGTTCCTACTCCACGCATCAAGCCCACGGTGTGCGTCGCCAGTCCAGCCCGGCCGGTTCCTGTGCCACGTAGGAAGCCTACGGTGTGCGTGGCCAGCCCAGCCCGACCTGTTCCGACTCCACGCATCAAGCACACGGCATGGACGACGGAGGCAAAGATGGGGCGAATCCAGGAGGCCACCAGGCCAGGGGTACACCGCCCTGTACGTCCTGTGCGGATGCCTCACACAGAGTGTGTGAGGGTAGGCATTCAGCCAGGACGGGTGGTGGCCGCTGTTCACTCCAGGCCTCCTATCCGTCTCCACAGCCCGGTCCGGCCTGTTCCTGCCACCCGCACCAAGTCTACGGTGCGCGTCGCCAGCCCGGTCCGGCCTGTTCCTGCCACCCGCACCAAGTCGACGGTGCGCGTCGCCAGCCCGGTCCGGCCTGTTCCTGCCACCCGTACCAAGCCTCCTGTGTGTTCCCCGAGTCCTGTGCGTCCTGTTGCTGCTCTCCGCACTAGGCCTTATGTGCGCCCCCAGGGTCCAGCATGCCCTGTTCCTGCTCTCCGCACTAGGCCTTATGTGCGTCCCCAGGGTCCAGCATGCCCTGTTGCTTCTCCCCGCACTAGCCCTGAGATGCGTGTCCTCAGCCCGGTACCTCCAGTTCCGGCACCACGCACCAGGCCTATAGTGCGTCTCGGCCGGCCAGAGTCTGCCGTCTGCCCAACGGCGCCTGAACTGCCCGTCTGCCCAACGGCGCCTGAACTGCCCGTCTGCCCAACGGCGCCTGAACTGCCCGTCTGCCCAACGGCGCTTGACCTGCCCGTCTGCCCAACGGCGCCTGAACTGCCTGTCTGCCCAACGCCGTCTGAACTGTCCGTCTGCCAAGCGCTGCATAAGCCGCCCGTCTGCCATGAGCCTTCAGAGCCGTCCGCCAGACCGGAGCCGCTAGAGCCTTCCGCCAGACAGGATCAGCCAGAGCCTTCCGCCAGACAGGATCAGCCAGAGCCTTCCGCCAGACAGGAGCCGCTAGAGCCTTCCGCCAGACAGGATCAGCCAGAGCCTTCCGCCAGACAGGATCAGCCAGAGCCTTCCGCCAGACAGGATCAGCCAGAGCCTTTCGCCAGACAGGATCAGCCAGAGCCTTCCGCCAGACAGGATCGGCCAGAGCCTTCTGCCAGACAGGATCAGCCAGAGCCTTCAGCCAGCCATGAGCAGCCAGATCCGTCGGCCAGCCATGAGCAGCCAGATCCGTCAGCCAGCCATGAGCAGCCAGATCCGTCAGCCAGCCATGAGCAGCCAGATCCGTCGGCCAGCCATGAGCAGCCAGATCCGTCGGCCAGCCATGAGCAGCCAGATCCGTCGGCCAGCCATGAGCAGCCAGATCCGTCAGCCAGCCATGAGCAGCCAGATCCGTCAGCCAGCCATGAGCAGCCAGATCCTTCAGCCAGCCATGAGCCGTCCAGCCAGGATCCGCCAGAGCCGTCCAGCCAGGATCCGCCAGAGCCAGCCAGCCAGGATCCGCCATTGAGTCCGGTGCTGTCCCTTAGCCCGGTGCTGCCCCTTATCCTGGTGCTGCCCCTTAGTACGGTACTGCCCCTTAGTCCGGTGCTGCCCCTTAGTCCGGTGCTGCCCGTTAGTCCGGTGCCACCCCTTAATCCAGTGGGGTTTAGTTGGGGGGTGGTCATATGGAGGAGGCTACGGAAGCGGATAGTGACTAAGGTGGGGTGGGGACCACGACCAGGGCCAGAGCCGCCACCGTGGACAGACGCCCACCCAGACCCTCCCATAGACTGTATGCTGGTGCGCCCGGAGTTCGCACCTTTAGGGGGGGGTACTGTGACACTCTGGCTCCGGGACTTTTATATTTGAGCCAGGGTGTATTTGTTTTGTTGGGGTTTGGTTTGGTTATGTTGGAATTTGGGTGTATTTCTATGTTTGCAGTTCTGTGGGGTTTATTTCTAGGTTTGGTCGATGACTCCCAATCGGAGGTAACGAGTGTCAGCTGTCGGCTCGTTATCTCTGATTGGGAGCCATATTTATTCTGATTGTTTTCCTGTGGGCATTGTGGGTTTTTGTTCCATGTTTCTGTCAGTGTTACAGAGGACTTCACTATCGTCATTTGTTGTTTTTCGTGGTTGCTTTATTTAATAAAAGTCATCATGTTCACTCCACGCGCTGCGTATTGGTCCGCTTCTTCAGACGATCGTGACAGGTAATTGCTCTTGATGCAGAGAAGGCGTTTGATCAGATTGAGTGGAAGTATATGACGTCGGTTCTGGAGCATTTCGTGTTTGGAAAGGAATTTATTAATTGGATAAGAATTATTTATGCACACCCAATGGCATCCGTGGTAACCAATCAGGAGATGTCGCAGTCATTCCGCCTGTTCAAAGGCTGCCGACATGGGTGCCCTGTTTCGCCTGCTCTCTTCGCTATAGCCATGGAACCCCTCGCTACTCTCATTCATGTACGTGCCGATATAGCTCCCGTTAAGATAAAAGACAAGCAGCACAAAATCTCCCTCTATGCAGACGATGTTCTTTTGTTTTTATCCAAGCCTAAAATTTCTATTCCCCTCTTACTTAACTTGATAAATACATTTGTCTCCTTCTCTGGCTACAAGATAAACTGGCAAAAAAGCCAGTAAAAAAAAAAAAAGAAAGCCGAATTGATGCCGATATCACGGCCTGTGGATATGCAATTTCTGCAACCTACCTCATTTAGAACTGTGATGGACAAGTTCACAAGCCTTGGCATTGTAGTGACAAGAACATTTGATTAGCTATTGAAAACGAATTGGGACATGAAAATTGATAAGCTTAAACAAAATATAGATTTTTGGAGTACTCTGCCTATTTCCTTGGTTGGTCGTATAAATTCTATTAAAATGGTTGCCCTACCCAGGTTTCTTTACCTCTTCCAATATCTACCCAATTTCATACCACAAAGCTATTTTAAGAAATTGGATTCAATAGTAATTCAATTTTTATGGGATAACAAGGCAGCCAGAATTTCAAAGAAGCATTTATGCAAGTACAAGATAGAGGGGGGTTTTGCCCTTCCTCACTTTAAACTGTATTATTGGGCTGCCAATCTGAACATTGTGACTTTCTGAAGGGAAAGTTTACCTGGGATCTTTCAGAATGATATGCCTTCATGGCTAATGATTGAGCAGGCCTCCTTTCGACGCGCCTCACTCCCTGCACTTGTTAATAGCCCAGCATGTGTGGAAAAAGCCACTTATGACTCTAACCCAGTCATTTGTCACACTCTTAGGATCTGGAAACATATTAGGTATTTTTTTAACATACCCAATGTATACATTGACAGACCAATTTGCCTGAATCATGCTTTCGACCCTGCATTGGATGATATGGTGTTTTCACAGTAGAGGGAGCAGGGGCTCACAACAATCAATAACTTATATATTGATGGTAATTTAGCTTCATTTCAACAATTACAGGATAAGTTTAACATGCCAGAAACAAATTTTTTCAGATAACTCCAAATCAGGAATTTCTTGAGGACACATATCCCACAGTGTGGCATGAAAAAAATTATGCAATCACTAACTGTAAGTCGCTCTGGATAAGAGCGTCTGCTAAATTACTAAAATGTAAAATGTAAGCTAAATAATCCTACATTAGATAGCCTTATCCTTGTCAAACCCCATTCAAAAGGGTCGGTCTCTAGACTTTATAATGTGCTACAGGCCACATAGAGGTATCCACAGACCCTATTAAAAGGGCTTGGGAGCAGGAACTTGGTTCAGAAATCTCAGATGAGGACTGGGTAGAAGCTCTCAGGAATATAACCCACAGTTCAGTGAATGCCAGACACAACCTTGTTCCGTTTAAGGTGATACACACCAGGTTACATTACTCAAAGGTTAAACTGCATAAAATATTCCCAGACACCTCACCACTGTGTGAGAGGTGCAAGCAGGATGAGGGGACTTTGTCCTAATTTTGAACATGTCCTAAGTTACTGGGCTCTCATTTTTGATGACTTATCTAAAGCCTTTGATAGTTATAGCCCCAGACCCATTGATCGCTCTGTTTGGTACAGTTGATGGGAATAACCAGGAAGGGAAGGCTGTCTCTCTGTTTGGTACAGTTGATGGGAACAACCAGGAAGGGAAGGCTGTCTCTCTGTTTGGTACAGTTGATGGGAACAAGCAGGAAGGGAAGGCTGTCTCTCTGTTTGGTACAGTTGATGGGAACAACCAGGAAGGGAACGCTGTATCTCTGTTTGGTACAGTTGATGAGAACAACCAGGAAGGGAAGGCTGTCTCTCTGTTTGGTACAGTTGATGGGAACAACCAGGAAGGGAAGGCTGTCTCTCTGTTTGGTACAGTTGATGGGAACAACCAGGAAGGGAAGGCTGTCTCTCTGTTTGGTACAGTTGATGGGAATAACCATGAAGGGAAGGCTGTCTTTCAGTTTGGTACAGTTGATGGGAACAACCAGGAAGGGAAGGCTGTCTCTCTGTTTGGTACAGTTGATGGGAACAACCAGGAAGGGAATGCTGTCTCTCTGTTTGGTACAGTTGATGGGAACAACCATGAAGGGAAGGCTGTCTCTCTGTTTGGTACAGTTGATGGGAATAACCATGAAGGGAAGGCTGTCTTTCAGTTTGGTACAGTTGATGGGAACAACCAGGAAGGGAAAGCTGTCTCTCATTTTGGTACAGTTGATGGGAAACCAGGAAGGGAAGGCTGTCTCTCTGTTTGGTACAGTTGATGGGAACAACCAGGAAGGGAAGGCTGTCTCTCTGTTTGGTACAGTTGATGGGAACAACCAGGAAGGGAATGCTGTCTCTCTGTTTGGTACAGTTGATGGGAACAACCATGAAGGGAAGGCTGTCTCTCTGTTTGGTACAGTTGATGGGAATAACCATGAAGGGAAGGCTGTCTTTCAGTTTGGTACAGTTGATGGGAACAACCAGGAAGGGAAAGCTGTCTCTCATTTTGGTACAGTTGATGGGAAACCAGGAAGGGAAGGCTGTCTCTCTGTTTGGTACAGTTGATGGGAACAACCAGGAAGGGAAGGCTGTCTCTCTGTTTGGTACAGTTGATGGGAACAACCAGGAAGGGAAGGCTCTCTCTTTGTCCTCTATTAGCCAAAAGGCTCATATTGCAGTTTTGGAAATTGGAGACTGTACCTACCTTTGAAATGTGGTTACGGGATTTAGGGAATGTAATGCATATGGAAAAGATTCGATACAATACCTCCAATAGAAGTCCAATGTTTTACAAAATATGGCAGCCAATACTGAATAAATTGTCTATTCCCACTTCATAACTGGGTTGATGATCTGCTGCTACTCTGTGCTGTACTCCACTTAATATTTATTTTTGGTTTAACTACACTGCTTGAAATGACTATATGCTGTTTTCTTATAATATGTACCACCTAATAGGATTTTGTAATTTTATTTTTGTATATGTGAGTTAAGTTTTGTTTTGTCCTCTAAATGTGCCATCCCATTCAACACTACAATGAATGTCAATGTTTGTATCTGTCTTCTTTTTCTATTGGAAAATTATTTTTAAAACCCTCATCAGATGTGTGTTCTATAGATGTACATTGAAACACGGTTGAAGTCCAGATTTACATTACAGTCATATCAATTGTGTGCCACCATGTTGTTAATCCTACGCCCCCAGTCAATCAATGCTATTGATGTTGTAGTTATGCACTGAGCCTTCTCTCCTCTGTGTTAAGCTACATACACTAGCAGACTAGCTAACATGAAAGCAGATTGGTGTAGTTCTCTCTGTGTGCTATTGTAATATGACTGCTACAGATGTAGGATATTAATTTAATCACTCTGTTGCAGGAGAACTTTCCTACAATGCAGGAAATGTTTAACTTGTTTAACAGACTTGATTTCCCCTTATGAAAAATGTATCAACCCCTACAACAATGTCCATTAATTATAATCCACATAATAATTCATATTTCCTGTTGCTGCATGATTATTTTCCTGCTGTATCAACCTGGCTCAAATTAAGATCCTACATCTGTACTAGCAGCTGGGCAGCAGTCATAGCACAGCACAGGGAGTACAACAATTTGGATGTTTTTGAATAGCAGGAGTACACACTAGCTCCCCCAAAACCGTTAGTGACTCAGTGTACAGGTAATCACTTGGTTTCTCATCATGATAGCTGAGTAGTATTCTTGTCATCCATATGTATTTCACAACATTGATATGGTAAACAAATGACTGTAACGATAAACAACGTGCTCCACTCCACCTTATATAAACTTAGATCAGGTGCTGAATCCTTGTCAAATTGTGGTGATATTGATTGCCGTTGCCTCATGCACGCTGAAGAAAGGCTCATACCCGCAGCAATAAAAAACATGTTCATTTAAGTTTATTCACCAGAGTGCTGTCCTATTTTTGTTCTTTAAACAACTGACTGTAGCGTATGTGGCTTGTTGATGGAAAGGAGTCCATGTTCTAAGACTAAGCATTATAATCCAGTCATTGTCATAATAAGAAAAGTATTAGTGTTAATATACACCAGTACAGTATTTTACATACATTTATTATTAAAAGAACATGGTTTTCCGTAGGATTTGACAACCACTTAACCATACGCATCAACAATAATGATATTAAATGTCCTTTAGACTCGGTGTGTATGACACTGCTATTGTGTCCCAAACTGCACCCTATTCCCTGTGGGCCCTGGCCTAAAATAGTGCACTAGATAGGGAATAGAGTGCCATTTGGAACTCAGACTATTTCTTATTTTTTAAGAGGTAATAGTTTCAGGTCATTTACCCAGAGTGGGTCTCAAATTTCACCTGAGATAGTGCACTACTACCATATGTGTCCTGGCCAAAAATAGTGCACTACATAGGGAATAAGGTGCCATTTGGAACGCAGACAATTATATATTTTTACGAGGTAATAGTTCCAGGTCATTTACCCTGGCTGAGTCTCAAACGCTACCCTATTCCCTAGAGAGTGCACTACTACCGTATGGGTCCTGGCCAAAAATCGTGCACTGCATAGATAATAGGGTGACATTTGGAACGCAAACTATTTCTCATTTTTTACGAGGTAATAGTTCCAGGTCATTTACCCTGGCTGGGTCTCAAATGCCACCCTATTCACTGTATGGGCCCTGGTCAAAAGTAGTGCACTATAGGGAATAGGGTGCCATTTGGGATGCATCCCCTGCCTGCATAAGGTTGTGTTTACAAAAGCTATAGAGCGCGTTAGCCGATTCAATGGCACCTCCCAGTCTTAGCTCAATATAGCTTTCAGTCAATACACAGTACAGACAAGATATTACTGTCTCTCAAAGCTTCTGATTATTGCTGTGTCACTCTAACTTGAAGCCACATTTTGTTTTTAGCACCTAAAAAACCTTGTCATAAATTACAATAGGACAGTTCAAAAGGGGTAAAACATTTACCTCAGTTCAGTCAATAGATATTACAGTAAAGATATTTCAGTTCCTCAATGCGCTTCTGATTCTGCTGTGTCACTATGGCTGTCTTGAAGGCACGCTTTGACACCTCAAGAATAGCCTACATAACCTTGCCAAAAATTATGATAGGAGAGTTCAAACGGGGTAACCGACTGCCTCAGGCCCACAGTATGACCACAAGGCGTAACATAGCCTTTTATATTATCCTGTTTTTTTAAACCTACGCGCCTGTGACTGACATCATTTTGAATTAAAGACTATAAAAGAGCCCACCCATTGTTTCAAAAGCATAACAATAACATATCAAAAATAGTGTCTGAAAGAGGCATAGCACCATTATAAATGGTCCTAGCTAGTCCTTTCCTCTTTGAGGACAATATCTATAGGCCTTTCTACCTAAAGTGTGCTAGTACTAGCATTTCGCTAGCTTCCGTCGTGGCTAGCTCAGTCAGTATATTTTGGGTTAACAGCCTGGGCCCCAGATGTGTTGTAGTCAGACTCACTGATGTGTTTCCTAACTAGAACTCCCCTGGGAGGCTACTCTCTCTCTCTCTCTCTGACAGCTCCAGGGCCCGTCATCTTAAATAGACAGACAGACAGACCGACCGACAGGCCAGAGTTGTCATGTCTAGTCGCCATGCTAGCTACTGTAGCTAGACAGACAAACAGACAGACAGATAGACATACAGACATCCTTGATGATGTAGCTACCAGACCTGGGTTCAAATATTATTTGAAATCATTTCAAATACTTAATCTGTGCTTGATTGAATAGTCCCCAAAACGTTAAACCCCGCCCAACTGGCACTCCAGGCAGGCTAGAGCAAACGATCAAAGTATTTGACCTGATTTTAAATAGTATTTGAACCCAGGCCTGACTGTAGCTATCTAGCAGGGCCAGACTTCTCTCTGTCTGTCGGCATCCTCACTTTATAGCATAAAGAGTACAACATGTGTTTGTCCCAAGTGGCATCCTATTCTCTACATAGTGCACTACTTTTGACCAGAGTCCTATGGTTCCTGGGGCGGCAGGTAGCTTAGTGGTTAAGAGCGTTGTGCCAGTAACCGAAAGGTCGCTGGTTCTAATCCCCGAGCCGACTAGGTGAAAAATCTGTCGATGTGCCCTTGAGCAAGGCACTTAACCCTAATTGCCCTGTAAGTCGCTCTGGATAAGAGCGTCTGCTAAATTACGTAAATGTAAAAATGGTCAAAAGTAGTGCACTATATAGGGAATAGGGTGCCATTTGGGACACGACCCATGTCTTTCTTCCCTTTTATCAGTGGATGTGAAAGAACACCCTGCTGTGAGCAGGCGAATGCCCTCAAAGGACAAGACGATGTGATTCGTCGAAATTGGTCTAGATGGGAAGGTTGGATCACTCAGATTTTCCTTCCTTTCCCTTCAGTCAGTTTTTCTACCCCCTCCCTCCCTTTCCCTGACTCAGTTTTTCTACCCTCCCTCCCTCCCTCCATCCCTTTACCTGACTCAGTTTTCTACCCCCTCCCTCCCTTTCCCTGACTCAGATTTTCTACCCCCTCCCTCCCTTTCCCTGACTCAGATTTTCTACCCCCTCCCTCCCTTTCCCTGACTCAGTTTTTCTACCCCCTCCCTCCCTTTCCCTGACTCAGATTTTCTACCCCCTCCCTCCCTTTCCCTGACTCAGTTTCTCTTTTCCCTCTCAGCTTTGTCTTTTTCTTTATGTTTCTTTCCCTTACTCCTGTGATGACATCATCCACCCTTTTCCCCCCTTGTTTTTTCTTTCTGTTTTTCCCCTTTCTTCGTTTCTCCTGGTTTCAACTCTTCGCCTTCTTAATAACTCCTAGTCTCTCGGCTAATATATTGCATAGCAACAAGAAGCAACCATGTGTGTCACGCCCTGACTCTGGGGACTCTTATTTGTTGAGTCAGGGTGTGATTTTCTATGTTGTATTTTCTATGTTTGATCTATTATGTGTATTTCTATGTTGGCCGGTGTGGTTCCCAATCAGAGGCAGCTGTCGCTCGTTGTCTCTGATTGGGGACCATACTTAGGCAGCCTATTGGCACTAGTGGGTTGTGGGATCTTGTTCCGTGTGAGGTATGTTGTTTGTTGTACCTTGGACTTCACGTATCGTTGGTTTTTTGTTTTGTCGTTGTGTTTATTCGGTATAATAAACATGTATGCATATCACGCTGAGCCTTGGTCCGTCCCGTCTGTAAACGAACATGACAATGTGACACAAGCTCTCATCAACCCTCAACGCTAGGGACTTCTCCTCCCTGTGTCATCCCGACCTTCTCCTCCTCTTCCCCCTCTTTTTAGTTTTTCTGCCATTTCCTTTCATCTGCCTTTCCTCCATCATCTCTTCTGTTGTTCTTTTGACTAGTATTGACTATGGATCTAGGCAACAAGAAGCAACTACAGTGCCTTCAGAAAGTATTCACACCCCTTACATAAAAAAAAAAAAAATGAATCTATTTAATCTATTTTTTATTCAGGCTGTAACACAACAAAATGTGGAATAAGTCAAGGGGTATGAATACTTTCTGAAGGCACTGTATGTTACTTAGATTGACACACGTGCGTCAATAGACTCTTAAGGATTAACAAGGCTTAGTAAATATGATTTTGATTGAATCCTCTGATTTTACTATTATTGACTATGGATCTAGGCAACAAGAAGCAACTACAGTGCCTTCAGAAAGTATTCACACCCCTTGACTTTATCCACATTTTGTTGTGTTACCGCCTAAATGGATTAAATGCCTTAAAATGGATTAAATTGACATTTTGTGTCACTGGCCTACACACAATACCCCATAATGTCAGTTGGAATTATGTTTTTTTGACATTTTTACAAATTAATTAATAATGAAAAAGCTGAAATGTCTTGAGCCAATAAGTATTCAACCCCTTTGTTATGGCAAGCCTAAAAGTTCAGGAGTAAAAATGTGCTTACTAAGTCATAATAAATTGCACAAGTCACATAAATGCCTCGCAAAGAAGAGTACCTATTGGTAGTCAGGTAAAAAAAAAGCAGACATTGATTATCCCTTTGAGCATTACACTT
This sequence comes from Coregonus lavaretus, assembly GCF_964263955.1. Taxonomy (NCBI): domain Eukaryota; kingdom Metazoa; phylum Chordata; class Actinopteri; order Salmoniformes; family Salmonidae; genus Coregonus; species Coregonus lavaretus. Next base: position 284,747 of record NW_028157546.1, read on the forward strand.
TCGATGGTGTATCAATACACCCAGTCACTACAAAGATACAGGTGTCCTTCCTAACTCAGTTGCGGAGAGGAAGGAAACCGCTCAGGGATTTCACCATGAGGTCAATGGTGACTTTAAAACAGTTACAGAGTTTAATGGCTGTGATAGGAAAAAACTGAGGATGGATCAACAACATTGTAGTTACTCCACAATTACTAACCTAATTGACAGAATGCAACCTAAAATGCAAGGCCAAATCTACGTTGGAGTTGCTTACCAAGAAGGCAGTGAATGTTCCTGGGTGGGCGATTTATAGTTTTGACTTAAATCTGCTTGAAAATCTATGGCAAGACCTGAAAATGGTTGTCTAGCTATGATCAACAGCCAATTTGACAGAACTTGAGAATAATTTTGAAAATAATAATGCGCAAATGTTGCACAATCCAGTTGTGGAAAGCTCTTAGAGACTTACCCACAAAGACTCACAGCTGTAATCGCTGCCAAATTGCTTCTACAAAGTATTGACTCAGGGGTGTGAATACTTACAGTACCAGTCAAAAGTTTGGACACACCTACTCATTCAAGGGTTTTTCTTTATTTTTACTATTTTCTACATTGTAGAATAATAGTGAATACATCAAAACTATGAAATAACACAAATGGAATCATGTAGTAACCAAAAAAGTGTTAAACAAATCAAAATATATTTTATATTTTAGATTTTTCAAAGTAGCCACCCTTTGCATTGATGACAGCTTTGCCATTCTCTCAACCATTCTTCTTCTTCTTTTCCTTCTTCTTCTTCTTCTTTTCCTTCTTCTTTTTCTTCTTCTTCTTCTTCTTCTTCTTCTTCTTCTTCTTCTTCTTCTTCTTCTTCTTCTTCTTCTTCTTCTTCTTCTTCTTCTTCTTCTTCTTCTTCTTCTTCTTCTTCTTCTTCTTCTTCTTCTTCTTCTTCTTCTTCTTCTTCTTCTTCTTCTTCTTCTTCTTCTTCTTCTTCTCTCTTTCTTTTCTCTCTGGACACTGAGAGAGATTAGGATGTTACGTAATAACACGGACTGGCTATCTGTGGGCAGTGGATAGCCAAAGAAAGGAACAGCTAAGCTACTAAGCTAACACATGGAATTGTTTTAATATGGTCATACCATGGATCATTTAGCTATTTGATTTGGAAATGTAGGACCCCTTTAGGTATCTTTTTATTTTATTTTTAAATGTTTTGATACAATATTGAATTTGGCCTTTACTAGTATAGCCCATAGAAATGCATTGAATAACACATTTATAAATGGCAAAAAAGACAGTCCAAAAATAAATAATAAGGAATAAGGTTTTGAAGTTTCTCTAGAAGATATAAGAAAGCTCAGGAAAAAAAATTGGGACACATATTTAACGCCTTATTTTTGTAGGTACAAAACTACCTCCATACTTCCATTCATTTGTATGGGTTACCTTCAGACGAGTCCCGCAGAGCAAAACAGAAAACACCATTGTGTTCGTAAGAGCCTCCCCTTTCCATAGAGTAGGCCAAACCGTTCAGACGCTACAGACGTTTTCGTGAGAAGACCGATTTTCATGGTCTGACAAACCCTGCTGTAGCTCTGCCACCTTCCACCACAGATGCAGAAGGGCGACAGAGGCGGATGCGGTGGATTGAGACACAGCCCATGTAAAAAATCTGATATCTCTAGCTTAAACTGACAGATGTATTTATTATGTTACTTAGATTGACACACGTGCGTCAATAGACTCTTAAGGATCAACGAGGTTTAGTAAATAGGGGTTTTGATTGAATCCTCTCTGATTTTACTCCTTCAAGCACATCTTGACTCCAGATAGCTGTAAATGTTGCTGTACCCCTTTAAGAAATCCTGATGAAGTGTCAGAGAAAGTCAATGGCCATTGGTGATTGACTGACACACAAACTCCATATTGTGGCTTGACTGTAACCTTTGATTTCGCCGCTTCACGTCAGACAGAGGTAAATGTTAAGAAACCCGGAGGGAGTGTCATGGAAAGGTCACCTGACAGGAAATGGCCTCTGGTCGATCAATATTCTAACGATCAGAAAGGTCTGCATGGTGTCCTGTCTGCCCTGTGACTCAGCATGCAGGAGATGACACTAACGTTAACGTTACACCAGCACACACTCATGCTTACTGTATAGACACGTACGCACACACACATACAGAGGCACACACACACATAAACACACACACACAATACACACACACACACTGTCCACCATGATGATATACCCATATAGATGGGTTGGGAATTACTGCACATACTCTTTAGAAGAGTTTACTATGTTATACTGGACTAGCAGTCCCTTTAATAATAATAATAATAATCATTATAATAATAATAATAATAATAATAATAATAATAATAATTTGGTGGGTGCTTATATTTGTCCAATTTCAAATATAGTTTTTTTCCTATCCCACTCTCCCTGAGAAACGCAGTATGGGCAGACGTACAGTCTCTGTTTCATCTTCTTTTAATTGCGGTTACATAAGAAGTAGGACTACTGAAACTACAGATCACCATGCTGCCCATACAGTATATATGGACATCCATTAAGTCTCACTCACACATACACACACACACATACTGCTTGTCTTGACGTAATGGGAGCTGTCCTCTGTCTCTGTGGACATGGCCTTGGTATAGGAGCTGTAGTCATATAGTCATGTTGAGACGTCATATAGAAAGCAATTAACCAGACTATAATACATAATGAACTTAAACACAAGCTGGTTTGTCATCCAAGAAGTGTGTGGGTGGGTGTGTGTGTGGGGGTGGGGGGGGTTACTGAGTGTTTTGTGTGTGCATGCATGTGTGTGTACACATCAGAAGTGTCAATGTCAATATCTTCCTATGATTGGGGAGTAAATAAAAGATTGTCTGCTCTGCAATTGACAGAAATGAAATGATGAGAGAAGAGGAGAAGCGGTGCGTCAAGTATGACCAAGCTACCTATGAGTCAGTTTCTCCTCTAGTCTGACTGGCTCTCAGCTCAATTTACACTCTGACCTTTCACTTTGTCTTGTTCTCTCTACTTTATTCACTGTTCCCCACACAAAGAACACAATACATTCAGTTTGTAACCTGTGTGTGTGTGTGTGTGCACTCTTGTGTGTGTGTGAGACTAATGACAGTGTGCCAGTGAGTGGCCTGCAGGGGGGATAATCGCTCTTCACACGAATCATTACCACTGATTTGTCCTTTGACCTGGTGACAGCCGCCAGATTGGGTACAGTAGGAAACAACGATAAGATTGGTTCCTCTACTATCTGGAGCAAGACGCAGCTCTCCTCCTCGAACTACAGTTGAAGACAGAAGTTTATATACATCTTAGCCAAATACATTTAAACTCAGTTTTTTACAATTCCTGACATTTAATCCTAGTAAAAATTCCCTGTCTTAGGTCAGTTAGGATCACCACTTTATTTTAAGAATGTGAAATGTCAGAATAATAGTAGAGAGAATTATTTATTTCAGCTTTAATTTCTTTCATCACATTCCCAGTGGGTCAGAAGTTTACATACACTCCATTAGTATTTGGTAGCATTGCCTTTAAATTGTTTAACTTGGGTCAAAGGTTTCGGGTAGCCTTCCACAAGCTTCCCACAATAAGTTGGGTGAATGTTGGCCCATTCCTCCTGACAGCCTGACAGAGCTGGTGTAAATGAGTCAGGATTGTAGGCCTCCTTGCTCGCACACGCTTTTTCAGTTCTGCCCACGCATTTTCTATAGGATTGAGGTCAGGGCTTTGTGATGGCCACTCCAATATCTTGACTTTGTTGTCCTTAAGCCATTTTGCCACAACTTTGGAAGTATGCTTGGGGTCATTGTCCATTTGGAAGACCCATTTGCGACCAAGCTTTAACTTCCTGACTGATGTCTTGAGATGTCTTGAGATGCTTCAATATATCCACATCATTGTCCTTCCTCATGATGCCATCTATTTTGTGCACCAGTCCCTCCTGCAGCAAAGCACCCCACAGCATGATGCTGCCACCCCGGTGCTTCGCGGTTGGGATGGTGTTCTTCGGCTTGCAAAGCACCCCCTTTTCCTCCAAACATAACGATGGACATTATGGCCAAACAGTTCTATTTTTGTTTCATCAGACCAGAGGACATTTCTCCAAAATATACGATCTTTGTCCCCACGTGCAGTTGCAAACCGTAGTCTGGCTTTTTTATGGTGGTTTTGTAGCAGTGGCTTCTTCCTTGCTGAGCGGCCTTTCAGGTTATGTCGATATAGGACTCGTTTTACTGTGGATATAGATACTTTTGTACCTGTTTCCTCCAGCATCTTCACAAGGTCCTTTGCTGTTGTTCTGGGATTGATTTGCACTTTTCGCACCAAGTACGTTAATCTCTAGGAGACAGAACGCGTCTCCTTCCTGTGTGGTATTACGGCTGCGTGGTCCCATGGTGTTTATACTTGTGTACTATTGTTTGTACAGATGAATGTGGTACCTTCAGGCGTTTGGAAATTGCTCCCAAGGATGAACCAGACTTGTGGAGGTCTACTATTTTTTTCTGAGGTCTTGGCTGATTTCTTTTGATTTCCCATGATGTCAAGCAAAGAGGCACTGAGTTTGTAGATAGGCCTTGAAATACATCCACAGGTACACCTCCAATTGACTCAAATGATGTAAATTAGCCTATCAGAAGCTTCTAAAGCCATTACATCATTTTCTGGAATTTTCCAAGCTGTTTAAAGGCACAGTCAACTTAGTGTATGTAAACTTATGACCCACTGGAATTGTGATACAGTGAGTTATAAGTGAAATAATCTGTCTCTTGTGTCATGCACAAAGTAGATGTCCTAACCAACTTTCCAAAACTGTAGTTTGTTAACAAGAAATGTATGGAGTTGTTGAAAAACAAGTTTTAATTACTCCAACCTAAGTGTATGTAAACTTCCGACTTCAATTGTATCTGTCATTCCCTCTACGTGTCATCCTTCCCCTTGCTCTCTTTCTTTAAGGTTCTTTCCTCCCCTTTTATGTCACTGCCTTACTCTTCTCTTTTTCTTGTTCTCTCAGTCCCCCTCTCTCTGTTTCTCACAACGTTGTTTCAACTTCATTTGTCAACGTATTGTGATGTGAAATCTACAATGGAAAATACATTGGATTTAGAAAAAGTCATCAGCCACGTTGTTTTGTGGGTAAAATTTCCCTTAAAAATTTCAACCACAGGATTATGTCAACGTGGTAACCAATTTTCAACATTGACCAACGTTGTACGAAATATGTTGAATTTGTACACTACATGACTAAATGTATGTGGACACCTGCTCGTCGAACATCTCATTCCAAAATCATGTTCATTAATATGGAGTTGGTCCCCCCTTTGCTTCTATAACAGCCTCCACTCTTCTGGGAGGGCTTTCCACTAGATGTTGGAACATTGCTGCTGGAACTTGCTTCTGTTCAGCCACAAGAGCATTAGTGAGGTAGCGTTTACAGTTGGCACTATGCATTCAGGCAGGTAGTGTTCTCCTTGCATCTGCCAAACCCAGATTTGTCAGTCGGACTGCCAGATGGTGAAGCGTGATTCATCACTCCAGAGAACGCGTTTCTACTGCTCCAGAGTCCAATGGCGGCAAGCTTTAAACCACTCCAGTTGACGCTTGGCATTGCGCTTGGTGATCTTAAGCTTGTGTGTGTGGCTGCTTGGCCATGAAAACCCATTTCATAAAGCTCCCGACAAACAATGATTGTGCTGACGTTGCTTCCAGAGGTAGTTTGGAACTCGGTAGTGAGTGTTGCAACTGAGGAAAGATGATTTTTACGCACTATGCGCTTCAGCACTCGGCGGTCCCGTTCTGTGTGCTTGTGTGGCCTACCACTTCGTGGCTGAGCCGTTGTTACTCCTAGATGTTTCCACTTCACAATAACAGCACTTACAGTTGACCGGGCAACTCTAGCAGGGCAGACATTTGACAAACTGACTTGTTGGAAAGGTGGAATCCTATGATGGTGCCACGTTGAAAGTCACTGAGCTCTTCAGTAAGGCCATTTTACTGCCAATGTTTGTCTATGAATATTGCATGGCTGTGTGCTCGATTTTATACACTTGTCAGCAACAAGTGTGGCTGTAATAGCCGAATCCACTAATTTGAAGGGGTGTCCAAATACTTTTGTATATATAGTGTACCTTTGAAACAACGTCAGATCTTCAACGTAATATCCACTATAAGAATACAATAGGCTGGACAGCACCTCCTACTGGAGAGTTGATCTATCTACAGCTAGCCCTTTGGTATCACATCCAGGGTTTTAACCAAGCCCAGCCCTGCTTAGTTTTGATATTTGTCACTGACTACTACCAATGTGCTATCGTGAGAATTATTGTTGCGAAATCTCCACTTAATAGATTCAGTGTTTCTGTCGAAGTCATTCCAAAGGGTAGGTTCAACAGAGCAAATGAAATGTAACATCATATATCATCAATTATGTTATTTAGGCCTATATAGCATTTGGGAAGTCATCAACAGCCGTTCTTTAAATTCAGCCCAGGATTCAAATAAAAATAGACCATACATAATGTCCTAGGGTTTTAAGCTCTGGTTGATTTCAAATAGAATCTACAAGTTCATAATAAATATGTTGGATTCACATCTCCATCTCAACCAAAAATAAAAGTAAAATAATAGGATTAAATCAAATCAAACTGTATTTAAAGTGCATTTAAAGTTCGATTTGATTTAGTCCTAATCTTTAACTTACATTTTTGGTTGAAATGGAGACTTGAATCCAACATATCAATTATTAATTTGTAGACAAACTGGAATTGAAGCCAGACTCAGTGGAGCAAATGGAGCTAACCAAACAGAAGATACATCTCCTTCAAAAGTTGATATTTGGTTGCGTTGACAACCAAACACAATTCAATATCACTTTTGCAATACGGCAAATAGCCTGTTAACAAATGATATGTTGGATTCATGTATCCATCTCAACCAAAAATAAAGGTAAAGAATATGATTAAACCAGTGACTCAGATGGAACTATCCAAGCAGTAGATACTTCTCCTTTAAATGTTGATATTTGGTTGCGTTATCAACCAAACACAATTCTATATTACTTTTGTAAGACAGTAAATAGCCTGATGTAAGGCTTTACTTCATTGATCACTTGCACCAGGTACTTTAATGTAATCTCAACTAACAGCAATCCAGGTCATTTGGTTGTGCTATTAGATCAAGCACAGTGATAACACATTAAGTTGTTGTAAAAAAAATATATATTGTTGTTCTATAAATAAACAAAATATCTGACATTGTATTCTCATTTGAACTTTAGTGTGCTTTTAAATGGTTGAAAGCGCAGTGATAACACATTTAGGTGACAACTAAACCAAAAATCAGACATTGATTTTCCATTGGAATTTGGTTGTGCCTTTAGATGGTTGAAAGCATAGTGATAACACATTGGCAATTCAACAAACTTTTGGCTGTTGTTTTGAGTGGGTGAAAATAGGTTGGAATCTTATTGATCAACGTATCTACCAAATATGATCCAATTCTCCACTTTGAAATGACGTGGTGTGCCCAGTGGGTTACCGTCTCCTTGGATTCCCATTAGCTTTTGCATCCTCATTAGCTTGGATCCCCAATAGCTTTTGCAGAAGCAGCAGCTACTCTTCCTGGGGTCCACGTGAGTAAAATTCTACCCTTTCCGATGAATCTCCAAAATTGATTTATACCAGAGATTAACAAATAAACCTACAATTGTTTCTCCATTCCATACAAAAAGCAAAAAGTAAAACAAAAGAATTCAGTCAATATTATAGGTCCAATTTCTCTGGCTGCAGCGTGGACGCTCCAGCAAGGGCCGATAGGTCCTCTGTGTGCTCTCCAGGCCTTGGATCATGCCGTGGAGGACCTGGGTCTTAACTGCTATCTGGGTCCAGTGTTGCTGCAGTGTGGCCAGGGCTTGGTTCACCTCCTCAGCCTCCCTGTGCCAGCTCAACCCCTCAAAATGGCAGTCGAACAGCACCATGCTGTACTAGGGTTTAATGGGATTCTTCTCCACATCCAGGAGTTGATCCACTACCTCTGGAGCCTCCAGCTTCTGGCCAATCAGCAGCAGCACTGCCATCATTCACCGCACCTGGTGATCGAGAGGCCAATCCTTTGATCTCAAATATGATAGGTCTAATGGGTCTGTGGTAGTGGGCATGGTATGGTGAGTTTGATGGACAGACTGGACCGTGGTAGACAGGATGGTCCTCTGGAACTGTAGCACTCCTTGCACAGGTTGCGGAAGTCGTGAGTGCCCTCGTAGCGTTTGGCAGCTGCTGCCATCAATGCTACATCCAGAGACCCGAATGGGAAGTAGTACCGGTAGGTTCAGGACTGACAGTGGAAGCGCTCACTGAAGCCCTCCGCAGCAGGTGACCAGTTGAGAATCCTGGTGTCCTGGGTTCAGCATCTTCACATAAGGGAGCTCCGCCGCGTCTGCTTTGTTCTTGACTTCAGCGTTGACACTGGATGGGAGGACCACTCCTAGGCCTCCACAAAACTGAGTGGAGCGCAAGTCTATGGATATGACCTGGGAAAAGTCACTGACTCCTTTGTCGGTGCGGCCACAACAGTGATAGTTAGAACTCTGGCGATCCTGGATCAGTCGCGTCTTCAGAAGAGCCTTGAAGAGCCGTGCTTCCACAGTGTTGTCTGTGTTCTCCTGGACAGCAAAGCATTTAGTAGGCCCAGCCCAGGTAGGCCAAGCGCAGTGCAACATGGTGCCGAGGATGGGCCGAGAAATCAAACAGTCGGTCCCGACTCCCTCTTTTTCCTACCACCAGCATCAGGCTTCTGTTAACCTTCCAAAGATACTTGTTGAAGAGGTAGGGTTTCAGATGGTTTTCGGAAGATGGGCAGGGACTCTGCTGACCTAGCTTCAAGGGGAGGCTGGTTCCAGCGTTGGGGTGCCAGGACAGAGAAGAGCTTTGACTGGGCTGAGCGGGAGCTGCCCTCCCATAGGGGTGGGAGGGCCAAGAGACCAGAGGTGGCAGAACGGAGTACTCGGGTTGGGGTGTAGGGTTTGAGCATAGCCTGAAGGTAGGGAGAGGCAGTTCCCTTGCTGCTCCGTAGTGCCATGGTCTTGTAGTGGATGTGAGCTTCGACTGGAAGCCAGTGGAGTGTGCGGAGGAGCGGGGTGACATAGGAGAACTTTTGATTTAGTCATACACACACACACACACACACACACACACTGCCATTTGGCCTTTTTTCTCATCAGCTGTTATCACAGCTTTCTCCTCTGTTACTCTGACTGATCACCAGAACCACAGACAGACAGAGAAGGCATGGGCCATTGATTCTCTATAAATCGCACAACCACACACTGACTGACTGGCAACTCTGCTGTCAAATACTGTCAGAGTGACTGACTGCCTGCCACCGGAAGAGCTTGTAGCCTGGTGATGTGATACAGTAGATTACCATGGATTATGAACTGCTGCCCACACAGCAGATTTGCTGCTTGATCATTATGTTTTACCAAATGTTATTTTTATTACAGTGTGACCTTAGTGAGGTAAAGAGTCAGAAGACACAGCATGGGTTATTGATTTCTAGAAATCACAGATCACACAAGAAAGGCAACACTACTGACTGACTGTTAACACTACTGTCAACTACTGACTGACTGACTGAATGTTAACACTACTGTCAACTACTGACTGACTGACTGACTGACTGTTAACACTACTGTCATCTACTGTCAGACTGACTGACTGACTGTTAACACTACTGTCATCTTCTTACTGACTGACCATCAGACTGACTGATTGACTGCCACCGGCTGACTGACTGAACTGGCTGACTGCCTGCCTGCCACCGGCTGAGCCTGGAGTCTGGATTAAATAGATTATGATACAGTAGATTAGAAAGGTTTATGTGACAGATTATGAAGCTGCCCACACACCAGATTATTTGATGTTTCATCAGCATGTTTTAGTATAATGTGATTTCATAGAAGTTCAAGGGTCATGTACTGAGGTGGGATGTGGGTCAAATGTCATAAAGTCTGAGTGCAAAGTATAAAGTCAGTTCTAGACCTCAGCTGAATCTGGTAATGGATGGTGTGGCTGTTGAACAAATTGAGGAGACATACCTTAGATTGTAAACTGTCATGGTCAAAACATATAGATTAAATGGTTGTAAAGATGGATAGAGGTCTGTCCATAATAAAAAGATGCTCTGCTTTTTTGACAACACACTCCACAAAGCAAGTCCTGCAGGCTCTAGTTTTATCTTATCTTGATTGTTGTCCAGTCATATGGTCAAGTGCTGCAAAGAAAGACTTAGTTAAGCTGCAGCTGTCCCAGAACAGAGCGGCCCGTCTTGCTCTTCATTGTAGTCAGAGGGCTAATATAAATACTATGCAGCCCGTCTCTCTCGGCTAAGAGTTGAGGAGAGACTGACTGCATCACTAAGAAACATTAATGTGTTGAAAATTCCAAATTGTTTGCATAGTAAATTTACACACAGCTCTGACACACACACACACTTACCCCACCAGACATGCCACCAGGGGTCTTTTCACAGTCCCCAAATTCAAGAAACAAATTCAAGAAAGTGTACAGTATTATATAGAGCCATTATTGCATGGAACTCCCTTCCATCTCATATTGTTCAAATGAACAGCAAACCTGATTTAAAAAAACTGATAAAGGCAACACCTCACAGCACAACGCCTCTCCCCTATTTCACCTAGATATGTTGTGTGTATGTATTGAAATGTAAGCTATGTGTGCTGTTTTTAAATTAATGTAGTTCTGTCCTTGAGCTGTTCTTGTCTATTAATGTTCTGTATTATGTCATGTTTTGTGTGGACCCCAGGAAGAGTAGCTGTTGCTGGACGTTGTTTGTGTATCAATGCGACTTGTAGAACTGGGAAACCAGCTCGAGATGTTTTCGCCACTCACATGAGTAGTATATAAAGTGACTCTTTTGTGTTGCTATAGTAACCGTGTACACCCAGCCTCCCCTCACCCCCCTCTCTCTTACTGCTTCATGGTCGGGTCATTACTGAACGAAGCAAGGAATAATTTATTCCTAATTAATTTACCTGGTTAAATAAATAAATGATGAAATAGCTCAAAAAAATTAAGCAATCTTCTGAAAGATGTAGATAAAGCTGTCTGGAGATGTGTCTAGTCTGGAGACTGGTCATTAAGGATACACAAAACTGAACACAATCGTGCTGAAAATGTTTGTCCACCTCAATCAACAGGGTGAAAAAAAATGCTATACGATATGCTATCAAAACGTTTATGTTGTGTTATACAGTGCCTTGCAAAAGTATTCAGCCCCCTTGGCATGTTTCCTATTTTGTTGCATTACAACCTGTAATTTAAATGGATTTTATTTGGATTTCATGGAATGGACATACACAAAATAGTCCAAATTGGTGAAGTGAAATGAAAAAAATAACTTGTTTCAAAAAATTCTAAAAAATTAGTAATGGAAAAGTGGTGCGTGCATATGTTTTCACCCCCTTTGCTATGAAGCCCCTAAATAAGATCTGGTGCAACCAATTACCTTCAGAAGTCACATAATTAGTTAAATAAAGTCCACCTGTATGCAATCTAAGTGTCACATGATCTGTCACATGATCTCAGTAGATATACACCTGTTCTGAAAGGCCCCAGAGTCTGCAACACCACTAAGCAAGGGGCACCACCAAGCAAGCGGCACCAAGAAGACCAAGGAGCTCTCCAAACAGGTCAGGGACAAAGTTGTGGAGAAGTACAGATCAGGGTTGGGTTATAAAAAAATATCAGAAACTTTGAACATCCCACGGAGCACCATTAAATCCATTATTAAAAAATGGAAAGAATATGGCACCACAACAAACAGGCCAAGAGAGGGCCGCCCACCAAAACTCACGGCCCAGGCAAGGAGGGCATTAATCAGAGGCAACAAAGAGACCAAAGATAACCCTGAAGGAGCTGCAAAGGGTTATCTTTGGTCTCTTTGTTGCCTCTGATTAATGCCCTCCTTGCCTGGGCCGTGAGTTTTGGTGGGCGGCCCTCTCTTGGCCTGTTTGTTGTGGTGCCATATTCTTTCCATTTTTTAATAAAGCTCCACAGCGGAGATTGGAGTATCTGTCCATAGGACCACTTTAAGCCGTACACTCCACAGAGCTGGGCTTTATGGAAGAGTGGCCAGAAAAAAGCCATTGCTTAAAGAAAAAAATAAGCAAACACGTTTGGTGTTCGCCAAAAGGCATGTGGGAGACTCCCCAAACATATGGAAGAAGGTACTCTGGTCAGATGAGACTAAAATTGAGCTTTTTGGCCATCAAGGAAAACGCTATGTCTGGCGCAAACCCAACACCTCTCATAGTTATGCACGCTCAAGTTTTCTGTTTTTTTGGTCTTATTTCTTGTTTGTTTCACAATAAGAAATATTTTGCATCTTCAAAGTGGGAGGCATATTGTGTAAATCAAATGATACAACCCCCCTCCACCCCCCCACCCCCCAAAATCTATTTTAATTCCAGGTTGTAAGGCAACAAAATAGGAAAAATGCCAAGGGGGGTGAATACTTTCGCAAGCCACTGCATATGGTGTCAGAGTGTGTTTGGCTGTGTGCATTTCACCCTGAGACAGGACACTGCTCTTGATTTATGGTGGTCTTGGGATAAAGCCAGCAGCACATCCACACACACACACACACACACACACACACACACACACACACACACACACACACACTATCTAAACCAGAGGGAGAGCGGCTGAGCGCACACTGCATGACCATAACTGTGACAGAGAGATTTACCCTGTCACTCACCATCACCAGAGAGAAGAGAGAAAACACACACACTTTCTCATGTTCACCCTCACCCCTCCCTCCCTACATACATTCTTTCCCCGCTTTCCCACTTTTCCTCCAATTTTTCATTTCTCAGCTCTATCACAGATCTATTTCCATTAAACTAAAGTCATTAGAAACTTTATGAAAGACACAGAATGTTATCCACTGAACATAGTTCCAGTTAGGTCTATGGATGACTCATTACTTTAATTCATTCTCAGGCTAAACATCTAATGTAGTGGAACTGAATCTGAAGAAATAATACGAGGTATCTCTCTATTCTTCTCCTTCACTCTCATTATTCTCTTTCTCCTTTCTCACACACTCGATTTCTCTCTCTCTCTCTCTCTCTCTCTCTCTCTCTCTCTCTCTCTCTCTCTCTCTCTCTCTCTCTCTCTCCCCCTCCCCCCCCCCCCCCCCCCCCCCCCCCCCCCCCCCCCCCGCCCTTCTCTCTCTCAATCTCTATATGTGGGTTTGAGAGTTCATTTCATCAAGCCACAGGAGAGGACAGTGACATTCAACGTTACTAAGAATCCCACTTAGAAGGACCAGTCTGAACTTTAAAGTCCCAGACAGTCCTCTAGTCTCCACTGGGCCCTCCTTCATAAAGGAACTAGATTCATCATTAAGATGATTACATATTTAAAGGTCATGCTTACATTGGCCAATTAAGTACTTTGTGTTCTACACTGTTTTATTGATTGTGTGACAAATTGTGAAGGTTAATATACTATTAACCAACCAAATTAAAATAAACATGTAAGACAGTTGCAAAAAAGATAAAAGATAAAGATAAAGAAAGGAGAGTAAGGACTGGGGTGACTCAGAAAACTCCACATCTCTCTCTCTGTCTCTCTCTGTCTCTCTCTCTCTCTCTCTCTCTCTGTCTCTCTCTCTCTCTGTCTCTCTCTGTCTCTCTCTCTCTCTGTCTCTCTCTGTCTCTCTCTCTCTCTCACTCTCTCTCTCTCTCTCTCTCTCTCTCTCTCTCTCTCTCTCTCTCTCTCTCTCTCTCTCTCTCTCTCTCTCTCTCTGTCTCTCTCTGTCTCTCTCTGTCTCTCTGCCTCTCTCAGTATTTTTGTCTGGTTCTCCTCCAGTCCTCAGAGAGCTGTAGTGTAATGGTGTTAAGCCACTTCCATCCTCCAAAACCAAACCTAATGCATTTCCCTTAAATATTTCACTACCCCTTCTCTCCAAATGTGTGTTTGAGTTCCTTGACAAGCCTCTCCTGGTGCCTGAGCGACACGGAGAGAGATCAATGTGTGGTTTTTGGCTGTCTCCTTGTGTTAGCTGCTCTGACGAGGAACAAACACATTAGAATTAAATAAAAATAAGGGATATGGCGGTGGAGGGAGGGAGGGACGGAGGGGGGGTGGACGGAGAGTGCTTTATTTGAAATGCATCAATGCATTATGGAAATTGTCCTGCTGTTTCAGATGTGTGTGTGTATGTTCTGTGTGTGTGACGCGTACGTATACTGCTCGTGTATGCGTGTGTGTCTTGTAAGTACCTGCTCATGCGTGTGTGTGTGTGTGATTTACATCCCAGCTGTCTGTATAGAGCAGCATGCTATCTGATGCAATGTGGAGCAAGCCTAGCCCAGGTCTTTGTCATGCTGTGTTAGCACTGTGCTTCTCATCTGGCTGACAGCTACCCTTCAAAACCAGCACACTGGAGAGATCTGGCACACACACACACACACACACACAGGAGAAAAGGGACATCATTTCTACTGGGGGTAATTTTTCGAGGCTATGACATATTCCTGTGTTACTGTTGTGCAATGCTGACAGTGGTGTAAGTCGTTATTAGGGAGTCATTATTAGTGGTGTATAAAGTGTAGCGAGTCATCGTTGGTCGACTATGGAGTGAGGAAGGAGGAGGAGAAGGAGGAGGAGGAGGAGAAGGAGGAGGAGGAGAAAGGGAACAGAATCTTTACTGTGGATGATTTTTCAAGGCTATACCATATTTCTTTATGACTGATATTCTGATATTGGTGTATAATATGGAGAATATATATTAGTGAGTGATTTCAGCCAACTAACTGTAAGTCGCTCTGGATAAGAGCGTCTGCTAAATGACTAAAATGTAAATGTAAACTACAACATCACACTGTTACTTACAGTTCCCTCTGACTACAGGAAGTATGGTTGTCATGGCAGAATCACACCTTTTAAAGCCCTCCTCCCATATAACACCATCTGTGTCACACTCTCAGTGTGTGTGTGTGTCCATGTTTTTTTCTCTTGCATCAGGAGGGTTAAGCCCTCATTGATATGATAATCTCAACACATCATTACCTGCCTCTCTCCCTCTCCCTCTCTCTCGCTCTCTCTCCATCTCTCACTCGCTCCCATCATTATCTCGCATGAGAGGAGTGTCGTCAAAGTTGACTGTGAAGGAAATTGAAAGTCTTTGTTGCCGTGGCTTGTGGTGTGTGTGTGTGTGTGTGTGTGTGTGTGTGTGTGTGTGTGTGTGTGTGTGTGAATGTGTGTGTGTGTTCCACAAGGGTTAGTTGCTTTGGCTCTCTCCCCACGGGGTGGGCTGACTTCAATACACCATGTTCTCTGACCCAATTTGTATGAGCATGCATACACACATTTACACTCAGAAGCATACACACACTTGCACACAAACATGCGTTCAAGCTCAGAAGCACACTGCCACACACACACACACATGAAAGTACACACAATCACACCCAACACTGATTAAGAGTGGTAGACGCTGTTAGATGGTGAGGTTATCACCTCTTTTGTGTTTCAGATAATGACGGCCTGTGTGTTTGTGGTTGTGTGTGTTCTAGTTGCCGGACCAGTAACCGGAAGAGCCTCATTCTAACCAGTACATCACCCACTCTCCCTCGACCACACTCACCTCTCCCTGGACACATAGGTAAGGCAATTTGTTTATATTAACAGTTAATACTGTATTTACAGCGATGTATAATGGCCCAGTTATGTGGTTCTTTGTAGCTCATTTGGTAGAGCATGGCGCTTTTAAGGCCAGGGTAGTGGGTTCAATTCCTGGGACCACCCATACTTAAAATGGATGCATGCATGACTGTAAGTTGCTCTGGATAGAAATGTCTGCTAAGTGACATATATTATAATAACAATTCATGTTTGTTCCCTCTCTCTCAACAGGAAGTAGTCCATTGGACAGCCCAAGGAACTTCTCTCCCAGTGGCCCTGCCCACTTCTCATTTGCCTCATCTAGAAGGTAAATAGTGTTTGGAATACTCAATACATCTGCTGTTTACATATAAAAAGATTACATCAAGTTATATAAAGGGATACATAATCAGGTAACGCTCTTGGCAGGTCCCTTTTTATAATCCTATAATCTAATCTAGTAGCAATGTCTCTAAATCAGATAATCCTACAACAACCAAAAAGCCTTTGGCTACACTGCATACACAAACACGTTAATGTCATACCAATACCCCCATAGGAGAAAACAACTGGCCATTCTTTTTTTAAGGAGTATTTCTTTGTTTATTGGACAGGCAGGATAGTAGAGGAAAGACGGAGCAGAGAGACTGAGCATTTATTTAAGCAGTAACAATATTCCAGTGGCACGCACACAGTGAAAGGGAATTCAGTCAAATTATTTACACCCTTATGCTGGACAGAGACAATTTCCCTTCTTTGCACTCCCCTGTCACACGGCATGACAAAGTGTGTGTGTGTGTGTGTGTTTATGTGCACGCACAGACGGATGGGCCTCCGAGTGCCAGGATGTAGCCAAGACCAACATCCATCATGACTCCAGCAGTGTCAGACAGATAGAAAGACCCAAAGAGAGAGGGAGAGAGATATGTGTAGCAGGACCGCAGGAAAGCAGAGGAAATGAACGGATTATTGGCACAAAAGGCAATCCAGGAGGTGTGAAAGAAATGTGAAACATTAAGCTTTCTGACTTTTTGGCCAGAAGGAACTATATTGTATAACCCTTTCTGCTCTGGAACTTAGTATGACACAATTCTTCCTGCACTCTTCCTAACCCCTCTCTTCTACTCTCTCTCCTTAAGTAGATAGTAAACAAAAGTGAAATAAACAATAAATATTAACAGTAAACAGTACCCTCAAATGTCATATGTGTATATACAGTGTTCTCTCTCTCTCTCTCTCTCTCTGTCTCTCTCTCTCTGTCTCTCTCTCTCTGTCTCTCTCTCTCTCTCTGTCTCTCTCTCTCTGTCTCTCTCTCTCTCTCTCTCTCTCTCTCTTTCTCTCTCTCTCTCTCTTTCCCGCCCGCCCGCAGGGCGGATGGTCGAAGATGGTCCCTGGCCTCTCTCCCCTCCTCTGGATATGGCACCAACACACCCAGCTCAACGGTAACTACAACTTCCCCATTTGTTTTAACACATACGATAAAATGTGTAAGACTGGGTCTCCCGAGGGCCGCAGTGGTCTAAGGCACTGCATCGCAGTGCTAGCTGTGCCACTAGAGTTCCCTGTTCGAGTCCAGGCGCTGCCGCTGTCGGCCGCGACCGGGAGACCCATGGGGCGGTGCACAATTGGCCCAGCGTCGTCCAGGTTAGGGGAGGGTTTGGCCGGCAGGGATGTTCTTATCCCATCGCGCACTAGCGACTCCTGTGGTGGGCAGGGCGCAGTGCACGCTGACACGGTCACCAGGTGTACAGTGTTTCCTCCGACACATTGGTGCGGCTGGTTTCCGGGTTAAATGGGCATTGTGTCGAGAAGCAGTGCGGCTCAGCTCGTTTGGGTTGTGTTTCGGAGGATGCACAGCTCTCGACCTTCGCCTCTCCCGTGTCCTTACGGGAGTTGCAGCGATGGGACAAGACTGTAACTACCAATTTGATAACGTGAAAAAAACATAAAATAGAAAAAGTGTAAGACTGTGTAAGAACAACGATCTCTAATGACAATTGTCCTTATTATCATGTATTGACCTAACTATTTATGTTGTTTTATCTGTGTTTGAAACAGAAAAAATAAAACTCAAATAAAAATAATTAAATAATTATAATAACTCCTTCATTTGAACACCACACTCTAGAGGTCCTTTCATATTACCAACATGACATGATCTACCAAAATAACATGAGCTCTTTGGCCTTATTGTCAGAGTTAGCATTCCTTTCCTCAAGTCATTTCCATTGCTTCATGCCATGGCCCCTGATTTGAGTAGACTTGACAGTTGAAAGCAGGACAGAGGAAAACCTATCCAGTCTTTTTTTCTCACTTCATAATAACCACCAAAGGCAATCTGCAGTTTAAACCATAATCAGTGGAAGTAGTAATTGCAGATTGCCACTTTAAGTCATGAGACATTTGATAGGGCGAAACATATTTTTATTCTAGCTCTCATTCATGCAAATTACATTACTGAAACTTGACATTCCATGTATGAATATGTATTTATACGCTAGAATGTATTTCCATATATTAAATGTTACCCTGCTTGGTATGCACGGTGCCATTAGGAAACTCGTGTTCTGTTGAGTTGATGTTCTACTTTTGTTTTGTTCTGCTCTTAAAACGATTACACGGCACACTAGCAGCCTTCTGGTACACACACACACACACACACACACACACACACACACACACTGACAGACACACGCACACACACACACACTGACAGATACACATACACACACACACTGACAGATACACATGCACACACACACTGACAGACACACACACACTACCCCACCCCAACCCCACACACACACACCAAAGCCTTCCCCTCTATAATATGTGCTGTAAATCTCAGATGAATAGTTTAAAGGTACCTTCCCGCTTGTGAACATGGATCTATCCCATAATAATTCCCATGGAAAACAGAATTAAAAATAAACCAGCAGCTAGCTCAGATCAGATCGGTTGTTAAGATGAACAGTACGTATATTCATAACCTGATTTATCACTGTGGCTGATGACTTGGCCCAAAGAGAAGGTGTGTGGGTGTGTGGGTGGGTGGGTGGGTGTGTGTGTGGGTGTGTGTGTGTGTGTGTGTGTGTGTGTGTGTGTGTGTGTGTGTGTGTGTGTGTGTGTGTGTGTGTGTGCGAAAAGATAATACAGTAGAAACAGAAAATCAACCGGTTTTAAAAACATGTTATCTCATCCTCTATCCATTACTATCATTCAGTTAGTTAAACTGAGAGATGGAGGGATGGAGAGAGGGATGGAGGATACAGACAGAGATGCAAAGAGAATACAGGAGGAGTCAATGATGGGTGAAATGTGTGTGAGAGAGAGAGAGAGAGAAATTACCGTACGACAGACCACGTATTCACCCTGCACACCCTAATTGACAAACAAACAAACCAAAACAAAGGCAAAGTCTTCTCATGCTTTGTTGATTTTAAAAAAGCTTTTGGGGGAAAAACATACGACATTATAAACACAAACAACAAGCATGCGCGGTTAAAATTGGCAAAAAACACACACATTTCTTTCCACAGGGCCGTGGGGTGAGACAGGGATGCAGTTTAAGCCCCACCCTCTTCAACATATATATCAACGAATTGACGAGGGCACTAGAACAGTCTGCAGCACCCGGCCTCACCCTACTAGAATCTGAAGTCAAATGTCTACTGTTTGCTGATGATCTGGTGCTTCTGTCACCAACCAAGGAGGGCCTACAGCAGCACCCAGACCTTCTGCACAGATTCTGTCAGACCTGGGCCCTGACAGTAAATCTCAGTAAGACAAAAATAATGGTGTTCCAAAAAAGGTCCAGTTGCCAGGACCACAAATACAAATTCCATCTAGACACCGTTGCCCTAGAGCACACAAAAAACGATACATACCTCGGCCTAAACATCAGCGCCACAGGTAACTTCCACAAAGCTGTGAACGATCTGAGAGACAAGGCAAGAAGGGCCTTCTATGCCATCAAAAAGAACATAAAATTTGACATACCAATTAGGATCTGGCAAAAAAATACTTGAATCAGTTATAGAACCCATTGCACTTCATGGTTGTGAGGTCTGGGGTCCGCTCACCAACCAAGAATTCACAAAATGGGACAAACATCAAATTGAGACTCTGCATGCAGAATTCTGCAAAAATATCCTCTGTGTACAAAGAAAAACACCAAATAATGCATGCAGAGCAGAATTAGGCCGATACCTGCTAATTATCAAAATCCATAAAAGAGCCGTTAAATTCTATAACCACTTAAAAGGAAGCGATTCCCAAACCTTCCATAACAAAGCCATCACCTACAAAGAGATGAACTTGGAGAAGAGTCCCCTAAGTACACTGGTCCTGGGGCTCTGTTCACAAACACAAACAGACCCCACAGAGCCCCAGGAAAACAACAACAACACAATTAGACCCAACCAAATCATGAGAAAACAAAAAGAGAATTACTTGACACATTGGAAAGAATTAACAAAAAAACTGAGCAAACTACAATGCTATTTGGCTCTAAACAGAGAGTACACAGTGGCAGAATACCTGACCACTGTGACTGACCCAAACTTAAGGAAAGCTTTGACTATGTACAGACTCAGTGAGCACAGCCTTGCTATTGAGAAAGGCCGCCGTAGGCAGACCTGGCTCTCAAGAGAAGACAGGCTATGTGCACACTGTCCACAAAATGAGGTGGAAACTGAGCTGCACTTCCTGACCTCCTGCCAAATGTATGACCATATTAGAGACACATATTTCCCTCAGATTACAGAGATCCACAAAGAATTCGAAAACAAACCCAATTTTGATCAACTCCCTTATCTACTGGGTGAAAAACCACAGTGTGCCATCACAGCAGCAAGATTTGTGATCTGTTGCCACAAGAAAAGGGCAACCAGTGAAGAACAAACACCATTGTAAATACAACCCATATTTATGTTTATTTATTTTCCCATTTGTACATTAACTATTTGCACATTGTTATATATATATACAGTGGGGAAAAAAAGTATTTAGTCAGCCACCAATTGTGCAAGTTCTCCCACTTAAAAAGATGAGAGAGGCCTGTAATTTTCATCATAGGTACACGTCAACTATGACAGACAAAATGAGAAAAAGAAATCCAGAAAATCACATTGTAGGATTTTTTATGAATTTATTTGCAAATTATGGTGGAAAATAAGTATTTGGTCACCTACAAACAAGCAAGATTTCTGGCTCTTACAGACCTGTAACAACTTCTTTAAGAGGCTCCTCTGTCCTCCACTGATAATCTCCCTCGATCTGGGGCTCCACGCAAGATCTCACCCCGTGGGGTCAAAATGATCACAAGAACGGTGAGCAAAAATCCCAGAACCACACGGGGGGACCTAGTGAATGACCTGCAGAGAGCTGGGACCAAAGTGACAAAGCCTACCATCAGTAACACACTACGCCACCAGGGATTCAAATCCTGCAGTGCCAGACGTGTCCCCCTGCTTAAGCCAGTACATGTCCAGGCCCGTCTGAAGTTTGCTAGAGTGCATTTGGATGATCCAGAAGAGGATTGGGAGAATGTCATATTGTCAGATGAAACCAAAATATAACTTTTTGGTAAAAACTAAACTCGTCGTGTTTGGAGGACAAAGAATGCTGAGTTGCATCCAAAGAACACCATACCTACTGTGAAGCATGGGGGTGGAAACATCATGCTTTGGGACTGTTTTTCCGCAAAGGGACCAGGACGACTGATCCGTGTAAAGGAAAGAATGAATGGGGCCATGTATCGTGAGATTTTGAGTGAAAACCTCCTTCCATCAGCAAGGGCATTGAAGATGAAACATGGCTGGGCTTTCAGCATGACAATGATCCCAAACAACCCGCCCGGGCAACGAAGGAGTGGCTTCGTAAGAAGCATTTCAAGGTCCTGGAGTGGCCTAGCCAGTCTCCAGATCTCAACCCCATAGAAAGTCTTTGGAGGGAGTTGAAAGTCTGTGTTGCCCAGCGACAGCCCCAAAACATCACTGCTCTAGAGGAGATCTGCATGGAGGAATGGGCCAAAATACCAGCAACAGTGTGTGAAAACCTTGTGAAGACTTACAGAAAACGTTTGACCTGTGTCATTGCCAACAAAGGGTATATAACAAAGTATTGAGAAACTTTTGTTATTGACCAAATACTTATTTTCCACCATAATTTGCAAATAAATTCATAAAAAATCCTACAATGTGATTTTCTGGATTTTTTTTCTTCTCATTTTGTCTGTCATAGTTGACGTGTACCTATGATGAAAATTACAGGCCTCTCTCATCTTTTTAAGTGGGAGAACTTGCACAATTGGTGGCTGACTTTTTTTCCCCACTGTATTTATTGTTTACCTCACTTTTGTTTACTATCTACTTCACTTGCTTTGGCAATGTTAACATACGTTTCCCATGCCAATAAAGCCCTTAAATTGAATTGAATCGAGAGAGAGGGAGAGTGAGAGAGAGAGGGAAGAGAGGGATTGGAGGGAGGGAGGGAGGGAGGGAGGGAGAGAGAGAGGGATGGGGAGGGAGGGAGGGAGGGAGAGAGAGAGAGAGAGAGAGAGAGAGAGAGAGAGAGAGAGAGAGAGAGAGAGAGAGAGAGAGAGAGAGAGAGAGAGAGAGAGAGAGAGAGAGAGAGAGAGAGAGAGAGAAGAGAGAGAGAGAGAGAGAGAGAGAGAGAGAGAGAGAGAGAGAGAGAGAGAGAGAGAGAGAGAGAGAGAGAGAGAGAGAGAGAGAGAGAGAGAGAGAGAGAGAGAGAGAGAGAGAGAGAGAGAGAGAGAGAGAATACTTTGCAATGCACGCACACACATACACTACCAATAATTGCAGATTTGCAGTGCTGTTGACAGGAGGTTGAAGCCAGATGCCCAGGCACTACCTCTCTCCTCTCTCCTCTCCTCCCCTCTCCCCTCACATGTCTCTTTCTCACCCCTCTCTCCCCTCTCCTCTCCACCTCTCCTCTCTTCCTCCTGTACTGACGTCAGTTTTCAGACCTCCCTAGGCTATTATACAAACCATTACTCGCTTGATTAGCTACGGCAGTGCCCGCATACACAGAGAAGATGAAAGGAGGGGAGGATGGCAGAGGAGAGGGGTGCATGGAAGGAGGCAGTTGTGTAGCAGAACTTGTAATAAAGTAGACAGTGGAGAGAGAGGGAGAGGGGGAAGAGAGAGAGAGAGATGTCTTTATTCTTTTGGAACTTCTGAGTGTAATGTTTACTGTTAATATTGATTGTTTATTTACACTTTTGTTTACTATCTACTTCACTTGCTTTGGCAATGTTAACATATGTTTCCCCATGCCAATAAAGACCTTAAATTGAATTGAATCGAGAGAGAGGGAGAGTGAGAGAGAGAGGGGAAGAGAGGGATGGAGAGGAAGAGGACGAGAGGGAGAGGGAGAGAGAGAGAGAGACAGAGAGAGAGAGTTAATGGAGTAAGAGAGGAACAAAGAGATTGTTTAACCTCCCAACACACACACACACACACTCAACCTCACACACACACCCACACACGAACACACACCACTATCTCCCTATGGGAGACGTGTTCATTAAAGCCCTTCATTGATCCAGTCTGGTTTTTCTTGTAGCTCTAGAATAGAAAAACACATGTGTTTAAGAGAAGGGTCTGCTAGTGCTAAGACCCCCGAGGCTCCACCACTTTAGCTTGTTGTCCAGTTGTAGTTTTCAGTCTCTTGGATTTTCTCTCTTCATCACACTCTTTCTCCCTCCCACTCTCTTTCTAGCACTTTTTTTGTTTCATTATATTGATGTTTGTGCAGCAGCCTAGAAGCTCTGCATCTAATACTTTAGCTGTACAATAAAGGCTTATTAACACTTGAGGGCTCTCTCTCTCTCTCTCTCTCTCTCTCTCTCTCTCTCTCTCTCTCTCTCTCTCTCTCTCTCTCTCTACCCCACTTGCGCTCTCTCTCTCTCTCTCTCTCTCTCTCTCTCTCTCTCTCTCTCTCTCTCTCTCTCTCTCTCTCTCCCCCACTTGCTCTCTCTCTCTCTCTCTCTCTCTCTCTCTCTCTCTCTCTCTCTCTCTCTCTTTATTTTATGAAACACATGAGGTATGGCTGTGTGATTGTTTAATGCAGAAGTGATGTTACTGTTGTTACTGTACATTGACGTTTCTCATTCCTCTCCCCCTCTCTCCCTCTCCCCCTCTCCCCCTCTCTCCCTCTCTCTTCTCATGTCCTCCCTCTCTCCCCTAGTCCTCCTCCTCGTCACAGGAGCGGCTGCACCAGCTGCCCTTCCAGCCCACCATGGACGAGCTACACTTCCTGTCCAAGCACTTCGGCAGCACCGAGAGCATCACCGACGACGACGGGGGCCGCCGCTCGCCACACGTGCGCCCCCGCTCCCGCAGCCTCAGGTTAGCGAGGTCAAGGGTCAGGGAAAGGGGTGGGGATACTAGCCTCGTTCAACAGCCCTGTGTATCTCCTAGAAGCTTTATACACAAAGATATTAATACAAACCCAATCTCCTAACAAACCCCTCTGTTTTACAGTTGGTCTCTCTTCCTCTTTCAATTCAATTCAATTTAAGGGCTTTATTGGCATGGGAAACATATGTTAACATTGCCAAAGCAAGTGAGTAGATAGTAAACAAAAGTGAAATAAACAATAAATATTAACAGTAAACAGTACCCTCAAATGTCATATGTATATATATAGTGTTCTCTCTCTCTCTCTGTCTCTCTCTCTCTCTGTCTCTCTCTCTCTCTCTCTCTCTCTCTCTCTCTCTCTCTCTCTCTCTCTCTCTCTCTCTCTCTCTCTCTCTCACTCTCTCTCAGCATGCCCCTCTCTAGAGTCCCGTGTGGTCTTTATTATAGGTGGTACCCTCCAGGCGGTCTCCAGAGTGCATGTGTTTCTCCATTAGCCTGCCCTCCTCTCTTCTGTCTCCCCAGTGTTGAGTCCATGGAGACTTCTAGACCAGACTAAAATATCTGCTCCATACATAGCAGACCTGGGTTCAAAATAATATATATTTTCAATCTGCGATTGATTAAGCTTATCTGATGCAATGGAACCATGGAGTAGTCCCAAAAGTGTAAACCCTCCCATCTTTCACTCCAGGAAAGCTCCAAGTATTAAACATATTTTAAATACTATTTGAACCCAAGTCTTGTATTAGTACTTGGCATGGTTGCATGTAGCTTGTTCCACTGGGGTCTGACGGTCTCCTCTCTTGATGTGCTGTAGAATGATGGAGTAACTTCCTGTGTCTTTACCCATGCTCCTCCTTGATTGAGGAGTGGGGTCCTGATTAGTGCATCCATTAGATGGAGATGGAGTGTTCAGAATTCCTGATTGGTTGGTAATAGCGAGAGATAAAAAGTGATGCAATCTCTGATTGGCTGATTTACATAATGTACAGCCAGGGGTCCACACGCACGCATGCACGCACGCACATACACATAAACACACACACACACACACACACACACACACACACACACACATGCACACACTGGGTCCTGGCTGCTGCAAATTAAGCCTGCATTCAAGTGAAACATTTAGAATTGATTGTCTCTCACTCTTTCTTGTCAATCTTCCTCTCTTTCTCTGTCTCGTTCTCTCTCTTCAGCCCGGGGCGTTCACCGTCTTGCTATGACAACGAGATAGTAATGATGAACCATGTCTACAAGGAGCGCTTCCCCAAGGTCAGTACACACACACACACACACACACACGGTCGCACGCACAACTCGTACCCACACATACACACACGTATGCAGGTACGCATACTCACATGCGCACACACACACACTCGTTGGTACGCACACATACGCGAAGATGCGCACACACACACATGCACACACACACACACACAGTGGCCCTATATGCTTCTGCATAAAAAAACAACAAGATGGTTTAAACTGTTGCATCCCCAAAATGGAGACTGCCATGCAGTGACTGAGCCAAAATGGCTCCAGAGAGCCACTGAGATAGATCCCAGCGCAGTGCAGTTTCTCTCTCTTATACAGCATATCTCCCCATCCACTGTTGCAACCGCCTCTGGCTTTGTGTTGACCGATAACAGTGACTTACAGACTGTATGACAGGCAGGCAGCCACTGTGGTAAAGCTGCAAACCAAACAGAAGCAGACAAACAGAGAAAAAGCATTACTAACATCACAAACTATAGTAGCACAAACACCAAGGTAAGGAGAGATTCATTTGGATTAAGCAGTTTGCTGATGGTGTCTGTTTGTTTCACACTATTGGTAGTATCACACTAGACATTTACTTTACATGGAGGTCAATGGGGGCGGGGGGGGGGGACCTCACCTGAGTCCTGAAGACTTGGGTTGGCTCCTAGGCTTTAGCTCAGCACACCAACACAATCTTGTAGCTCGTAGAAGGCCTGGGTTCCAACCCCATCGGTCACATGTACATGTCCTGTATTGATAATATTTAGTCTATGCTGTATATGTGTCCACTGCCCAGATGAAATAACATCTGTCAGAGTTCATCCATAACTTCTCCCCTAAAAGGCTTTAGCTCAGTTTGTTAACACAGTCTTGTGGCCTGGTTTCGAACCCCAGTCACTCACATATAGTATATTCTACCATGTTGTCCTCTCTTCCCAGGCTACAGCCCAGATGGAGGAGCGTCTGTCAGAATTCATCCAGAACTTCTCCCCGGAGAGTGTGCTGCCGCTGGCTGACGGGGTCCTCAGCTTCATCCACCACCAGATAGCAGAGCTGTCCAGAGACTGCCTGACCAAATCACAGGACGGACTCATCACAACGGTGTATTTCTTTGAGCTGCAGGAGAATCTGGAGAAGATGCTCAACGACGTGAGTGATCATGCATAGTTGCAAAAACATGCGAACGCACATACACACACTTAGACGTGCTCACACACACACACACGCATGCACCCCTAGTGCTTTTCTGGTCTTCCAAAAGTAGCTGTCATTCAATTTTATTGGTGGAGAACCTGTTAACTGCTAAGAATTTGTTTATCGCTGTCCGTGGTGCTGAAGCTCTCTCTCTCTCTCTCTCTCTCTCTCTCTCTCTCTCTCTCTCTCTCTCTCTGTCCCCCTCTCTCTCTCTCTCTCTCTCTCTCTCTCTCTCTCTCTCTCTCTCTCTCTCTCTCTCTCTCTCTCTCTCTCTCTCTCTCTCTCTTCCCTCTCTCTCAGGCCTATGAGCGTTCTGAGAGCTCTGAGTTGACCTTCGTCACTGAGCTGGTCAAAAAGCTCTTCATCATCATATCTCGTCCCGCCCGGCTCCTGGAATGTCTGGTGAGCTCTATTACATGTCTATTACTAGGGATGTTCAGGCTGCTGCACAGACACTATGGAGTCTCTAGTCTAGAGCGCCCAGTTAAAATTTGTTTCAGAGCATTTCACTCTCTAAATGGTTAAATGAGTTAGAAATACAATACCAGTCAAAGGTTTGGACACACCTACTCATTCAAGGGTTTTTCTTTATTTTTACTAGAATAATAGTGAAGACATCAAACTATGAAATAACACATATGGAATCATGTAGTGACCAAAAAAGTGTTAAACAAATCAAAATATATTTTATATTTGAGATTCTTCAAATAGCCACCCTTTGCCTTGATGACAGCTTTGCACACTCTTGGCATTCTCTCAACCAGCTTCACCTGGAATGTTTTTACAAAAGTCTTGAAGGAGTTCCCACATATGCTGAGCACTTGTTGGCTGCTTTTCCTTCACTCTGCCGTCCGACTCATCCCAAACCATCACAATTGGGTTGAGGTCGGGGAATTGTGGAGGCCAGGTCATCTGATGCAGCACTCCATCACTCTCCTTCTTGGTAAAATAGCCCTTACACAGCCTAGAGGTGTGTTGGGTCATTGTCCTGTTGAAAAACAAATGATAGTCCCACTAAGCACAAACCAGATGTGATGGCGTGTCGCTGCAGAATGCTGTGGTAGCCATCCTGATTAAGTGTGCCTTGAATTCTAAATAAATCACAGACAGTGTCACCAGCAAAGCACCCCCACACAATAACACCTCCTCCTCCATGCTTTACGGTGGGAACTACACATGTAGAGATCATCTATTCACCCACACCGCGTCTCACAAAGACACTGCGGTTGGAACCAAAAATCGCCAATTTGGTCTCCAGACCAAAGGACAAATTTCCACCGGTCTAATGTCCATTGCTTGTGTTTCTTGGCCCAAGCAGTTCTCTTCTTCTTATTGGTGGCCTTTAGTAGTGGTTTCTTTGCAGCAATTCGACCATGAAGGCCTGATTCACACAGTCCCCTCTGAACAGTTGATGTTGAGATATGTCTGTGACTTGAACTCTGTGAAGCATTTATTTGGGCTGGTAACTCTAATGAACTTATCCTCTGCAGCAGAGGTAGCTCTGGGTCTTCGATTCCTGTGGTGGTCCTCATGAGAGCCGGTTTCATCATAGCGCTTGATGGTTTTTGCGACTGCACTTGAAGAAACTTTCAAAGTTCTTTACATTTTCCGTATTGACTGACCTTCATGTCTTAAAGTAATGATGGACTGTCGTTTCTCTTTGCTTATTTGAGCTGTTCTTGCCATAATATCGATTTGGTCTTTTACCAAATAGGGCTATCTTCTCAAACGTATTAAGAAGGAATAGAATTCCCCAAATTAATGTTAATTGAAATGCATTCCAGGTAACTACCTCATGAAGCTGGTTGAGAGAAGAGTGTGCAAAGCTGTCATCAAGGCAAAGGGTGGCTATTTGAAGAATCTCAAATATAAAATATATTTTGTTTAACTCTTTTTTGGTTACTACATGATTCCAAATGTGTTATTTAATAGTTTTGATGTCTTCACTATTATTCTACAATGTAAAAAATAAAGACAAACCCTTGAATGAGTAGGTGTGTCCAAACTTTTGACTGGTAGTGTATATGTAATTGTTACAATTGTGATGAGTGTGATTAGAAGGAGTCAGGCGCAGGAGGGTAAATCACTGAATACAGAGTTTATTCCGTCGTACACAGTTGCGCTGGATAGCGACAACAAAATACAGGCACAGGGGAACAATCTACCCCGGCAATACAAGGTACGGGTAGCTCCAACAAAATACAGGCACAGGAGAATAATCTACCCCGGCAATACAAGGTACGAGTAGCTCCACCGAGCTACACTCAACTCACATAAAACAATCACCCACAAGGACAAGGGGGCAGAGGGAACACTTATACACGGACTAATGAGGGGATAAGAACCAGGTGTGTGTAATTAACAAGACAAGACAAATGGAATGATGAGATATGGAGCGGCAGTGGCTAGTAAGCCGGTGACGACGAACGCCGAAGCCTGCCCGAACAAGGAGGGGAGGCAGCCTTGGCGGAAGTCGTGACAGCAATAGCTTGTGAGTGGGCAACATATACTGTACTATCATCCTAAATTGACATGTTGAATTATTTTGTCATATAAAATTATTTTATATTGCGCTAATTTCCCTAATGTGGAAAGTTTGTTTACTACCTCGTACAAGCTTGAATTTACAACACATATATTGAGTGGAATTACACATCCTTTTACCTCAGATTGGTGATGTTAATATAAAGGTTTATAGTCATCAAGATGATGCTAAATCGATTGCTTTAAAAAAAAATGAAAGCCAACCCCTGTCACTATGTAGATCTACCTGTGAGGTGATGATTCGTTGAAATTTTCCAGTCAAAAAAGTGTTGTTTCCTTTTCATATTGGCCATCTACAGTAAACATTGTGGCACAAGGAGATGAGTTGATAAATGGCTACTACAGGTTCTCCTCTATCAACAGATGAATGTATTTTACCGAAGTTAGTTGTGTTTTTTCTTTTAGAAGAGCGCAAACGGTGCATGTCACCGCGGTTATTGTCCCAGTTCCATTGATTTTCTATACAATATTGATGTGAGTGATTAATTTGCGGAGTGATTAATTTGCGCAAGGTATTGATTACAGTAGGACAAGCAAATCAAAGTGTAGTGGCTGCTTGGTAAATGTTGGTGTGTGTGTGCAGTTTATAAGGTATTCATTTAGCTAAATAGAACTAATCTGAACACAAGTGTGACATATGTATGTATAGGGAGTAATGTTTATGTTTGGTCTTCTGAATATCACAACTTATTTTTGCATATTGATTATGAATTTGGACATTTAAAACCAAATTCATTATCAACAACAGGTAGCAGCAACAGTAACATTTTCAACTTATGTTTTAGGAATAGAAATAATACTTTTCACATCATTTTTCAACAGGATTCTACTTTATCACATAAAAACTACTGAATGAACCCCAAAACATGCTTTGATTGATTGAAAAAATCGTGAAAAATCGTGAAAAATATGTCTTACATTTACATTTTACATTTTAGTCATTTAGCAGACGCTCTTATCCAGAGCGACTTACAGTTGTGAGTGCATATATTTTTCATACTGGCCCCCCGTGTCTTGCCTACTATTCCAAATGGCACCCTATTCCTTATATAGTGCACTGCTTATGGAACAGGGCCCATAGGGCTCTGATCACAGGTAGTGCACCATGTAGGGAAGAGGGTGCCATTTGGGACACGGGCTATGCATTGTCGGGGGATGGAATCCCCAGTCTGCCACATTCCATACTGTCCATCCCCTTCAATCTGTCTCCCTCTCTCATTTTTCACTGTAGTTAAATCAAAAATACTAGAGGCTAGCTTTATGATAGATTGTGTGGTGTATTTAACCTAAACACATCCCTTGATTTCATAGATATAGGTCAATGATTTTTTATGTGAGTCATTACATACACAGCATTATGCTAAATGCCTAAGGATATTTTCCAAACTGAACAGTGTAAGCTGTAAAACGTCCACCCACGTACACTGCTGCCATGGACCAAAAGCACATTAAATGCCAATTGAAATAAACTTCTCCAACTGTCAAGTTGACATTCAAAGCTATATATACATAAATCACCGGTGTGTCCCTGGATTTACACACTCTGATTGATAGCTTCCCCTGCCTGTCAAACGCTTGGTCCCGCCCCCTTCTGCCATTGCTGTCTCATCTTCCCGTTGCCAGGGTGACCGGCGGAAGAGGTCGATAGGGTCAGGCTAGATGCTTCTCCTTGTGTCAGTTATATGAGAGAGAGAGAGGAAAGAGGTAGAGAAGGATAGCGGGAGAGAGGAGAGAGAAAGTGAAATGAAGGGGAGAGAGATGGAGAGAGAAAGAGAGAGAGGAGAATGAAAGAGGGAAAGATGGAGGGAGAGAGAAAGTGAAATGGAGGGGAGAGAGAGATGGAGAGAGAAAGAAAGAGGTTCAGTTCATTTGGCATTCTAGTCACAGTCTCCTCTGATTTGGGGAAATGTCAGAGCCATGGTGGAAGAACATTATCCCACATAGAGGTACATAGAGCAGAGCAGAACTCAGTGCAGAGAGGTCCTCCCACAGAATCAAGTACAACACCTGTATCAGTCTTATATTGTGTCTCTAATCTATGTTCACTCCACTCATCATAGTTGGCAAGTCCAAGGAGCACTCAAATAAATATAATCTGTTCTAGTCATTCTATTTCTATGGGTTCACTCCACTCCTGTCATCTCAATATACTGTATCTTAGTTGGCAAGGCCAGAGAACAGTTGAACATCGGAACACTGAAACCAGGAAATGACCTTCCCCTCCCAGCCCCAGGCGCTCTGGTTTCTAATAACAATGTTATATCCCTCCACAAAGGTTGAATGAAAGAGATGCCCAGAGGACAGAATTAAAGGGTATGTTAATCAGGTATAGGGCTTATTGGAGCCGCAATTCAAATTTATGACCATGTTAGTACCTAGCTGTTTATTAGCTCTTTATTTCACCATATAGGATTCCACAGTTAAACTCAAAACAGCACACTCAATACTGCAGTCAATGTGGCAGATTTTGTCTGTCAGACTCTATATCGTCCCCCCTCCTCTCAATACGACAGACAGTTCAATCCAGAAAAGTCAATACTACATAAAGTTTATGTGGCAGACTGGCAGCTTTTGTGTAACTTTCTATATGGTCCCTTGTGTGTCCCCCCCCCCCCTCCTCTCTGCAGGAGTTCAACCCAGAGGAGTTTTACCACCTGCTGGAGGCAGCAGAGGACCACGCCAAGGAGGGACACCTGATGAAGACGGACATCCCTCGTTACATCATCAGCCAGCTGGGACTGACCCGGGACCCTCTGGAGGGTGAGACACACACACATTTAATGAAGACGGATATTCCTTGTTACATGTTAAGTCAGGAGACTCTAGTGCCCTCAACTCTGGACCTGGAGAAGACAGTTCCACTGCTTTGTTTACTTTCTTCTCCTCCAATCAGGGACTGATTTAGACCTGGGACACCAGGTGGGTGTAATTAATTATCAGGTAGAACAGAAAAGCAGCAGGCTGCGGACCTCGTAGGGTAAGAGTTGAATACCCTTGGACTAGAGGGGGAGTAAGGGAGGGGGAGGGGAGAAGGAGGAGGAGGAAGAGAGGAACAGAAAGAGACAGATTCAGACGGCTGGGACAGACCAGGGACCCTCTGGAGGGTGAGATGGGGGGAGGGAGAGACAGAAGAGGGAAACAGAAAGAGACAGATTTGACCCGGGACCCTCTGGAGGGTGAGATGGGGGGAGGGAGAGACAGAAGAGGGAAACAGAAAGAGACAGATTCAGACGGCTGGGACTGACCCGGGACCCTCTGGAGGGTGAGATGGGGGGAGGGAGAGACAGAAGAGGGAAACAGAAAGAGACAGATTCAGACGGCTGGAACTGACCCGGGACCCTCTGGAAGGTGAGATGGGGGGAGGGAGAGACAGAAGAGGGAAACATAAAGAGACAGATTAAGGGCAGAAGTCCTTAAGAGAAAATGAAAGATTGATGGTTGAGATTTCTCAACCCACATTTTGACAACCACACTCCCCTTGGGTGTTTGTTGTAGGTAATTAACTATAAAGCTAGCAAAAATAACCTTCGAAAAAACAATACATTTTGGCATGAGAAAAACAACAGCATCTTGTCATTGTAGCAATGCCAGCTACAGTGGGCAGTGATCCACCTGTCAACTAGCCTGGTCCCAGATCTGTTTGTGCTGTCTCGCCTTGTCATTGTCACACTAAACCTTAGCAAGACAGCACAAACATATCTGGGACCAGGCTACCTGTAGACATTATTGAGACGCAGAGAGAACTCCCTTCACTGATTCTGAAGCCGGTCGCAGCACTGCACTCACTGTCATTAATCTACATAATAATAATCTACACACACACCAGCCCCCAAATTCCTGCTCTGACTCCTTCAATTCATTCCAGCTCCACTTCTCACAGTGGCAAATCCATCACAAGCTGTTCATTAAACTACACAAGGTAAATGGGTTAGAAAGGCTATTCAGAATCAGACTGGATGCTATTTGTCAGCTAGATTCAGTCTGGTTGAAGAAATATGAGTTTGGGTTTTAGTGGGTTGTCTCGGCTAACAATGTGACACTTTTTGCAAACGAGCCCTTGGTTTAGCACTTTTCTATTCTCACCCACACAAATATTCACACAGTTTCATACAAATATTCACATCTTGATCTCTCTCTCCATTTCACTCTATCTCTCTCTCTTTCTCTCTCTCACTCTCTTCTTCCCTCCCTCTCTCGGTTCCCCAAAGACATAAAGAAATGTTGTTACCAAGGTGACAAGAATATATATTATTTATGTAACATCTAATAAAAAATAGCAAGATGTTTACTTAAAGGTCCAATATAGCTGTTTTTATCTCCATATCAAATAATTTCTGGTAACAATTAAGTACCTTACTGTGATTGTTTTCAATTAAAATTGTAAAAAAAAAAATAGAGCTTCATAGCAAAGAGCAATTTCTGAAGCAATAATTTTGCTAGGACTATCTGGGAGTGGTCTGAGTGGGGAGCGGAAACTGAAAACTAGCTGTTATTGGTCTATTAACTCATTTCCCTGCTGGTGAAAACTTCAAAACTCCATTCCAGCAAACCAGGCTGAAATTTCAGGCGGTCGTTTCAAACAGCTCTTACACTAAAGGAGCGTTATTATAATTATAACAATTTCACAGTTTTACTCCAACTTCATAGTGTGGAAATATATATATATATATATAACAGGAAAATCGTGTTTTTGACATCACTGGGCCTTTAACATATTTGCATTTATTTGTTCAGCACTCTCCCCCTTATCCAGAGTGACTCACATGTCAAAATGATTTTGTTATTGTAGAGAAAAACCTAAACAACCCTCTTTAAAGTGAATTGCCATTGCATTGCTCAGGCTGTAACACAACAAAATGTGGAACAATGCTATTCATCAGCAACAGTACACACCAGATACTGTATTGACTGTTAAATCATGTGTTTTTGTCCAGACATTGTGAGCATGGACAACTATTATGACAGTGAAGGTCCCCACACCCCAGAGACAGATGATTCCGCAGAGGTGAGGACCCTCCATCTCTAATGAGAAATACACTCACAGACACACCATATCTATCTTCAAATAGTATCTAGCTTAAGTTAGGCTTGACTGAGCTTGCCTGCTTGTTTACGTAGGGGAAGATGAAAGCCATGAAGCCGCCAAGTGAAGAAGACTTTCAAACCATCAAGCTGATCAGCAACGGAGCATATGGGTGAGTAGAGTCTGGTCAAAGCAATTTGAATGACTATGTATTTCATGTACATCACCAAGTCCTCACATTCATTCAAAGATTTGACAAGACATGAGGCTGCAGATAGATTTCTCTGACCATCTAATTTTACCCCAACCATACCCTTGGCTTCTTGCACCTCTACCCTTTACCCATCTCCCTCCTCCCCCTCTCTTCCCTCCTCCCTCCTCCTCCTCTCCCCCTCTCTCTTCTTCCTCCTCCTCCACTCCCTCCTTCCCTCATCCCTCCTCCTTCCCTCCTTCCTCCTCCCCTCCCTCCCTCCTCCCTCCTCTCTCCTCTCTCCTCCTCCCCTCCCCCTCTCCCCCCTCCTCCCTTCCCTCCCCCTCTTTCCCCTCCCTCCTACTCCCTCTTCCTTCCCTCCTCCCCTCCCACTCCTCCTCTCCCTCCCTCCTCTCCCTCCCTCCTCCTCCCCTTGCCCTCTCTCCCCTCCTCCCTCCTCTCTCATCTCTCCACCACTCCCTCCTCCTCCCCTCCCCCTCTCTCCCCTCCCTCCTCCTCCCTCCTCATTCCCTCCTCCCCTCCCTCCTCTCTCCTCCTTCCCTCCCCCTATCTCCCCTCAGTGCGGTGTACCTGGTACGTCACAGGGAGACCCGTCAGCGTTTTGCCATGAAGAAGATCAACAAGCAGAACCTGATCCTGAGGAACCAGATCCAGCAGGCCTTTGTAGAGAGAGACATCCTAACCTTCGCTGAAAACCCCTTCGTGGTCTCCATGTTCTGCTCCTTCGAGACCCGCAGACACCTCTGCATGGTCATGGAGTATGTTGAAGGTAAGTGGGTTTCTGAGGAAACTGTACTACTTTAATGGAATTACAATAAAGGCTTCATAGGGTGTCCCAAGAAACCTCACATATCTTACACCTTGCTCCTTCAAAGTTCTCTCCGTTCTGATCTTGTTCACTTCCTTTGAGGGGGAGAGAGTTTCTCAGGGAACCCCGTTGGATTTCATTCTCATTCTGGAAAGTGGTACTCTCCCTTCTGCCCTTGTTCGTTTGCTTTTCATGGTATCTGATAGGACTAGCTAGGTGAAAGCAATATGGTGGAAACCAGAGGGGAGGGTGGCTCATAATAATGGATGGAATGGTGTGAATGGAATGGTATCAAACACATGGAAAACCATGTCATTCCAAACATTACTATGTCCTTCTCATTTAAAGTGCCACCAGCCACCACTGGTGGAAACTTAAAAACATCTATCCTATCCACATAGGGGATTGACCGAGGGCCAGGGTCACTTCCCACAGCAGCCCTAGCCAATCCATCTTTCTCAATGTGTGTTAGGTGCTGGAGGGCAGCTCAACCTACTCAACCAAACTATATAGCAGAAAGCAGATTGCTTTTCTCCTGGTTGTTAGTGTTCAGAGTCAGTCTACAGACACAGCCAGGCATGAAAAGTAGTGTGTGACTCTGCCAAACATAGGTTTACCAGGCCAGATGAGGAGGGGAGAAATAACCCAAGACAAACAACCACAGATAGGGCCGACCGACACTGTGAAATCCTTGAACCCATTCAGACTGACTCTCAGGCTGTGCCCCATTCTCTTCCCAAAGGGTACAGAAGTGTGCACTTGCACATTGCCCGTCATGTATTGAAAAGCATTGTTGTGGTAGGTCAATGGAGTTCCCACCATTGTTTGAATCCATGAGAGAAAGTGTGTACAAGTGCATTCTTTAGGAGGAGGATAGAGAATCGAGTCATAACCCATGTCTAACCAACCATGTTGTGTTCCTATGGGGGAGACTGTCTAACCAACCACGTTGTGTTCCTATGGGGGAGACTGTCTAACCAACCACGTTGTGTTCCTATGGGGGAGACTGTCTAACCAACCATGTTGTGTTCCTATAGGGGGAGCCTGTGTCTAACCAACTATGTTGTGTTCCTATAGGGGGAGACTGTGTCTAACCAACCATGTTGTGTTCCTATAGGGGGAGACTGTCTAACCAACCACGTTGTGTTCCTATGGGGGAGACTGTCTAACCAACCACGTTGTGTTCCTATAGGGGGAGCCTGTGTCTAACCAACCACGTTGTGTTCCTATAGGGGGAGACTGTGTCTAACCAACCATGTTGTGTTCCTATGGGGGAGACTGTCTAACCAACCACATTGTGTTCCTATAGGGGGAGCCTGTGTCTAACCAACTATGTTGTGTTCCTATAGGGGGAGACTGTGACTAACCAACCACGTTGTGTTCCTATAGGGGGAGACTGTGACTAACCAACCATGTTGTGTTCCATAGGGGGAGACTGTGTCTAACCAACCACGTTGTGTTCCTATAGAGGGAGACTGTGTCTAACCAACCATGTTGTGTTCCTATAGGGGGAGACTGTGTCTAACCAACCATGTTGTGTTCCAATAGGGGGAGACTGTGTCTAACCAACCATGTTGTGTTCCTATAGGGGGAGCCTGTGTCTAACCAACCATGTTGTGTTCCATAGGGGGAGCCTGTGTCTAACCAACTATGTTGTGTTCCTATAGGGGGAGACTGTGTCTAACCAACCATGTTGTGTTCCTATAGGGGGAGACTGTCTAACCAACCACGTTGTGTTCCTATGGGGGAGACTGTCTAACCAACCACGTTGTGTTCCTATAGGGGGAGCCTGTGTCTAACCAACCACGTTGTGTTCCTATAGGGGGAGACTGTGTCTAACCAACCATGTTGTGTTCCTATGGGGGAGACTGTCTAACCAACCACATTGTGTTCCTATAGGGGGAGCCTGTGTCTAACCAACTATGTTGTGTTCCTATAGGGGGAGACTGTGACTAACCAACCATGTTGTGTTCCTATAGGGGGAGACTGTGTCTAACCAACCATGTTGTGTTCCAATAGGGGGAGACTGTGTCTAACCAACCATGTTGTGTTCCTATAGGGGGAGCCTGTGTCTAACCAACCATGTTGTGTTCCATAGGGGGAGACTGTGTCTAACCAACCATGTTGTGTTCCTATAGGGGGAGCCTGTGTCTAACCAACCATGTTGTGTTCCTATAGGGGGAGACTGTGTCTAACCAACCATGTTGTGTTCCTATAGGGGGAGACTGTCTAACCAACCACGTTGTGTTCCTATGGGGGAGACTGTCTAACCAACCACGTTGTGTTCCTATAGGGGGAGCCTGTGTCTAACCAACCACGTTGTGTTCCTATAGGGGGAGACTGTGTCTAACCAACCATGTTGTGTTCCTATGGGGGAGACTGTCTAACCAACCACATTGTGTTCCTATAGGGGGAGCCTGTGTCTAACCAACTATGTTGTGTTCCTATAGGGGGAGACTGTGACTAACCAACCATGTTGTGTTCCATAGGGGGAGACTGTGTCTAACCAACCACGTTGTGTTCCTATAGAGGGAGACTGTGTCTAACCAACCATGTTGTGTTCCTATAGGGGGAGACTGTGTCTAACCAACCATGTTGTGTTCCAATAGGGGGAGACTGTGTCTAACCAACCATGTTGTGTTCCTATAGGGGGAGCCTGTGTCTAACCAACCATGTTGTGTTCCATAGGGGGAGACTGTGTCTAACCAACCATGTTGTGTTCCTATAGGGGGAGCCTGTGTCTAACCAACCATGTTGTGTTCCTATAGGGGGAGACTGTGTCTAACCAACCATGTTGTGTTCCAATAGGGGGAGACTGTGTCTAACCAACCATGTTGTGTTCCTATAGGGGGAGCCTGTGTCTAACCAACCATGTTGTGTTCCATAGGGGGAGACTGTGTCTAACCAACCATGTTGTGTTCCTATAGGGGGAGCCTGTGTCTAACCAACCACGTTGTGTTCCTATAGGGGGAGACTGTGCCACTCTGCTGAAGAACATCGGGGCGCTGCCCGTGGAACTGACCAGGATGTACTTCGCTGAGACCGTACTGGCACTGGAGTACCTACACAACTATGGCATCGTGCACCGAGACCTCAAGCCTGACAAGTGAGTGGGCCACACTGCCACCCTGCCACTCCCCTGGTGGATGGGAGGTCTTAAGTTGATTTCACACTACACAATATTCACCATAAATGTAATTTCTTAGGAAAATTTGGGACATCCTCTAACAATATTAAGCCAAAATGTGTGTACTGTGAAAGGTTCTAGGAATACTGTCTACAGGCTCCTGTTGGTCGTACAGACATGCTCGATATGCATCCAACCCACCCTGATCGGGTTGAAGTCTAAAGCTTTCTGTTCCTGGTGTTTGCTGTGCAGTTGATGTCTAACAGCCCATGTGTTGTTCCTGTTTTCATCAGTCTTCTGATCACCTCTATGGGCCACATCAAACTGACAGACTTTGGCCTGTCTAAGATGGGTCTGATGAGCCTCACCACCAATCTGTACGAGGGACACATCGAGAAGGACGCACGCGAGTTCCTGGACAAACAGGTAGATCGATTGATCGATCAGTCAGTCAATCAGTCAATCAGTCAGTCAGTTAGTCAGTCAGTCAGTCAGTCAGTCATGATCAGTCAGTCAATCATTCAGTCAGTCATTCAGTCAGTCAGTTAGTTAGTCAGTCAGTCAGTCAGTCAGTCAGTCATGATCAGTCAGTCAGTCAGCCAATCAAACAAACAAACAGTCAATCATATTGATTTATAAAGCCATTTTTATATCAACAGTTTATGAGAGGTAGTATACAGCCAACCTCTCAATGAAGAGCCAATCACATACAGTATGTTAGAAACTCTGTAGATAGCTGACAGTCATGCAGTTACGTGAGAGAGTTGAATTCAGGATCACTTGACTTGCCTCATGCATCAACAGATTGAGAATCTCAAAATAACCTTGCAAAAACTCATCATTAGCCAAACAAGACGAATACACACAGTCACTAATAATGTTTACCATACAGACTGAATCATCATAATTTCTCGAAATAAATTATATTCTGGTCCCTATTTATTTTGCAATTACAGTTTATGTTTATGCAAGTTTTGAATTGAACTCCCCATATTAATTAATGATGCTGTTAGGCCAGCAGCAATACAGTTTCTTCTCTTGTCTTTGTCTGTCCAAAGCAGCAGTAGGGCATCTAGCCTGGTTAAACCAGACTGAATGCTGTGTTTCACTGTTGTTTCACATAGAGTTAGAAAGAGGACTCTAGATGGTTGTAACCTGCTTTAGCATGGACATTGCCATCGAGGGCTTCCAACAATGGGATAGCCTCAATGATGCTACCCATGCTCTCACAGACGCCATAATGGCACAGATACTTTCACTTGAAATCAGTTGGGATGCCAGGCTAGAGGGCATCTGTTGTGTTCTAATGAACCGCTACTACAGAGGGAGGCCTACTGGATCTCCGATCTAAAAACACTGACCCCTAGTGGTCTGAACATTGACCTTGACCTCCGATACTTTTTATGAACAAGTCCTCTAAAGTCTGCTAAATGAACATATTCTTTCTACATCACAGCAGGCTGCTGAGTGGAGGACGGTACATCATAATGACTGGAATGGAGCAAATGGAATGGCATCAAACACATGGAAACCATGTGTTTGATGTATTTGATACCATTCCACCTATTCCACTCCAGCCATTACCACGAGCCTGTCCTCCCCAATTAAGGTGCCACTGACCTCCTGTGTTCTACAGCTTATCAGCGTGCACCCAAGATGTTGCCTTTGTCGATGATGCTTATTGTGCATTATGGTTGAACCAAAAGATTACATGTAACAAAGATTAAATGAAATGGAAACAATTAAATATGTATATTCAATTAAATAATAATGTATGTTGATGCTATTAATATGTACAATATCTAATGATGTTGCAATATGATAACAGTAGCCTAATATATTAAACTCGCTGTAAACTATTGTCCTTAAAAAATATATTTTTTTATTCATTCTTATCGACCCTAATGACTATGACACACCCCTCACTATTGTCATTGGTTGCACTAATTGTAGTGTTTGTTTACATAACCTGGTTCAAGCATTCATGACGTTACCCTGAAGAAGGCAGAGTGATGCCGAAACATTGGTGGTTTACCCAATAAATTACTGGGAGCTTGTATAAAGAGCGTGCAAATCTCTTTATTACATTTTTTTAGCCTACAGTTTACTCTCCGTTAGTCAGCAGCTCTACCAGCCTTTTGGGTGTGTGCCAGCTCATGCTTTTTAATGGGTTCTAATGAACACACATCATCTGCACATGAAATAGATTAAGACCCTTTCATGTTTTGGTCTGTGCAGACTCTTGATTAGAGAGCGTTGGTTATTCACTCAGCAGTAATGAACTAGGCCCCTGCTGCCTCAACCATGTACAGCAACAGTACCAATTTGAATTAGAATTCTGATTATCAGCATTATACAATCTGGGTCCATGATTAGTGATTACTGTACAGTACTTCTGTCAGAGACAGATGGAAGAATATTCAAGCTTTTGGGCTTGCAGATAGCTACACAGGCCAGACCTTTTATTTTTTATTGAGCCTGCCTGGAGTGCCAGATGGGAAAGGTTTGCACTTTTGGGACTACTCCATTGCAAGGAGCGTGACCGAGACTTCTGATTGGTGGATCTCTCTCCCTGTCCCAGGTGTGTGGCACCCCAGAGTACATAGCCCCGGAGGTGATCCTGAGACAGGGCTACGGGAAGCCGGTGGACTGGTGGGCCATGGGCATCATCCTCTATGAGTTCCTGGTGGGATGTGTGCCATTCTTTGGAGACACGCCTGAGGAGCTCTTTGGACAGGTCATCACAGGTGAGTCTGCCATCAATCAGTCAATCAATCAAAAGCTGTTTGGACAGGTCATTACAGGTGACATGAGGGCTGGCCTTTCCTCTGTGTCTACAAATGTTTTCTTTTTGAATTCCCCCCAGTGCTTCTTGTTCTGGACTGTATGTCAGGGGTTTTCAAACCTCTCCTCGGGGACCCCCAGACAATTCACAAGTTGAATCAGGTGTGCTAGCTGTGGAATAGATCAAATGCATGGAACGGCTGGGGGTCCCTGAGGAGAGGTTTAAAAACCACTGCTGTAAGTGACTGATGACTGCAAGGCCTCCGTCTGTGTACTAACTTGGGCCTGACTTAATGTTGGTCCGGTTCCAGATCCTTGCTGTTCATTCTCTCTGTAACTGGCTCTGTAGTCCCATCTATCTGTTGTTTCTCTCAGATGACATAGTGTGGCCTGATGGAGATGAGGTCCTGCCTGCTGATGCCCAGGGACTGATATCAACCCTGCTACAGACCAACCCACTGATGAGGCTGGGTACAGGTACTAGAACAGGGGTTCTCAAACTTGTTCTGCACACGACAAAAGGCCCTTAGTTGACACTAAATGGTTAGGTTGTATTCTATACCCATTTTAAGATTTTCTCAGGGGACCAAATTTCAACTTCAGGGGACCCCACACGGTTTTTGGAACCAATGTGCTAGAATTTAAGAATGTTCCTCCTGTTTGTGCTGTAGTCTACTGTCATAATCTTACCAAAAACAACCTTGTTTGTCAAGGCAATGATGCTGCATTTTTTAACATAGATTCAGAAACAGCAAGCAACTCTCCCTAGGTCTCAGATATGAGTCAGAAAGTATTCCTGCTTACTGTGTGTAATGAATCATGCCATAATTATTCACATTTTAACCTTTGTTTCTGTATTACTCCAACTACCATGGCCCAGGGCCATATGCTCTTCCAAGGCCTACATTCTCAGAGCTGATCTTGTTGTTATAATTCCTCCGTGTCCCCAGGAGGAGCGTTTGAGGTGAAGCAGCACTCGTTCTTCTCTGACCTGGACTGGAACAGTCTACTGAGACAGAAGGCAGAGTTCATACCTCATCTGGAGTCAGAAGAGGACACCAGCTACTTCGACAGTGAGTGCCATTACCTGTGTATTTAATGCCAATAAAGCACACTGGCTGTATTTACACAGGCAGCCTAATTCTGATATTTTGCCCAATTGGCCAAAAAACATATTATTGGAAAAAGATCAGAATTGGGCTACATGTGTAAAGCCAGTGAGTCTCTGATCTTTGATAGGAGTTATCTCATGGTAAAACCCAGCCAAGCCAGAGAGTGGTTCTCCCAAAGTGTTGCAGTGGTTTGCAGCGACATTGAAAAGTGTAAGCAGAGGAGAGAGAACGCCAAGGCTAGGGCCATTAAATTATTTATGAAAGCTAAGATGTTACATCTCTCTCTCTCTCTTTCTCTCCATCTCTCTTTCTCTCCGTCTCTCTATTTCTCTCTCTCTCTTTCTGTCTTTCTCTCTCTCTTTCTCGCCATCCCTCTTTCCATCGCTCTCTCTCTCTCTCTCTCTCTCTCCCTCTCCTCTCCTTCCTCAGCCCGTTCAGATCGTTATCACCACATCAATGCGTACGATGAGGACGACACCAACGATGATGACGAGCCTGTTGAGATCAGACAGTTCTCCTCCTGCTCACCTCGCTTCAGCAAGGTACACACACACACACACACACCCGGTTGGGGAGTAACTGATTACATTCCAAAACACTGTAACAGGTTACAGATACCTTTGACAAACTATTACTTCTTGGATTACTTTTAAATTCAGAAAGGATGTTTGCGGGAGAAAAAAAATCCATTATGACACTTTTCTGTTTTCTCAATGACATTCAATTCAGCATTGAAAAAAGGCAGAAGTTTAAGTTTGTTCCACCTGAGCGAGTCTTACCACAAGTCAGAGACCACTATGATGTCAGAGACCACTATGATGTCAGATACCACTATGATGTCAGATACCACGAAGATGTCAGACACCACTATGATGTCAGAGACCACTATGATGTCAGAGACCACTATGATGTCAGAGACCACTATGATGTCAGAGACCACTACGATGTCAGATACCACTATGATGACACACCAAATGTGTTTGATGGATCCTTTTTGTCTTGTTCTAATGGCTCTTAAGGGGAAAGTTACTGAAAGATGACGTTACTGAGTTTGGGCAATCCAAAAGTTACATTACTGATTACAATTTGGACAGGTAAAACATTTTTTAAAATATTGTCTCATACCCCAGATAGGTGCAGTGAAATGTGTTGTTTTACAGGGTCAGTCATAGTAGTACGGCGCCCCTGGAGCAAATTAGGGTTAAGTGCCTTGCTCAAGGGCACGTCAACCGATTTTTCACCTTGTCGGCTCGGGTGTTCGAACCAGTGATCTTTCGGTTACCGGCCAAACGCTCTAACCGTTAGGCGACCTCCCACTCTAGGTAACTAGTAACTGTAGCGGATTACATTTGAAAAGTAACCTACCCAACCCTGCACACACACTCCTCCGGCTGCCTTCGTTTCAGCAAGATCATTTTCTCTCTTCATCTCCCCTTCATTCTTCATTTTTTACTTGATGGTGTCTTCTAGCAATCCCAACTAGTTTTTCACCCTGGCTCTGGCTCGACACCCTACCCCTCATTCTTCTCTACATGCTCTCTCTCTCT
The DNA here is from genome assembly GCF_964263955.1 of Coregonus lavaretus. Classification (NCBI taxonomy): domain Eukaryota; kingdom Metazoa; phylum Chordata; class Actinopteri; order Salmoniformes; family Salmonidae; genus Coregonus; species Coregonus lavaretus. Next base: position 328,473 of record NW_028157546.1, read on the forward strand.
CCCTCACTTGTTTTCCTCTATCTCTTTGGCCCTGCTCTCTTTGGCCCTCCTCTCTTTGGCCCTCCTCTCTTTGGCCCTCCTCTCTTTGGCCCTCCTCTCTTTGGTCCTGCTCTCTTTGGTCCTCCTCTCTTTGGTCCTCCTCTCTTTGGTCCTGCTCTCTTTGGTCCTGCTCTCTTTGGCCCTCCTCTCTTTGGCCCTCCTCTCTTTGGTCCTGCTCTCTTTGGTCCTCCTCTCTTTGGCCCTCCTCTCTTTGGCCCTCCTCTCTTTGATCCTGCTCTCTTTGGTCCTGCTCTCTTTGGCCCTCCTCTCTTTGGTCCTGCTCTCTTTGGCCCTCCTCTCTTTGGTCCTGCTCTCTTTGGTCCTGCGCTCTTTGGTCCTGCTCTCTTTGGTCCTGCTCTCTTTGGTCCTCCTCTCTTTGGTCCTGCTCTCTTTGGTCCTGCTCTCTTTGGTCCTCCTCTCTTTGGTCCTGCTCTCTTTGGTCCTGCTCTCTTTGGTCCTGCTCTCTTTGGTCCTCCTCTCTTTGGTCCTGCTCTCTTTGGTCCTGCTCTCTTTGGCCCTCCTCTCTTTGGTCCTTTGGTCCTGCTCTCTTTGGTCCTGCTCTCTTTGGTCCTGCTCTCTTTGGTCCTGCTCTCTTTGGTCCTGCTCTCTTTGGTCCTCCTCTCTTTTTTTCCACCTCATAGTTTGTATCCCTATTATCCTGTCATTCTGTTTTTACACCACCTTTCCTTCTCTATTTTCTCTCTCTGCTGCCCTCCTTTTGTCCTCTACCTGTCCCTTCCTCCTCCTCTCTGTTCTCCTGTAAGGGTGGTGACTAGTGAAGGGTCTCTTGTGGGAATGAGGAGGGGTGTGTGTGTGTGTGTGTGAAGGGTCTCTTGTATAAATGGAGAGGGCTAAGGGCTCTATTGCAGTAGCAGTACACTGATGGAGAGACCTGATTAGGGTCTAGAACACTGCCTGCTGGTCACAAAGCACACACACAAGGACACATGAACACACACACACACACTCAAGAGGGCACATGCTGTTTTGTGTAGCCCTTTAATAAGTACTCTATGCATCTTTTGGCACCAGAGTAATCTGCAGTGAAAATATAGTATGTTAGTGTGGTGCCAGGACAACAACCTCTCCCTCAACGTCAGCAAGACAAAGGAGCTGATCGTGGACTACAGGAAATGGAGGGCTGAGCACGCCCCCATTCACATTGGCGGGGCTGTAGTAGAGTGAGTGGAGAGCTTCAAGTTCTTTGGAATTAACATGGTCCACACACACCCACACAGTTGTGAAGAGGGCACGACAACGTCTCTTCCCTTTCAGGAGGCTGAAACTATTTGCCATGGGCCCTCAGAGCTACAGCTGCACCATTGAGAGCATCTTGGCTGGCTGCATCACCGCTTGGTACGCAGAACATCACTGGGGCCGAGCTCCCTGCCATCCAGGACCTCTATACCAGGCGGTGTCAGAGGAAGGCCCCAAAAATTGTCAGACTCCAGCCACCCAAGTCATAGACTGTTCTCTCTGCTACCGCACAACAAGCGCTACCGATGCACCAAGTCTGGAGCCAACAGGACTCTGAACAGCTTCTATCACCAAGCCATAAGACTGCTAAACAAGACTGCTATATGGCTAATAAAATGGCTACCCAGACTACCTGCATTGACCATCTCTCGCACTGACTCTATGCACACACACTGGACTCTACACACACACACACACATACTTACACCAGTGGCGGTCGGTGCCGTTTAAGATGAGGGAGGACGATAATGATTTTAATGAGCATGGCCTTATTTCTATTACAGCATATTGGATGACTGTCATTCATATTCCATTCATCCAGCTCATTGTAACAGCGATAGCTTTAGGCTACTACATGATACTAAAATGTTCCCTATACCCATCATGAGGTTGCTACAACCTATCCTATGAATGAAAATGTACAATGTAGGTGCACAGGTCGAGAGAAAGTTTAGTAATCAAGTTGACAGATAGTGAGACAGTTAATACCGCCTTGCACACTCTTGCCTGCATCTAGCTGATCTAGGGTGTAATCATTAGTGCAACAGTTGCAAACAAGTTTCTATTGGAGAAATTCAGGTATGTTTATTCCCATTTCGTTCCGTTTAAGAAACGATTTTCAACAGAATTGGCGGAATGAATACACCCCTGATCACACGCAAACATAGTTCACTTTCATAGCAGCCACATACAAACAGCATGATCACTTTGCTTGTTGTAATTCCTTCTCGCATCTTCGCGCTCTCCTCCTCTCACCTTTTCCCTTCTCTTGTGGACTTCAGTGCACAACACAGTTGCGCTAAGACCGCACTCAATGAGCTGTATACGGCCATAAGCAAACTGGAAAATGCTCATCCAGAGGCAGTGCTCCTAATGGCCGGGGACTTTAATGCATTTCTACCAGCATGTTAAATGTGCAACCAGATGGGAAAAAAATCTAGACCACCTTTACTCCACACACAGAGATGCGTACAAAGCTCTCCCTCGCCCTCCATTTGGCAAATCTGACCATAACTCTATCCTCCTGATTCCTGCTTACAAGCAAAAACTAAAGCAGGAAGCACCAGTGACTCGGTCAATAAAAAAGTGGTCAGATGAAGCAGATGCTAAGCTACAGGACTGTTTTGCTAGCAGAGACTGAAATATGTTCCGGGATTCTTCAGATGGCATTGAGGAGTACACCACATCAGTCACTGGCTTCATCAATAAGTGCATCGATGACGTTGTCCTCACAGTGACTGTACGTACATACCCCAACCAGAAGCCATGGATTACAGGCAACATCCGCACTGAGCTAAAGGGTAGAGCTGCCGCTTTCAAGGAGCGGGACTCTAACCCGGAAGCTTATAAGAAAACCCGCTATGCCCTCCGACGAACCATCAAACAGGCCAAGCTTCAATATAGGACTAAGATCGAATCGTACTACACCGGCTCATCGGATGTGGCAGGGCTTGCAAACTATTATAAACTACAAAGGAAAGCACAGCCACGAGCTGCCCAGTGACACGAGCCTACCAGACGAGCTAAATTACTTCAAAGCATGCTTCGAGGCAAGTAACACTGAAACATGCATGAGAGCATCAGCTGTTCTGGACGACTGTGTGATCACGCGCTCCTTAGCCGATGTGAGACCTTTAAACAGGTCAACATTCACAAGGCCACAGGACCAGACGGATTACCAGGACGTGTACTCCGAGCATGTGCTGCCCAACTGGCAAGTGTCTTCACTGACATTTTCAACCTCTCCCTGTCTGAGTCTGTAATACCAACATGTTTCAAGCAGACCACCATAGTCCCTGTGCCCAAGAACACTAAGGTAACCTGCCTAAATGACTACCGACCCGTAGCACTCACATCTGTAGCCATGAAGTGCTTTGAAAGGCTGTTCATGGCTCACGTCAACACCATTATCCTAGAAAACCTAGACCCACTCCAATTTGCATACCGCCCCAACAGATCCACAGATGATGCAATCTCTATTGCACTCCACACTGCCCTTTCACACCTGGACAAAAGGAACACCTATGTGAGAATGCTATTCATTGACTACAACTCAGCGTTCAACATCATAGTGCCCTCAAAGCTCATCACTAATCTAAGGACTAAACACCTCCCTCTGCAACTGGATCCTGGACTTCCTGACGGGCTGCCCCCAGGTGGTAAGGGTAGGTAACAACACATCCGCCACGCTGATCCTCAACACGGGGGCCCCTCAGGGGTGCGTGCTCAGTCCCCTCCTGTACTCCCTGTTCACTCATGACTGCATGGCCAGGCACGACTCCAACACCATCATTAAGTTTGCCGATGACACAACAGTGGTATGCCTGATCACCGACAACGATGAGACAGCCTATAGGGAGGAGGTCAGAGACCTGGCCGTGGGGTGCCAGGACAACAACCTCTCCCTCAACGTGCTCAAGACAAAGGAGATGATTGTGGACTACAGGAAAAAGAAGAGGACCGAGCCCGCCCCCATTCTCATCGACGGGGCTGTAGTTGAGCAGGTTGAGAGCTTCAAATTCCTTGGTGTCCACATCACCAACAAACTAACATGGTCCAAGCACACCAAGACAGTCGTGAAGAGGGCACGACAAAACCTATTCCCCCTAAGGAGACTGAAAATATTTGGCATGGGTCCTCAGATCTACAAAGGTTCTACAGCTGCACCATCGAGAACATCCTGACTGGTTGCATCACTGCCTGGTATGGCAACTGCTCGGCCTCCGACCGCAAGGCACTACAGAGGGTAGTGCGTACGGCCCAGTACTCCATATTAATGACCATGATTTTGGAATGAGATGTTCGACGAGCAGGTGTCCACATACCTTTGGTCATGTAGTCTAGCTGTCCTCCGGCTACACCATGGTGCTACCTGCAAAACAGTGTGTTTTTATCAATTATTTGGTGACGTGAATATATTTAGGATAGTTTTATCTAAAAAGGATAACTTTTTAAATGTTTCACTATTTTAATTTTTATGCAATTCACTGAGGAGGATGGTCCTCCCCTTCCTCCTCTGAGGATCCTCCACTGCCTTTCACTGACACCCCAACATATACACACATACATACACACACACACACACACTACATACACCCACACAAACGCACACACACACACACACTACATACACAAACACACACACACACACACACACACACACACACACACACACACACACACACACATACACTACATACACCCACACACACACACACACTACATACACAAGCACACACACACACACTACATACACCCACACATAACATGCACACACATGCATACTGACGCCACACACACACACACACACACACACTCACCACATACGCTGCTGCTACTGTCTATTATCTATCCTGTTGCCTTGTCACTCTATCCCTACCTATATGTGCATAGCTACCTCAGTTACCTCATATCCCTGCACATTGACTCAGTACTGGTACTCCCTGTCATGTTATTTTGACTCAATATTGTTATTCGTTATTCACTGTGTATGTATACCTCTTGTCACTATTTCTGTCGTTTAAAATGTTTTATGTATCTTTAACTCTGCATTGTTGGAAAAGGACCCGTAAGTAAGTATTTCACTGTTAGTCCACACATGTTGTTTTTCGAAGTGTGACAAATAAAATGTGATTTGATTTATTACAGTAGTTTAGATTTAGAAGCCAATGTTACCTTAGTACATATCACAGTACAGCTCATGTTATGGCCACTGCTTCGGTTACCATGAATACTCTTTAACCTTGTTTTAAAGCACTGTTCTTGTTGTTAAGCTGGTCTCCCACACACACCAGCTTACTCACAGCTCATTTACAAGACCTTGCCGTGTGTGTGTGTGCGTGCATGCATGCGTGTTATACGTATTAGCCGAAGCACCCACGCACTCTTTCTATCTACAGTATGTAACTGACAATCATGTTCTATGTTTGGCTTAAGGTTAAGGGTAGTGATGATGAGTGTTTTAACAGACTTGCTTCCTTTCTTTATGGTCAGGCCATGTATTCATAAAGTGTCTCAGAGTAGGAGTGCTGACCTAGGATCTGTTTTGCCTTTTAGATCACAATGAATAGAACATGGAGGACCTGATCCTAGATTAGCACTCCTACTCTGACCCCAGGTCCCATGGTCAGGAAAAACTCTAGTATTGTCCTATTATTATGGTGTGTATTTTGACCTCTGACCTAGCTACAGGTTTTGACTGTCTCTCCATGGCTGATGATTTTTTACTGGCCAGACAGACCTGCTACAATAGGCTCATGACCTTTGCAGAGCGTGATATTCTCCTATTCACTTCAATGAAACCTGTGCGTAAGCAGTCACGGCTCAGCATGATGCTCAGATTTGGACTTTGTCTCCATGGCCCCTCTGCAGGTGTACAGCAGCATGGAGCACCTGTCCCAGTTGGAGCAGAAGGCCCCCTCAGTGACTCGACGGGAACACAAGGGCTCCCGGGAGGACAACAAGGGGAAGAGAGAGAGTCTTGGAACCTTCCCTATCAGGGACAAGAGCTGGAGGACCGGATCACCTGAGATGTGAGTGTGGTGGAGAGAGAGAGCGAGAGAGTGTGGTGGGGAGAGAGAGAGAGAGAGAGAGAGAGAGAGAGAGAGTGGTGGGGAGAGAGAGAGAAAGAGAGCGAGTGTGGTAGAGAGAGAGAGGTAGAGAGAGAGAGAGAGAGAGAGAGAGAGAGACTGGGGGAGAGAGAGACAAAGAGAGAGAGGGGAGGTGGGAAGCGAGGGGGGAGAGAGCGAGTTGTGGTAGGCAGAGAGATAGAGAGAGAGAGAGAGAGAGAGAGAGACTGGGGGAGAGAGAGACAAAGAGAGAGAGGGGAGGTGGGAAGCGAGGGGGGAGAGAGCGAGTTGTGGTAGGCAGAGAGATAGAGAGAGAGAGAGAGAGAGAGAGAGAGAGGGAGGAGAGAGAGAGCGAGAGAGAGCGAGTTGTGGTAGGCAGAGAGAGAGATGGAGGGAGAGAGAGAGAGAGAGAGAGAGCATGTAAAGCTTCCCTATTAGGGACAAGAGCTAGAGGAGTCTGTGGGGTATGGTGTTATTGTGGGGGGAGGGGGGTATTTGTGTGTGTGTGTGTGTGTGTGTGGTGTCTCAAAAGTATCATTAGCTCTCCCACTGAGCTCCTGCATTGCCTATGTCTGAGTTTCATACACAAGTTGGTTTATAGAAGTGAGAGCCACTGTCTATTATTGACTCTAGGGAGTGTGATTGTGTGAACTCTCACGCTAAGCTCCGGTATTGGAGAAGTGTCAGAACCTAAGACGGTGGTAGAAGCAGCCATTAAATCATCCAAATAGAGAGATGTTAACACTAACTTTAAGGGGGTATACATAGCCATTTATGAAATGTACACCAGTCATGACACCTTTATACCAACATTCATAACACATTGATTCAACATCAGTTTAAATACGTTTTCAAAATAAAAGTCCCTTAGCATTGGGAATAACAGCCTCTCCTCTTCTCCTGCCCCCTCAAAGGAAGCGTCTGTCCGGTTCTGAGTCCCTCTACATGGATGGTGACTCCAGCCCTCCCCTCGGGGCCCGGCGCCGTTTCTCCGCCCTCATGGACACGCATCGCTTCGCCTCACAGCAGGAGGACAACCCAGACCCCCTGACACGCCAGCCCCCTGTCAAGGCTAGGGGGACTTCGCAGGAGGTGGCCTCCGTCCCCTCCACACCCCCCTCCACCCCCAGCACCACCCCTGACCCAAAGGAGGGACATGTAGGAGGTGAGGAGAGAGAGTGAGAGTGAGAGTGAGAGTGAGAGTGAGAGAGAGAGAGAGAGAGAGAGAGAGAGAGAGAGAAATTATGCTGTGGTGGATGGAGGTTGTTTCACTTGTATTGTCACCTGACAAACTGGTGATTTTATCAGGTGAGGTGACAATTGAAAAGATTGTAAGAAAGCCAAGAGAGGACGTCAGCTAAGCTCCAACAATATACTTGAGACCGGAGAGTAATCCTTTTTTCCGTCAACAGAGAAACCACCAAGCCCAGGCGAGACTCTGGGAGCCACACCCACCCCCTCCACTACCCCTGGACCTACATCAACCAATAGGGAGCTGGGGGCGGGGCCTGTGTATGACCCCCTTGGCCCCCGGGCAACCAATGACCTGGTCCTCCGCAGGGCGAGACACCAGCAGATGTCAGGAGACACAGGGGAGAAGAGGAACTCACGGCCTGGCAACAAGGTTATCAAGTCAGCCTCAGCCACAGCCCTGTCTGTCATCATACCTGCAGGTAACTATGCTAAATGTACATCTGTTGTCTCTGGCTTGAGTGGCTTTATATGTATTTTAATGATCAAATACATTTAATCAGCCAGTCAATGAATCACAATGGCCTCCTGCCACTAGAGGGTACTGTGAGCTGGGATGTTACTCTAATGCTGAGTTTACACAGCATGCTTAAAACCACATCATGAAATAGAGCACAGTAGTATATGTATCTCTATGCCTAAAACCTTCCTTACTCTTTTTCTTACCCGCAATCACTATACCATTCTCTCCCCTCTCCCAATTTGTCATCCCTTCCCATTTCCCCACCACAGTAGACCAGTACAGCCACAGTCACAGCTCCCCCTTGGCCAGCCCCATGTCCCCCCGCTCCCTGTCCTCCAACCCCTCCTCCCGGGACTCGTCACCCAGCCGTGACTACTGTCCGGCCCCCGCCGTCAGCGTGCTGCGCTCACCCATCACCATCCACCGCTCAGGGAAGAAGTACGGATTTACCCTAAGGGCGATACGGGTCTACATGGGAGATACGGATGTGTACAGTGTCCATCACATCATCTGGGTGAGGAGAGGGGGAGGAGAGGGGGGGGGGATTCATTTATTAATTAACTTGAAAGGTGTACACTATCCTGTTTATTGATTGACAATGTGTCCTCGTCCAATGGCAGCACGTGGAGGATGGAGGCCCCGCCCAGGAAGCAGGACTGTGTGCTGGTGACCTCATCACTCATGTGAATGGGGAGTCTGTCCACGGATTGGTCCACACGGAAGTGGTGGAACTCATTCTAAAGGTATGATGGAAGAAGAGACTGGGTTCTACAATAGACTTTGTTGATATTTGAATGATTGCGTAATATCCATGCACTGTATTGGTCTCTTAAGCTATGAGTAAGGGTGTTATTCGTCAATGTAGATGTGAAGGAGGTTGTTCTGTGACCACGCTCATGTGATGAGTAACTTGCCTGCATACTAGCGTTGGCTCCCTGAGCTAGTGCCCAGGCTTCAGCTCAGCAGGCTAACCTAGACTTGTGGCGTGCAGGAAACCTGTGATCGAACTCCGGTCGGTCACATTGACATGGCTCATCATCATTCTGTGTGCCCTGCAGAGTGGCAACAAGGTGACAGTGACCACCACACCATTTGAGAACACCTCCATCAAGGTGGGTCCGGCACGCAAGTCCAACTATAAGTGCAAGATGGCCCGACGCAATAAGAGGACCATCGGCAAAGAGGGACAGGAGAGGTACTGTAGTATGGCACTCTCATTTACAGTAGCTGTGTTATCATGTCTGCTGTACAATGGAGAAGAACAGTGACATGTTGTGTTTCTTTTACAGTTTGTTAATACCTTTCAGTATCTCTCCATATTATGTATTGCAGTATTCTCTACTACCCTCTCCTACTCAATCCCATATCCCTCTCTCTCTCTCCTCCCTACAGTAGGAAGCGTAGCTCCCTGTTCAGGAAGATCACTAAACAGTCTAACCTGCTCCACACCAGCCGCAGCCTGTCCTCTCTGAACCGCTCTCTGTCGTCCAGTGACAGTCTACCAGGCTCTCCTTCCCACAACCTGTCAGCCCGCTCCCCTACACAGCAGGGATACAGGTCCACACCTGAGTCCTCCTACCTGGGTGAGTAACAGACCTGAGGGGTATACTGCAAAGCAGGATCAATGAGTTAGCCAGCTAACTTACCTAACTATTCTGAAATAACTTTTTATTTTTTTTAGAAAGATAAGCTTGAAATGTGTGTGGTCTAATTGACTCAACAACCAAAAACACATATCTAAGTTTTGCTTTCTTAATTAACTAGAAAACCAATAGTTGTTTCTGGTTGTTTATGGATTTTAGCTGACTAAGTCATTGATTCCGCTTTGTAGTATACCCCTCAGGGTTCAAAATAGTATTTGTTTTATTTCAAGTAAATAGAGTGTTTGAGATTGTCAGATGGGCAGGGTTTGGGACCCAGTTTTGGTTCCATTGCACCAGGCAAGCTGAATCAAACAATGTAATTGCAGTTGTGTCTGAACTGATTATTACTGTGTAACTGAAGAATCTGGTTTTCCCTCTCCTCTCTCTAGTCTCTCTTTCTCTAACCCTCTCTCTTTTCTCTTCCCTCTCCCCAGGTGTGTCCTCTCAGAGCAGCTCTCCTGCCTCCAGCACCCCAAACTCCCCTGCCGCCTCCCAGCACATGCGCCCCAGCTCCCTGCACGGCCTCTCCCCCAAGCTCCACCGCCAGTACCGCTCGGCCCGCTGCAAGTCCGCCGGTAACATCCCCCTCTCCCCCTTAGCCCACACCCCCTCGCCCACCCAGTCCTCCCCTCCCCCACTCCCGGGCCACACCATCGGTAGCTCCAACACCACCCAGACCTTCCCTGCCGGGGCAAAGCTCCACTCATCACCACCCGTGGTGCGCCCCAGGCCCAAGTCCGCCGAGCCACCCCGTTCCCCGCTCCTCAAGAGGGTCCAGTCGGCAGAGAAGCTCACCTCGCCTCTGTCTCATTCCCAGTCGTCGAGTGGTGGGGTGGGAGGGCCCCTGAGGAAACACAGCCTGGAGGTATTGTGAATGTGGCAATCTGAGATGTGTATTAGAGGTGTGACACATGGGTAACGTGTGCTATGTGTGTATTGTGTATGTGTCCAGTTTGTAATGTACAGTATGGTGTTGATTTAGTAATTTCATCTCATTTATTAGTTTAGGTATACAGGGGGAAAACATTTAAATACTGTTAAAAACAACACATTGGGAATTAATAGAACTTGAGCCCTTTTCAGTAGACCTAATGTATACAACATCACTATGTGTAAGACAATTTCCCCCTAAATAGAAGTTTATCCTATCCTAGGTCCAGCACTCAGACTTGTACCGCAAGGACCAGTTCCACTGTTGCGAGCTGGGGCTCCAGAGTTTGTTGGAGACGGAGGGGGAGAATCTACCACCTCCGAACCCCCCGCCGCTGCCCTCCGCCCTGGGCTCCCTGGGTTCATCTACAGGGGCAACTACCACGACACCCGAAACGGGGGTGCTCAAGCCGATGAGGAAGTTAGGGAGGCAGGAGTCGCCGCTCAGTAGGGATACACTGTTGGCTGGTAGGGAGAGGGAAAGGGAGAGAGAGAGGAAGAGAGAGAGGGAAAGAGAAAGATCGAGGGAGAGGGTGGGAGAGATCATTATGGCTTATAGCAACAGGACAACAACCGTCCCAGAGAGGTCACCTAACCGAGGAGGAGGAGCCACAACAGATAATCACCAATCAATAGCTAGAAAACCCTCAACCAGTGAGCATACCTTTAGCCCTCAGAGTAGCCCCACCTACAGAGCCCAATCCAGCCAATCGCCAAATCTGGAGTCCATCAAAACTACAAGTCCCATTACTCCCACTGGGTCACCAGGTGTCTTTAGGGGCCATCCAGAAGGAGCAGAGAAGAACCAGCGTCAGACAAACATGTCTACCAAGCAACAGAGCCTCCGAACGACCGTGAGTACAAGCCCTCTCAGCCAAGACCCCCAGGAGAAGCATGGAGGGGACAGAACGGAACCAAAGCTAAATGGAGAAAACAAGGTGTGTCCTCCTCCTCCTCCCAGGCCCAGCATGCCCTGTGGGGGCCCTCTAGGGAGAGGCACTAGTCCAGACAGAGTCATGGGTATGGGTGGATCATCATCAATAACGTCAGGGTCTACAGGTATGTTCAAGGCTAGTAGTAAACCATCAGGAATAGTAGGAGAGAGCCTGAGAAAGAATGGAGCCGAGAACAACGGCTCTCCAAGAACTTCAGAACTGGGGTTGAGAAGCCCCAAAAGCCCCAAACCTCCAGCCAGGGCCTTGGCTCCGGCTGTCCCACCCCACGGCCAACCCCTCTCCCTGAGCAAGGTGAGGCAGGGCCTGGGGCCCGTCAACTGCTACCGAGGGACCCTGGACTGGGAGGATAAATGTCGGCTGGAGGTAGTGGAAGAACACTCTCCATCCCCCTCCCCCTCCCCCACAGGCGTCACCCCCTCGCTCTGCGCACCCTCCTTCTGTCCAGGCAGGTCCAGGCCTGTTTCCCCCGGCGACAAGACCAGCTTCGTCACCCAGCTGACCAGTGCCGCTAAATTGGTCCTGGGGCCTATAAAGGGGTCAATGGCGTCCCAGTCCCAGGAGGGGCCCAAGGGGAAGGAGCTGAAAGACATGCCCAAGCCGGGTGAGGAGAAGCAAGGTGCCTCGGCAGGAAAGTCTGAGGCTTCGTCTGGACTCGGAGTCCGGATGATTGGCGGTGGCACCAGAGTGGCTCAAAGTCCAGCTAACTCTGTTACTCAGCCTGATAAGGCGAACACAGGTAGCAACTCCCCCAAATTGTAGCCCTTCTATCTAAAGGGAGTTTAGAGAGGAGGGCATTGAGAAATGAGATGCCTTTTCGGAGTTCTAGAACAATTCCACAATGTCAAGCACTTAAGGGAACATTCCAGTTCTAGAAGAGAACATCAACATGGTATTGACTGATCTGTAACCATGAGTGAGCAGAACTGTTGTAAAGGTGCTTTTATGGCCATTTTCTATTATACAGTTAGTATATATTAAGACAACGCTCCACTTTATGAACAATTAGATATCTATAACAGATCTGTATGTATGTATGTAAGTATGTATGTATGTATGTATGTATGTATGTATGTATGTATGTATGTATGTATGTATGTATGTATGTATGTGAAATTAATGCATGTCATGTGGTACAGTTTGTGTGTTTATAGAAAAAAAAGGAGTGAAAAGTGCTTTACTGATCAAAACATGCTGAATACTGTGAAACACCAAATCCAGTTACTTACTCGGTTTTTCTATCTCGACCAAACAACCAACCACTTCTGTTTCTGTAATTCACTAAAATAAACCTAATCACAAGCAGAGGGTACGCTGAGGCACAATCAAATCATGACATCCTTGACAACAACAACAACAGAACACAAAATCCAATCTGCCGCTGTAGATTTGTCTTTGGAAAGTAAATGACAAAATGACTATTGTAAAATCCAATCACGCAGCCACTATATTTTATTTTTAGAAAGTAAATGACAATATATGCCATTTAGCAGACACTTTTATCCGAAGCGACTTACAGTCATGCATGCATACAGTACATTTTTCGTATGGGTAACCCCAGTGGGAATCGAACCCACAGCCCTTGACTGAGCCACACAGGACCAATGACTACTGTAGGTTTGTGTTACTACTGTAAGGCCCATGACAAAGAATGATGGTCCAACACAACACCCACTGAAGTCCTCAGTTGATTAGCATAGCCAGATTAGCATAGCATGTTGTCAGTGAATGTCTGTAGACTAAGGAGGACATGAAACAACCTTGAGTTAGTTCTGGGTGAATCTTATAATAATAATCTTGAAGGCTATGGCACATTTGTGTGTCATGGATTGCGTCTGAAATGGCATCCTATTCCCTATAAAGTGCACTACTTTTGATCAGAGCTCCTGTGGTAGTGCACTATGTAGGGAATAGGGTGCATTTGGTGCCCTGGTAAAGAAGAGTAAAGCTGCTCTGACAGAACTGAAGCTCAGAGCGCTTATCTCTACAAAACAGGACTACTACTGCAGCCCGCACACACACACACACACACACACACACACACTGGTGTAAGAGGAGTTGATATTCATGGGTTTAAATCCCTGTGGTTGATGATTTGGGCCGTGTGAGTGTGTGCGTGCCCCAATGTGTGTGTCAGTTCAGGGATGGGTTCAGTAAGCCGGAAACTATATAGAAATGGACCGAATCCAAACTGGAATAACATTGATAAACTGGAACTGTATTTTGTTGTGAATAAAATGATCTGGTACATGATCCTGACTGCACAGCTACAGTAAGGACTTTACTGTAAATATCTGTAAAGACATGAAAAATACGTATTATTATACTGAAGTATTTATTCTATGGCTCTACTATTCGTACGTTCTAATTGTCATTCATCATGTTTTGTTTTGAACCAAAAAGTTGAAGAAGAAAAAGCAGGTGAAAATGGATGTAGCATATTTAATAGATGTAAAATGCATATTAAGGGCTTTATGGATGGATAAGATTGGGCTTTTCATTCTTTGATGTCAAATGGTCACTTGCTGTTGCTGTTATCTTTTATCTATCTGTTTCTCCATGAACCTTATTTTCATATTGGATTCCTTCCTAATTCTGGTGGCAGGTATCTGAGATTTTAACTGTTTGTTTTTAGCCTGGGTGCCAGTCTGTTTCTTGCCAACTCTGTATAGAATTGTCATGCCAAACAATGGCAATGGAGTAGGCAAACGCACAAACAGATTTGGGACCAGGCTATTCTGCGTGTTGAAATAATAATATGACTATCCATGTTTCACCACAGTAGGATCCACTGTAAGTTGAGCACTACAACTGTATGTGTGGAAAGATAATACACTGTGCATTATTTCAATGGTGAAATTATGATTAATCTCTCTCTCTCATTTCTCTTCTCTATCAAACATTTAACATCCATAATCTTTATGCGATTGATTGGCAATTGTTTGTTAGTAGGTGAAGAATATCAGATGTTGGAATTAGTCTGGTAGAACATTTTGTGATGATATGCAAGCTTTTATGTATTACATTACTTGGCTACTTTTCAGGGGACTTTCTGACTGTAGCCTATAACTTGGATCATACCGCCCCCTTGTGGTATATATATATATACAGTTGAAGTCGGAAGTTTACATACACCTTAGCCAAACACATTTAAACTCAGTTTTTCACAATTCCTGACATTTCATCCTAGTAAAAATTCCCTGTCTTAGGTCAGTTAGGATCACCACTTTATTTTAAGAATGTGAAATGTCAGAATAATAGTAGAGAGAATGATTTATTTCAGAGGAATGGGCCTAACTGAGTCAGGTTTGTAGGCCTCCTTGCTCGCACACACCTTTTCAGTTCTGGCCACATATTTTCTATAGGATTGAGGTCAGGGCTTTGTGATGGCCACTCCAATACCTTGACTTTGTTGTCCTTAAGCCATTTTGCCACAACTTTGGAAGTATGCTTGAGGTCATTGTCCATTTGGAAGACCCATTTGCGACCAAGCTTTAACTTCCTGACTGATGTCTTGAGATGCTGCTTCAATATATCCACATAATTTTCCTTCCTCATGATGCCATCTATTTTGTGAAGTGCACCAGTCCCTCCTGCAGCAAAGCACCCCCACAGCATGATGCTGCCACCCCCATGCTTCACGGTTGGGATGGTGTTCTTTGGCTTGCAAGGTACCCCATTTTTCCTCCAAACATAACGATGGTCATTATGGCCAAACAGTTCTATTTTTGTTTCATCAGACCAGAGGACATTTCTCCAAAAAGAATGATCTTTGTCCCCATGTGCAGTTGCAAACCGTAGTCTGGCTTTTCTATGGCTGTTTTGGAGCGGTGGCTTCTTCCTTGCTGAGCGGCCTTTCAGGTTATGTCGATATAGGACTCGTTTTACTGTGGATACAGATACTTTTGTACCTGTTTCCTCCAGCATCTTCACAGGGTCCTTTGCTGTTGTTCTGGGATTGATTTGCAATTTTTGCACCAAAGTACGTTCATCTCTAGGAGACAGAACGCGTCTCCTTCCTGAGCGGTATGACGGATGCGTGGTCCTATGGTGTTTATACTTGCGTACTATTGTTTGTACAGATGAATGTGGTACCTTCAGGTGTTCAGGAAAATTGCTCCCAAGGATGAACCAGACTTGTGGAGGTCTACAATTCTTTTTCTGAGGTCTCTGATTTATTTTGATTTTCCCATGATGTCAAGCAAAGAGGCACTGAGTTTGAAGGTAGACCTTGAAATACATCCACAGGTACACCTCCAATTGACTCAAATGATGTCAATTAGCCTATCAGAAGCTTCTAAAGCCATGACATCATTTTCTGGAATTTTCCAAGCTGTTTAAAGGCACAGTCAACTTAGTGTATGTAAACTTCTGACCCACTGGAATTGTAATACAGTGAATTATAAGTGAAATAATCTGTCTGTAAACAATTGTTTGAAAAATTACTTGTGTCATGCACAAAGTAGATGTCCTAACCGACTTGCCAAAACTATAATTTGTTAACAAGAAATTTGTGGAGTGGTTGAAAAACACGTTTTAATGACTCCAACCTAAGTGTATGTAAACTTCCGACTTCAACTGTATGTGTGCATATACAGTGGGGAGAACAAGTATTTGATACACTGCCGATTTTGCAGGTTTTCCTACTTAAAAAGCATGTAGAGGTCTGTAATTTTTATCATAGGTACACTTCAACTGTGAGAGACGGCATCTAAAAGAAAAATCCAGAAAATGACATTGTATGATTTTTAAGTAATTAATTTGCATTTTATTGCATGACATAAGTATTTGATACATCAGAAAAGCAGAACTTAATATTTGGTACAGAAACCTTTGTTTGCAATTACAGAGATCATACGTTTCCTGTAGGTCTTGACCAGGTTTGCACACACTGCAGCATTTTGGCCCACTCCTCCATACAGACCTTCTCCAGATCCTTCAGGTTTCGGGGCTGTCGCTGGGCAATACAGACTTTCAGCTCCCTCCAAAGATTTTCTATTGGGTTCAGGTCTGGAGACTGGCTAGGCTACTCCAGGACCTTGAGATGCTTCTTACGGAGCCACTCCTTAGTTGCCCTGGCTGTGTGTTTCGGGTCGTTGTCATGCTGGAAGACCCAGCCACGACCCATCTTCAATGCTCTTACTGAGGGAAGGAGGTTGTTGGCCAAGATCTCGCGATACATGGCCCCATCCATCCTCCCCTCAATACGGTGCAGTCGTCCTGTCCCCTTTGCAGAAAAGCATCCCCAAAGAATGATGTTTCCACCTCCATGCTTCACGGTTGGGATGGTGTTCTTGGGGTTGTACTCATCCTTCTTCTTCCTCCAAACACGGCGAGTGGAGTTTAGACCAACAAGCTCTATTTTTGTCTCATCAGACCACATGACCTTCTCCCATTCCTCCTCTGGATCATCCAGATGGTCATTGGCAAACTTCAGACGGGCCTGGACATGCGCTGGCTTGAGCAGGGGGACCTTGCGTGCGCTGCAGGATTTTAATCCATGATGGCGTAGTGTGTTACTAATGGTTTTCTTTGAGACTGTGGTCCCAGCTCTCTTCAGGTCATTGACCAGGTCCTGCCGTGTAGTTCTGGGCTGATCCCTCACCTTCCTCATGATCATTGATGCCCCACGAGGTGAGATCTTGCATGGAACCCCAGACCGAGGGTGATTGACCGTCATCTTGAACTTCTTCCATTTTCTAATAATTGCGCCAACAGTTTTTGCCTTCTCACCAAGCTGCTTGCCTATTGTCCTGTAGCCCATCCCAGCCTTGTGCAGGTCTACAATTTTATCCCTGATGTCCTTATACAGCTCTCTGGTCTTGGCCATTGTGGAGAGGTTGGAGTCTGTATGATTGAGTGTGTGGACAGGTGTATTTTATACAGGTAACGAGTTCAAACAGGTGCAGTTAATACAGGTAATGAGTGGAGAACAGGAGGGCTTCTTAAAGAAAAACTAACAGGTCTGTGAGAGCCGGAATTCTTACTGGTTGGTAGGTGATCAAATACTTATGTCATGCAATAAAATGCAAATTAATTACTTAAAAATCATACAATGTGACTTTCTGGATTTTTTTTAGATTCCATCTCTCACAGTTGAAGTGTACCTATGATAAAAATTACAGACCTCTACATGCTTTGTAAGTAGGAAAACCTGCAAAATCGGCAGTGTATCAAATACTTGTTCTCCGCACTGTATATATATATATATATATATATAACATTGTTCCATATCATAATCATAATGCCATGTAATTTAACATAGTTTATTCAAAATACATATTTCATTTTATACTATTATGGAGTTTATTATCACCATATCTGAGAGCTACATACTGTTGTAACTACAGGTCAAGGTACTTAATATAGCAAGATATATTTTAGGGATGCTGTTGTAATGAAGAGGCCTAGGGCCCTGGCCTATTCAGACTTGAGATAAGAACACTTAACTTGGACTTAAGTCAAGAAACGTGGACTTAAGTCCAGGTTTTATTGACTTAAGTCCATGTTAACTCTACTTATCTCAAGTCTGAATTGGACCCCTACTGAATATACAGTTGTCCCTTGTTTTGGTAGATAACTGGAATGTTTGCAGTAGTTTACAATATATCCTAACATTCCACTTCTTGTTATTCTCTAACTGTTCAGAGATGGGTGGCTCTTTAGTGTTATTCTGTGACTGTTAGTTCTACCTTCAAATATAAAGGGAACCAGATAACATTTTGTCATATTTCCCATGTTATCCAGCTGATAACCTGATCACTAAGGTGGTCTTTATCGTAATATAATCATTGAAACATCAGGAGTAGGTACGTTAGTCAAAACTGGTCTGGGAAGAGAAAATACGTACACATTTTGAATAATAAACTCTTGTGGCCACCTGTGTATGCGAGGTTTTTTTCAGGCATATTTTCCTCAAAACTTTGCATGGATGAATTCTGTGGTATATAGAGATCCGTTTTACATGTTAACGATGGCAGAAAATGAATTGTTTGAAATGCACTTTATATTTTCAAGCGTTTCTTTCTTCATTTCTAAGTATTTGTTTTGGTCTGTATTGCTACAGTTATGTATTATCTGGGAGAAAATAAAATATAAACTGTACATAAACAAATATACAATTATATTTATTCACAATGACCACCAACGATTCATTTATCTCATTCACCTCATTTGAAAAAGTTATGTTGATAAAGGGCAAATATGATGACATTCTACCTTTCTCTTGTTGTTTGTCATTTCTCTGTTTCTTATTTCCATTTTACATGTTGGTCCATTAGCTAGCAGACGCTCTTATCCAGAGTGACTTACAGTCAGTGTAGTCAACTAAGGTAGATACAGCAATCACATATCAGTCATTGCAGGTATTTCCTCAATAAAGCAGATATCAGCAAAATCAGTGCTAGTAAGAAAATATAAATGGGAGTGTTCGTGCCAGAAAGACAAGTACAACAGTCTAATACTAGACACGTGAAGGGAAGAATGTGTTATACAATTCAGATAATTTATTTAAACTTGAACTTCTGCCACTGTCATTTTCTTGTGCATGCCGATAAGAAATACAGGCCTGGAGCTCATAACATCAACCTGACTCCAGATGGCCAATGTTCAACAGCAAAGGAGACATAACATGTTCTATATTCTACAACCTTCGATTTCCACAAGAAACCTTGTGTGAATTTATTAAAATGACTTAAGTCCAGTGTAAACTAATGTGCATTCATAACTACATTATGTCCATCATAAAAATGTATATAACTATATGCAGATCAACTAGGCTAAACGTAGGAAACTAGATAACAGAGACCTTTGGTAGTTTGCACGAAAAGACAAGCAATACTGGTTAATCATAATAAAATGCATGATCTAATTTAATTCACAATTTCACAGGTATCTGTAGCCAACACCCATGGACATCAGATGCATTACATAACGTCAGTGTAAAATATTAGCCAATGAAACACGTTCTATACCTTTAAAAATATATATTATTATTATTTTGATATGATAAATCATGAATTTGTATTAAAAATTATACAGTACATCGAGAAACAGTAAACACAGAATTGTTGTATTACAAAACAGATGATAGAAAAAGTGTCTCTACATCTGTCTCACTACCCCCACTCTCTGATCATCGCTACTCTCTCTGATCATCGCTACTCTCTGATCATCGCTACTCTCTCTGATCACATTGATCCAGCTTCTTCTTCTATCCAGATTAGACGAAAGACATAATATCCACAGAGGGCTTTCCCAGGCTCCATCACCACTGGCAGAGGCAGCCCCAGGCACTCCACCTGTCGCCTGTACTCATCCATCGCCTCCTCTAGTCAAGAGTCTCCAGGGATAAAGGGTGGCTCCGGCTGCCTGCGACGAGGGCCCATCTCCCCAAGAGCTGCTTGTCTAGTTGTGGTGGATCCATGGGCTTAAGCAGGTCCTCACAGCCTAGAGCAGCAGGAGTTGATTGGCTAAAAGACAGGAAGTAGAGGAGAGTCGTGGCACATAGAGCGAACATGGGGTCAGTATCTAGGTCTCACTATATCTATGCACCAGTATATCTATCTACTGTGGGTCTATCTATATCTATAGTATCTACAATATGTATCACTATATCTTATATATTTCTATGTATCACTATATCTATCTTATATATTTCTATATCTACAGTATCTATCTACTGTATGTCTATCTATGTGTCACTGATGTGTCTGTGTGTACCACTGGTGCTGGGCTAGAGGGGTCCAGTCTTATAGCTCTGCTGTCATGCTTCGGCACAATGTCCTTCAATATCAGAAAGTTCCCCAGTTGCCAATAAAATGGCAATTTTCCCTGGCAAATCGAGGATTACGAAATAAAAACAATAGTTTTTGGGTTTATCTTTGTTTTGTGCACGCTTATTTGAAAATATTGACAAAAATGAACAATTCAATATACAAGTCAGGCAAGATCCCACATTACACACACTGTACACAGAAACATCTAAATAAATAATATAAATAAAATTAAGGAGATGAGATCACAATTTCTTCATACATCAAAAATAATATTCTAAAGTACAAATGCTTTTTTTGTAACTTAAGGGAATTCAAAAGACCTACAAATTCATATGTAAAGGCTTGAAGTCTTAAAAAAATTATAACATTAACAATTAATTATAGTTTGTTATTGCAGTAAAAAAGTATGTATTTTTTGCTCAAGGTAAAGTTATATAGAGACTTATACAACAAGATCATCCCAGAGTTCTACAATTATGATTAGAAGATATTTAGAAAACAGAGTTTGCACTATTAGTCACATGACATGCTCAGGAGAGCATGCCAAGGACAAGCAGTACAGGTTAATCATAATAAAATGTATGATCTAATTTCATTCACACAGTACATTACGCCTGTACACCCATGGACGCCAGCTGATTTACATAATATAACGAACGTCAATGTGTTAAATATTAGCCAATAAAACGCGCGCTACGTCAATATATTTGCGCATATCAATAAATTGACCAATCATGTTGTTATTACAGCCTGTCAGGAAGTATCTAGATCCCTCCCTCTTGTGTGTCGTCAAACCGCTGATCGTGCAAGCTAACTAGCTCAGTCGTAGAGCAACCGACGAAGGAAATCGTCGGGTGAGCTATAATTCCACTGAGTTTACTCGTTGGATGTAGAATAATTACTGTTAATCGCTGACATTGGCTGTGGTTGTCCTGGAGTCGTCAAGAAAGCCGAGACATTAACGTGTTAGCTTGTTTTCTACAAAGTTGCTAACCAGACACGTTGACAGCTAGCAGGCTACCACAGCAGAACTACGTGGTCTCAACCCTGCACTGCCGTCGCCGTTCTATCAAGCAAATCTCTCATGTCAACGACACTCTTCACAAAGTGGTAAGGTTATGATCTTGGCTGTGTTGTGTTGGATGAGGTTTAGCTAGTAACTAACTAGATAGTAGTTAAGCCAATATCTATTTAAGCCAGCCAGCCTGTAGGTCCTTAATATGCATAACTAGCATGTTAGAGCTAGTGATTTTAAGAAACATGACAGCTTGGCTACTTCTTAAATAATTGGATGGTTATCATACCTAATAGTTAGATCACAGTCAAAGGTCACAGATAGGCTACAGTGTAGACATAGCTAGTTAGTTAACTACATATTTTGACCATCAGCTACCAAGGCTTCTCACTCTCTTCCCCCCAGCTATTTGTTGTCACACCAATCACATGATGGCTATTCAATCGGATTTTCCCAGAAAGGACAGAAATTCCTCTTCCATGAGGGTGTTGGGTTTTATTTTTTAATTGGATCTGTATGTGATGAATAGCTTGGAAGGAATGCATTAATGAGGAGCACTGTACTGATATGGATTGTTTCACATAACAGGCTGATAAGAACACTCTCTCTTTGTTGTCTGTGAAACTGTCCTTGAACATGGCTACAGTGGATTTGTGTATTTTCGGTGCTGACTCCGCAGGTTATTATCATAGCAACTATGCCTGGCAACAAATGGAACGGATTGGCTGAAATGGAGTCTGGACCACACTCAGTCCTTTGCTCTGGTTGGCCAACAGAAGAAGTGGAGGCTTTCTGTCAGAGTATTTGAAGAAGAACTTAGAACAATGGATCAGTTCTCTGTCGGCCCTGCGTGGTTTTTCAGTGAGCCCGTATACGAACCTTCATACTTATCATACATACATTTTGCATATAATAAATTAAGCTTGGATTGAAGATCTCTTGATTCTTATTCCAATACCAGATTTGAATTACGCAATTTCTAACAAGGGTAATTCAACTATTTCCAGTTTCAGTACAGAGTGGGAAGTCAAGTCACTTGTACTACATTCCTGGGTTACTGTGTCTGTTACTGTGTAACCTCTGTTATCTTGTCACTCAGGCACATCATCCTGTGATGACTCTAAACTGAGTGACACTCACCCACAGCTTCTTTCAACTATACTGAACAAAAATATAAAACGCAACATGTAAAGTGTTGGTCCAGTGTTTCATGAGCTGAAATAAAAGATCTCAGACATTTTCCATATGCTTTTCTCTCAAATTTTGTGCACAAATTAGTTTACATCCCTGTTAGTGTGCATTTCTCCTTTGCCAAGATAATCCATCCACTTGACAGGTGTGTCATATCAAGAAGCTGATTAAACAGCATGGTCATTACACAGGTGCACCTTGTGCTGGGGACAGTAAAAGGCCACTCTAAAATGTGCTGCTTTGTCACACAACACAATACCACAGAAGTCTCAAATTGAGGGAGTGTGCAATTGGCAAGCTGACTGCAGGAATGTCCACCAGAGCTGTTGCTAGAGAATTTAATGTTAATTTCTCTACCATAAGCCGCCTCCAATGTCATTTTAGAGAATTTGGCAGTATGTCCAACCGGCCTTGCAACCGCAGACCACGTGTAACTAAGACAACCCAGCATATCTGTATTCCTAGTCGTGAAATCCATAGATTAGGGCATAATGAACTAACTCAGTAAAATATTTGAAATTGTTGCATTTATTTTTGTTCAGTGTAGTTTCACTCAGGGGGAAGGAGGGAGAAGTGGTTTACTTTGAAACTGACTGTGACTAATATTGTTTTTCCCAATAGCATTCACTAGCCTAACCACTGCGACAGCTGCTCGTCTGCATAATAATAGCAAAGTCATCAACTTTTTAAGCCCTGCCACTTTCAGATCCACTTTCTTGCGAATCTGCGTGAAATGAGAGAAAATCGGACTCACATCTGTCATTGCTTAGATGCACAACTAGCTTAACCGCTCTGTCTTTCAATGTCAATGTTTAAACGTCACCATAGTGCTGGACAGACACATGGACAAAAGGAGAGCGACACACAGCCCTTACTCCATAGCTAATCAAATTACACGTGCATGCACTGTCCTAGACATTTCTCTCTCTCATCCCCATCCCTCTCTCTCTCTCATCCCCATCCCTCTCTCTCTCTCATCCCCATCTCTCTCTCTCATCCCCATCCCTTTCTCTCTCTCATCCCCATCCCTCTCTCTCTCTCATCCCCATCCCTCTCTCTCTCTCATCCCCATCCCTCTCTCTCTCTCATCCCCATCCCTCTCTCTCTCTCATCCCCATCCCTCTCTCTCTCTCATCCCCATCCCTCTCTCTCTCTCATCCCCATCCCTCTCTCTCTCTCATCCCCATCCCTCTCTCTCTCTCATCCCCATCCCTCTCTCTCTCTCATCCCCATCCCTCTCTCTCTCTCTCTCATCCCCATCCCTCTCTCTCTCATCCCCATCCCTCTCTCTCTCTCTCTCATCCCCATCCCTCTCTCTCTCTCTCTCATCCCCATCCCTCTCTCTCTCTCTCTCATCCCCATCCCTCTCTCTCTCTCTCTCATCCCCATCCCTCTCTCTCTCTCTCTCTCTCATCCCCATCCCTCTCTCTCTCTCTCATCTCTCTCTCATCCCCATCCCTCTCTCTCTCTCTCTCATCCCCATCCCTCATCCCTCTCTCTCTCTCTCTCTCTCATCCCCATCCCTCTCTCTCTCTCATCCCCATCCCTCTCTCTCTCTCATCCCTCTCTCATCCCCATCTCTCATCTCTCGCTCTCTCTCGCATCCCCACCCCTCACTCTCTCATCCCCACCCCCTTCTCTTCCCTTTCTCTCCCTCCCTCTCTTCCCTCAGGTCCCTATTGCTATGAGGATCTCTAGAGCCCAGCTGTAAGCCTGAGCCATGAACTCAGTGTCTCCCAGTGCAGTTCAGTATGTGGGGGGAGTAGGAGTGGTGGGTCAGGATGACACCCTCCAGAGAGAGGAGACCAAGAGGCCACAGCAGCCCCAGCTGGTGGACCCTGGCGGAGGATGTAACTTTGGGAACAGGCAGGGTACTGATGTCGGTGGGGGTGGAACCAGGGAGGCCACCACCGCCGGAGAGCCAGACGAGGTTGACAAACTCAAGACCAAGCTGATGTCGGCGTGGAATAACGTCAAATACGGTCAGTCAGTGGGTTCATTTGAATTTTGTTCCATAAGGTGGATAGTTCTATATAGCTGTTTAACTAGCAACAAACTTAACTTCCAGTTTTTCCATACAGTCAGGTTTAACAATTGCTTTTTTTTTATTTATTAAGAAATAGCAACAAGGGGGATTTTATAGTCTTTGTACTTTCTGTGTATGAATAATCTTTGTTAGGTCATTTATTTTTCCAAAACAGAAGTCTCATACAAAGCTATGTGTAATAGCCCTCCCGAAGTCAACTTCCCCCTTCCTCACCCAGTCATCAAGACACAAAGAATCCCCTCTAAAAATGTCTGTTCTGTTTCTTGGCCCTCTTTAGGCTGGTCGGTGAAGTCGAAGACCACATTCAACAAGAGCTCTCCAGTGACTGTAATGGGCCACTCCTATCTGCTCAATAGTGAAGGTAGCTAACCTCCAACAACCCCACTCCAACCTCAAAAGACTTCCTGGTAAAATGGATGACGCTCTGCTCCATACCCAGTGAGCAAAATTGGTTGGAAAGATGTATTTTAACCAGTTCTGCTCACTGGGTATCTCTCTCCCCTTCCAGATGCGGTGGAGTGGTTCAGGCGGGCGTTCGTGTCTCGGCTGTGGCTGACCTACCGTAGGGAGTTCCCCCAGCTGGAGGGCTCCACCTTGACTACAGACTGTGGCTGGGGCTGTATGCTGCGGAGCGGACAGATGCTGCTGGCCCAGGGCCTACTGGTACATCTGATGCCACGAGGTGAGACCGCTCATAGTTTGAAAGAGTCCTCTTTTTTAACGTTATGAGACAACTTGACCAACTCTGTCCCAATCCCAAATGGACCCCTACGTCCTATGCACTTACAATTGTGTAGAGCTGAGATGATTTGTTTGGTATAAGCAATATGATTGGTGAAACTTCCACCTAGCCTGTCGGAGAGCAAAGTGGAGCTGTTACCATATTGCATACACCTGTCAAATCCACCAGTGCATAGGGTTTAGGGGTCCATTTGGGACTGGGCCCCTATCTGTTTCTCTTTCTGCCACATCTCTCTTCAACTTCTGTCTGTTTCTTTCTCTGTTTCCTGGTCTGTCTCCCCTCTCTCTCTCTCCTCCCTCTGTCTGCCCCCTCCTTCCACCTCCCCATCGATCACTACTAACTGTCTGTATTGTATTGTCTAGACTGGTCGCGGCCCATCGATCACTACTGTCTGTATTGTATTGTCTAGACTGGTCGTGGCCAGACGTCCAGCAGTTCGCCGACGTGGACTTTGAGGCTCTGAGACCCCGCTCCCCATCCCGCGCTGGGGGCGTACCCATCCCCTCCTTCGGCTACTCCTCCTCCTCGCGGACCCCCACCACGCCCCAGAAGACCTCCATGCCAGGGGACACGGCTCTCAACCATAACCAGAAGAAGAGGCCTGAGTCGGGCAGGGACAGGCAGGCTGAGCCACTCCACCGGAGGATTGTAGCCTGGTTTGGGGACGAGCCCCCGGCCCCGTTTGGGGTGCACCAGCTGGTAGAATTGGGGAAGAGCTCGGGGAAGAAGGCAGGGGACTGGTACGGCCCCTCAGTAGTGGCACACATACTACGGTGAGGAGCGCTACATGGTCAAGGTAATGATGCTGTCAGAGCATCAGCCATAGAAATAGAATCTATAGAACGGACCTCCTCATTCAAGTCAGTGATGGCATCAGCATGCATTTGATTTCTATACCTAGATTTTTGATGGATGTCTGTATTGCCATAGTGCATCAGAATTATCTCCAGTGGACATGTTTACCAATGCAATTTTATTGTGTAGATGTTTTGGTCGCTATTATGTTTTTTAAGGAGGCTTGGTGGTGTGCCTGACTGCCTGTTGACGTTTACCAGGGTTAGGGTCAATTTGGTTTACTTTCTGAATTGAAATTGAATTGAACTGAACCCTGATATTGACTTCTTGCCCAGTAGCATCAGTATGTTGTGACATTAAACATGAGCTGTATCTTTGTTTTCCAGAAAAGCAGTGGCCAAGACTTCTGAGGTTCACAACCTGGCTGTATATGTAGCGCAGGACTGTACTGGTGAGTTTGACATTACATTGTACCTTTCCTACTGGGTGCTCATTACTGGGTGGTAGGGTTGGGCGGTTTCCAGATTTTCATAACGTCATACCGTCCTTCTCTCATTCTGGGATTGACAGTATTACCGGCTTAGTACACAAGGGGTCGCCAAAAACGCAAGAAAGACCATGGTGGTCTGTTACCAGAATGCTAACAAAATTAGCACAAGTAATAGCGAATTTCCATTAAAGCTGCTAGCTAAATATGCTAACGAGCGCAAATTAAAATAAATGAATTGCAAAGACAGGCAATCCAGCTCATAAAGTTATACATGTATACAAAAGTATGTGGACACCCCTTCAAATAAGTGGATTTTGCTATTTCACTTAACTGTAAGTGCTGTTACTGTGAAGTGGAAAGGCCACACAAGCTCACAGAACGGCACCGCTGAAGCGCGTAGCGCATAAAAAATCGTCTGTCCACATTTGCAACACTCACTACTGAGTTCCAAACTGCCTCTGGAAGCAACATCAGCACAAGAACTGTAGGTCGGGAGCTTCATGAAATGGGTTTCCATGGCCGAGCAGCTGCACACAAGCATAAAATCACCATGTGCAATGCCAACCGTCGGCTGGAGTGGTGTAAAACTCACTGCCATTTGACTCTGGAGCATTGGAAATGCGTTCTCTGGAGTGATGAATCACACTTCACCATCTGGCAGTCCGACGGACAAATCTGGGTTTGGTGGATGCCAGTAGAACGCTACCTGCCCGAATGCATAGTTTCAACTGTAAAGTTTGGTGGAGGAGGAATAATGGTCTGGGGCTGTTTTTCATGGTTCGGGCTAGGCCCCTTAGTTCCAGTGAAGGGAAATCTTGAAGCTACATTATACAATGACATTCTAGATGATTCTGTGCTTCCAACTTTGTGGCAACAGTTTGGGGAAGGCCCTTTCCTGTTTCAGCATGACAACGCCCCCGTGCACAAAGCGAGGTCCATACAGAAATGGTTTGTCGAGATTGTTGTGGAAGAACTTGACTGGCCTGTACAGAGCCCTGACCTCAACCCCATCGAACACCTTTTTGGATGAATTGGAATGCCGACTGCGAGCCAGGCCTACTCGCCAAACATTAATTCCCAACCTTAATAATGCTCTTGTGGCTGAATGGAAGTCCCCACAGCAATGTTTAAACATCTAGTGGAAAGCCTTCCCAGAAGAGTGGAAGCTGTTATAGCAGCAAAGGGGGGACCAACTTGATATTAATGTCCATGATTTTGGAATGAGATGTTCAACAAGCAGGTGTCCACATACTTTTGGTCATGTAGTGTAGGTAGGAGCTACCGAATGTCATTTTTGGTGAGTTTGGACATTTTACAAGCGAATGTGAACGAAAGACAATACGTTTTTGACGCAAACTTGTCTGCGTTTGTACACACTGTGTCTAGTCTGGAGTCGCTAGGGCAACAGGCCAGCCTGCTCTGCTTGGAGAAGAGGGGGGAGGAGCAGACGGGCCGAGAACGGAGAGGAGAAAAAACGGCAAGGAAATGAAACGATAGTAGTGGTACAGCTGTACAGATAACTCAACTCAACCAGAGGGCTTTTAACTTCTCAAACACGGCAGGAAGCTAACACAAGATGATGCCCCGCCACCTTATTCATTCAGTAACTTACTTGGATAACTAGCAAGTTAAACTTAGGGGTCGCGTTAACGCAGAATTATTCATTTTTCACGCAGTAAAAAAATATAAAACACGTAAAAAACGTTTATCTAAAATGCTGCTTATTGGAATTTCTACTGGGTGCTCATGAATGGGTGGTGAGATTGACTTCACACTACCTTTCCTACTGGGTGCTCATTACTGGGTGCTTGGTTAGTGTCTGTGGTTAGTGTCTGTGGTTAGTGTTGTCGTTTGTCGAATTCACCAGATATTGTATGTATGTTTGGTCCATCTTAAATGTTCTCGTCATAAGTTATGTTTTTGTCATTGGTAATGAATGAATAGTCCTTGAAGCAGTCTTCTGAATGTAGCTGAACTGTGTGTCTCATTTCTGTATCACAATTAAATTACAAAACTGGGGGGGGGACAGAAATGCAATTTCAGAATGTGGGGGGGCAAAAATGCAATTTCAGAATGTTGGGGGGGACGTCCCCCATGTCCCTAGTGAAACTTACACCCATGGTGTCCTTGTGTGTTTCTTGCAGTGTACAAAAAGGACGTGGTGCATCTGTGTGACCAGTCGTTGAACCAGAGTATATCGGATCCTGAGGCCAGTGGTCCAGGCTGGAAGTCTGTCATCATACTGGTTCCAGTCCGACTAGGAGACTCTCTCAACCCCTCCTACATCCAGTGTGTCAGGGTGTGTACCCACACACTTTCATAACCTAACCTTAGTCACAAAGCTTTATCCATGGTTGATGTCACTCTAACAGGAATATGGATTTCTTTGTATCTTAAGAACATTCTCAGGTTAGAATGCTGTATCGGAATCATCGGCGGCAAACCCAAGCATTCGCTGTTCTTTATCGGCTGCCAAGGTAAGAACTCCACTCTACTTCCTGGTTCGGTTGCTTCTGATTGGACAGTGGGCTGTCATTTAACCTCGCCTTCTTCCTACTTCCTGTCCAATCAGATGAGCAGCTGCTGTATCTGGACCCTCACTACTGTCAGGCCGTGGTGGACGTCACTCAAGACAATTTCCCACTGGAGGTTGGTTGGACTTTATCACTCTTCTCTCTCCTTTGCTGCCCTGTCTATCTTTGGACGTTGTCTGTCTGTGCTATGTCCCAGATAAGCATGTTTTGACCAGATCAAAGTAGTTCATTTCAGATTCAGATGTGTAGCTTGCCTTGTCTGTAATGATCTCCCTCTCTCTTTCCCCCCTCCTCTCTCTCTCCCCTCCCTCCCCCTCTCTCTCTCCTCCCCAGTCGTTCCACTGTAGCTCACCCAGGAAGATGCCTTTCAGTCGCATGGACCCCAGCTGTACTATAGGCTTCTACGCCAAGAACAAGAAGGACTTTGAGTCTCTGTGTTCCGCCGTCTGTGTGGTGAGCTCAGCCTCTTGGGCTCATTTCAAGTCTCTTATTACTCATATATACATTCATCACTTATGCATCATTTATACATCAGTTATGCATCACACATAGATCATTTTATAGATATCTTTAACTTCGACCCTGATATGATTTATAGAAACATGAGTTGAAGCGATGTAACTTAGATTGCTTATTCGTCACTTATAGATAGACATGTTACACATCTATTACGCATCAGTGATACATCACTTATGCATCAGTTACACTAACTGTTACTGTATACATCACTTATACATCAGTTACACTGTTACTGTATACATCACTTATGCATCAGTTGCACTGTTACTGTATACATCACTTATACATCAGTTGCACTGTTACTGTATACATCACTTATACATCAGTTACACTGTTACTGTATACATCACTTATACATCAGTTACACTGTTACTGTATACATCACTTATACATCAGTTGCACTGTTACTTATACATAAGTCAACCAGAATAAGATAAGTGACTAATTCAACACTTTCATATTCCCCCCACCCCAGGCCCTATCGTCGTCCGACGAGAAGTACCCCATCTTTACCTTCGTGGAGGGACAGGCCCAGGACTATGGACTGGTGGGCCACAGCTCCTCCCATGGCACCGCCCACATCCTGCCCCAAGGCAAGCTCAGCAGGAGCAACAACATAGGCAGCTCTGACGAATTTGTCTTCCTGTGAGTACTGGGTTGTGTACCTGAGGAACAGAATGTAAGCAAACGGGCCAGAACAGGGAAAGACTACCTGAGTTAGAATTTTGGGATGGATTCGGTTTCCCTGTTTTATAGTGGATATATGCTTTCTGCTGTATCACAAACTCTGGCATTTGTATCCGTCATATTCGAGGCGAGGCTTCAACTGAATCTCACTATCGGTCTGTCTCTGTCTGGGCAGAAACGGGTCTTATAAACTAACGCTAGACATTACTAAGTTAGACTGTTGCCCAATCCCAAATGGACCCCTACGCCCTATACACTTGTGGAGATCTGAGTGGATTTGACAGGTCTTAGTAATATAAACTCCACTAGGCTAGGTGGAAGCTTATACCAATCAAATCTGCTCCCATCTCCACAAGTGCGTAGGGATTTGGGATGGGGCCTCTGACTTCATTTTGGGAATAATAACAACTGGAAACATGGGGCCTGTTTGATACATGCTACATGACAGGAGTCACTAGTAGTGGAAGACATAAGTAACTCAGCACTGTTCTCTCTGACTTGTATTATAATACTGCTGTACACTCCTGTTTTTTGTTGGTGTTGACTTTTTAAATTAATGTATGTTCTGTAAGAGCTATTAAGTGTGATTGGTGTGTGTTAAATGTAATGATTTGTGTGTGAACTGAAGCTGTTGGTGTGTTGAGTTGCTGTTAAATCAAATCACATTTTATTTGTCACATGCGCCGAATACAACAGGTGTAGACCTTACAGTGAAATGCTTACTTACAAGCCCTTAACACTTATTTTTCTTAAAACTGCATCGTTGGTTAAGTAAAAATAGATAAGTTAAAAATAATTAAAGAGCAGCAGTAAAATAAAATAACAGTAGGGAGGCTATATACAGGGGGGTACCGGTACAGAGTCAATGTGCGGGGGCACAGGTTAGTCCAGGTAATTGAGGTAATATGTACATGTGGGTAGAGTTAAAGTGACTATGCATAGATAATAAACAGAGTAGCAGCAGCGTAAAAGAGGGAGGGAGGGAGGGGGGGGGACAATGCAGAGAGAACAGTCTATGACTAGGGTGGCTGAAGTCTTTGACAATGTTCACATTCCTCTACTGTACTCTCTTATAGTCCCTATGCCATCTTAATTCAGTGTCATGGCTATAGTACTACATTAATACTACATGGCTATAGTCATTTCATTGCAGCATTGCAACCCTCCCTGTAGTTGTGCAGTCCTTTGTCACACCCTTCAGGCAACGATAAGTTACCTGGGCTCCCTACCAACCCTCGCTCACTATTTTCCAGACCTGGGTTCAAATAGTATTTTAATTTTTTTTCCTAAAGTGTTGATTGAGCCTGCCTGGAGTGCCAGATGGGCAAAGTTAGCACTTTTGGGATTATTCTCTTGTTGTATTCTCTTTTCTGAGCGCTAGGCAAGCTCAGAAAACCAATACTAATTGAACCCCAGATCTGCTACACTCTCACACTATTTCATCAGCTCTCACTTGTCAATTAGTCTATTACCAGTATCAACTTGCAACACACTAACAGGAATCCACTGTTACAGCAATAGCCCGTTTTGTGTAATGTGTTACACCAGCTCCTACCTAGATGATAGGAAATGATCCATTTACCAAGAGGTTGTGTCCAAAATGGCATCCTATCCCCTACATAGTGCACTACATAAAGAATAGGATGCCATTTTGGATGAAGACAGTTTTTGGTTGTAGTGAAACTTGTTGAATGAATGATTCTGAACTCGATTCCTTTTAGGGTCCTCCTCAGAATTTTTGAACAAGGTGGTGCTGCTGAGTACGGCCAGGGGGATGCCCCGCGTTTTTGAAAACCTGTAACTGCCATTTCCTTCATTCTAGAGCAAAACAAAATCTGTATACAATAACAAATAAAGTAAATTATAGTGGTGCAGATAGTCCACAAGGTGGCGTAGCGCCTCTTACATTCATTCTTTGGGGAGAATCCTGCCTTTTTTTTTTTTTTGTCATTTAGCAGACGCTCTTATCCAGAGCGAGTTAGTGAATGCATACATTATTTTTTTATTTTTTCATACCCCCCGTGGGAATCGAACCCACAACCCTGGCGTTGCAAACGCCACGCTCTACCAACTGAGCTACATCCCTGCCGGGCCATTCCCTACCCTGGATGACGCTGGGCCAATTGTGCGCCGCCCCATGGGTCTCCCGGTCGCGGCCGGCTATGACAGATCCTGGATTCGAACCAGGATCTCTAGTGGCACAGCTAGCACTCCTTTCTGTCATGCTGATCTTAATGTAATAAAATGTTTGCTTTTACCATAGAGGTCCTATTAAATTACTAGAGGGGGTATACATAAACCCTCAAAGTTCCATAATGGGGTGAAAATGGCAGCCATCTTGGTCAGTGAGAAATCCAAAAACAGTCTAGTAGAGGCAAGGTGATGCATTTCTTGCTAAAACAAAGGCATGTAATGTGTCAACCTAAAATATTGTCATATAATTAACAAAGTTTATACATACGGGTTTTATACACATTTTCGGTATAAATAGCCTCTAAAATATATGTAAACAGATTGTTTTTTTATTTGAAAGCTGTGACTGCTATATGATAGAATAGCTGTACTTGTTGCATTTACAACTTGTCTAAGTCCTATTATTAATGGGTTTCAACCAGTGTATGGCTGTGGATTGACTGCATTGTTTGAATGGAATGTTGAAATTGGCAGTTAATTTGAAAAATGTATGGAATCATTCCTCTAAAACTGTCTGGCCTGCTAACACACAGATACATGTATTATCACAGCACTTTGCTACTTGCACTACCATTTAGGACACAACTTCTTTAACACTTGAAGCACGTTGTGAGTTAGCTATCTGGTACTTTCAGTCCTTTCACAACTTCCATTTATTATGGTTGAGTTAAAAGCCTTGCACTTTGGAGACCTGCATATCAGTATCTAAGCCAGGGCTGTTCAATTCCAGTCCTGGAGGGCCAAAACACATCTGTTTTTTGTTTCTACCTGGTAGTTAATTGCACTCACATGGTGTCCCAGCCAGGTCTAAATTAGGCCATTATTAGAAGGAGAGGATGAAAACCAGAAGTGTTTTGGCCCCCCAGGACTGACATTGAACAGCCCTGATCTCACATTTTTAATCAGGCTTCTCGCCTGCAGGCTGTTCTGACCTTGAGCCAGAAACATAGCGATAAGTACTGTATCTCACTATGGTCAGAAAAGAAGCATGCCATTGGCTACAGAATGTGTATGCATAGAAATAGATTCGGTAGAATGGAGATCCCATTCAAGTCAATGATTCTATTTCAGAATGTACAGTACATACATATAAATATAATTGGTATAATGCAGATCTCTATTCAAGTCAATCTGTAAATTATTCTATCATTCTATTTCTATGTTGCAGTGTTGTCAATAGTTCAGTCAGTCATGATGTGATGATCTTGCTGTCATGGATGTGCTCCGTCCACATCGTGTATCATGTGACACACTAAAACAACAATGGCTTGCTTTAGTTTTCATGTCCTGGAAATCGCACTGTATGCAACAGGTATCCTCTAAGGTGCAAATCTTGACTTTCACTTAACCTGAATGTTCACTGATCATTCATTGATGTCAATGGGAGAATAAGTGAAAATGTGAGGTTAAGATTCGCCCCAAAAATCTGTCTATTTCACCCTTGTCCATGTGTATATATCATAAAGGTGACATTTATTTTCACAATCAAGTGAAGAATTGTCATGTGTAAATTGTTGTGTAAAAGTCTTACATTTGCTAATGACCACCCAAATAAGGGACTGCATTTATGTGTAAAACATGACTTTGTAGAACTGCTGTATAGAACATTATTAAAGTTAACTTTTGTTTGTATTTATTGTCTGAAGATAAGATTGATTGATGAACTCTTGGCCTACCTGTGTATATTTTATGCCAGCCAGGTTGCTGGCGAGTAACAACCTCCTTATCCAAGTATCTATCGTCCCACAGTCACAATCTGTATCCAGTATAAAGACTAGTACCTCCTACAGTGCCTTCAGAAAGTATTCACACCCCTTGACTTTTTCCACATTTTGTTGTGTTACAAATTGGGATTAAAATGAATAATACACACAATGTTGTTACGTTACAGCATTATTCTAAAAGGGATTAAAGTGTTTTGTTCCCCCTCATCAATCTTTACACAATACCCCATAATGACAAAGCAAAACAGGTTTAGAAATGTTTGCACATTTATTGAAAAAAAAAAACTAAAAAAACAAATCACATTTACATAAGTATTCAGAACCTTTACTCAGTACTTTGTTGAAGCACCTTTGGCAGCGATTACAGCCTCGAGTCTTCTTGGGTATGACGCTACAAGCTTGGCACACCACTATTTGGGGAGTTTCTCCCATTCTCCTCTGCAGATCCTCTCATGCTCTGTCAGGTTGGATGGGGAGCGTCGCTGCACAGCTATTTTCAGGTCTCTCCAGAGATGTTAAATCGGGTTCAAGTCCGGGCTCTGGCTGTGCCACTCAAGGACATTCAGAGACTTGTCCCGAAGCCACTCCTGCGTGGTCTTGGCTGTGTGCGTAGGGTTGTTGTCCTGTTGGAAGGTGAACCTTCGTCCCAGTCTGAGGTCCTGAGCACTCTGGAGCAGATTTTCATCAAGGATCTCTGTACTTTTGCTCCGTTCATCTTGCCCTCGATCCTGACTAGTCTCCCAGTCCCTGCCGCTGAAAAACATCCCCACAGCATGATGCTGCCACTACCATGCTTCACTGTAGGGATGGTGCCAGGTTTCCTCCAGCTGTGACGCTTGGCATTCAGGCCAAAGACTTCAATCTTGGTTTCATCAGACCAGAGAATCTTGTTGCCTTTTGGCAAACTCCAAGTGGGCTGTCATGTGCCTTTTTTAAATAGTACCTGCAAAACACCAGTCTCAACGTCAACAGTGAAGACGCGACTCCGGGATGCTGACCTTCTAGGCAGAGTTGCAAAGAAAAATCCATATCTCAGACTGCCCATCTTAATCTTTTCTTTTTATTGGCCAGTCTGAGATATGGATTTTTCTTTGCAACTCTGCCTAGAAGGTCAGCATCCCGGAGTCGCATCTTCACTGTTGACGTTGAGACTGGTGTTTTGCAGGTACTATTTAATGAAGCTGCCAGTTAAGGACCTGTGAGGCGCCTGCTTCTCAAACTAGACACTCGAATGTATTTGTCCTCTTGCTCCCACTCCTCTTTCTATTCTGGTTAGAGCCAGTTTGCGCTGTTCTGTGAAGGGAGTAGTACACAGCATTGTACGAGATCTTCAGTTTCTTGGGAATTTCTCGCATGGAATAGCCTTCATTTCTCAGAACAAGAATAGACTGACGAGTTTCAGAAGAAAGTTATTTGATTCTGGCCATTTTGAGCATGTAATCGAACCCACAATTGCTGATGCTCCAGATACTCAACTAGTCTCAAGAAGGTCAGTTTTATTGCTTCTTTATCAGCACAACAGTTTTCAGCTGTGCTAACATAATTGCAAAAGGGTTTTCTAATGATCAATTAGGCTTTTAAAATGATAAACTTGGATTAGCAAACACAACGTGCCATTGGAACACAGGACTGATGGTTGCTGATAATGGGCCTCTGTACGCCTAGGTAGATATTCCATTAAAAATCAGCTGTTTCCAGCTACAATAGCCATTTACAACATTAACAATGTCTAAACTGTATTTCTGATCAATTTTATGTTATTTTAATGGATTAAAAATTTGCTTTTCTTTTGAAAACAAAGACATTTCTAAGTGACCCCAAACTTTTGAACGGTAGTGTAAGTATTCACACCCCTGAGTCAATACATGTTAGAGTCACCTTTGGCAGCGATTACAGCTCAAGTATTTCTTGGTAAGTCTCTAAGAGTTTACACACCTGGATTGTACAATATTTGAACAAAATGTGTTTATTCTTCAAGATCTATCAAGTTGGTTGTTGATCATTGCTAGACAGCCATTTTCAAGTCTTGCCATAGATTTTCAAGCCAATTTAAGTCAAAAATCTTACTAGGCCACTCAGGAACATTCAATGTCATCTTGGTAAGCAACTCCAGTGTATATTTGGCCTTGTGTTTTGGGTTATTGTCCTGCTGAAATGCGACTTTGTCTCCCAGTGTCTGTTGGAAAGCAGACTGAACCAGGTTTTCCTCTAGGATTTTTATTCTGTTTCTTTTTATCCAAAAAACTCCCTAGTCCTTGCTGATAACAAGCATACCTATAACATGATGCAGCCACCACCATTCTTGAAAATATGAAGTGGATCTCAGTGATGTGTTGTGTTGGATTTGCCCCAAACATAATCCTTTGTATTCAGGACATAAAGTTAATTTCTTCACCACATTTTTGTCGTTTTACTTTCGTGCCTTATTGCAGGATGCATGTTTTGGAATATTTTTTATTCAGTACAGGCTTCCTTTTCACTCTGACAATTAGGAAAGTATTGTGGAGTAACTAAAATGTTGTTGATCCATTCTCAGTTTTTTTCCTATCACAGCCATTAAACTCTGGAACTGTTTTAATGTCACCATTGGCCTCATGGTGAAATCCCTGAGCAGTTTCCTTCCTCTCTGGCAACTGAGTTAGGAAGGACACCTGTATCTTTGTAGTGACTGGGTGTATTGATACACCATCCAAAGTGTAATTAATAACTTCTCCATGCTCAAAGGGATATTCAATGTCTGCTTTATTATATTTTTTTACCCATCTACCAATAGGTACCTTTCTTTGCATTGGAAAACCTCCCTGGTATTTGTATTTATTAAGGATCCCCATTAGTTCTTGCCAAGGCAGCAGCTACTCTTCCTGGGGTCCAGCAACATTAAGGCAGTTATATACTATTTAAAATATTACATTACATTACATTTCATAACACTTTTCACAACACATTAAGTGTTTGTGGTTGAATCTGTGTTTGAAGGCATTGTATGCTCTTAAATGGGTAGTGGCATTTGGTTTAGATATAACATTTGTAACACAATATACCCTTTGCTGTAATAGCTTCAAATCAAATAGTATCCTAGGAACTGATACATGTTGATCTAAATTCAGTCTAAACCATCACACAATCTTTGCATTAGGTTTTTATTGAAATATCAATGATGAAATAACAACAGACATGACTTGGAAGTCAAATAACTAATACACAATGTACAGTGTGTAGCCTACGGTCAGTGTGCAACAATACACAATAGGCTACCTTGGCTCTGTTTAAGCACAGGGACGCATGCGCGATTCTCCGCGGCCGTGACTCTACAGTCGGTCATCACGGCAACGGTGAGGGAGGGGGCGCTCGAGCCACGTCGTTGAATCAAATAAACGCTTCAAGCGCAGCTCCACTGTTTACAAAAGAGCAACGGTGAGTACATTAATTACTACAGTCGCAATGTCTGTAATAAAACCAAATTCAGGACAACTGGACACCGGCAAGCCTTGAATTTATCCTGGGTAAGTCCGACTGTGCCACAATCACAGACAGTCCGCCATTCCCCCTTCATCGAGACTCCCATTTAATGCTCTATATGCAAGGGATAATATTCATAATTTTCATTTTTCCCCCTTTCAAATTTAGTCGATAGTCCAACGTGTAGAAAGCGGTGTAATTGCTATGCAACGGGAGGCTGTGCGCAACGAGTGCTTTGATGCAGCGCAGGGTGTGAGGTGCATCAAACAGCCAGACAGAAAGGATGGAGAACTAGTGAAATCCTATTCTTCTATCATGCAATCGCGACTTAGTATCGATAGATAGACAGATAATCGATAGGTTATAGGCTTTATATATTTCTTAAATAAACCTCAGGCATGTCATCATTCCAACCATTCATTTTATTATGGCCATACCATTTAGCTATAATGGGTGGGACCTATTAAAACGCTTATTACATAGTAATTAATTAATTAATAGACATGACTGAAACGACACACATTTTAAAGGTTTAGGCCCAATGGGATTTCAGTACAAATTAATTAATCATCAGTCTTAATGCACGTTTATCCTCTGTCTCGCTCTCCAGTGGTCCTTACTATCATTCAATAGCAGGAGGGTCTTCCCCCTCCAACCAACCCATCCATCCAGGATGTCCACTCCAGACCCTCCCATGGGAGGTACCCCTCGACCGGGTCCTTCCCCAGGCCCGGGGCCCTCTCCTGGGGCGATGCTTGGCCCCAGCCCTGGTCCTTCTCCAGGGGGGTCCTCTCACAGCATGATGGGGCCCAGCTCAGGGCCTCCATCCTCAGGTCAGCCCCTGCCTCAGCCTGGGCCCTCTGGATACTCCCAGGAGAACATGCACCCTCTGCACAAAGTAAGGACACCTTGTGGATTAATGAGTGCTACTGTACCTAACCAGCTGGACACTTCAGAACCAAAGGCACATTTACACATTTTGTGGACAATAAAGTATTTTTTCTGTTGTGTTCTATTCTATTCCATGCTACTTGATCTGCCATCTATGTCATCTGATGTATCTCCTCTTTGTAAATACAGTACATACACTTTGTTGAAACAATTCCTTGCAACAATGAAAACCTGTTTCAATGTAGATCTATCTACATTTGTTTGTATCGATGTCTCCCTCCCTGTAGCCACTGGAAGGTATGGAGAGAACTGCCATGGAGAGAACTGGTATAGAGAGGACTGGTATGGAAAGGTCTGCCATGGAGAGAACTGGTATGGAGAGAACTGGTATGGAAAGGACTGGTATGGAACGGACTGGTATGCATGAGAAAGGCATGAGTGAGGAGTCCCGCTTTGCCCAGATGAAGGGCATGCCCATGAGACAGGGAGGGCACAGTGGCATGGGCCCTCCTCCCAGCCCCATGGACCAACACTCTCAAGGTAGGTACACACACTCTCACCAAGGGGTCTGTTCAGGAGGGTGCACAGTTGAACAATGTTCAGATAGAACTGTATAGAACCTATATTATCTATTATGGTAGAATTGGAAATTGTGTCAGATCTATTCATTTTTATCTGTAATGTTTCACCTCACTGAATATCCCCTTTTCTCTCTCTGTCTCTCTCTCTCTTTCCATCTCCCTCTCTCCCCACCAGGCTACCACTCCCCACTCGGCGGCTCTGACCACTCCAGCCCCGTCCCTTCCAACGGGCCCCCCTCTGTCCCTCTACAACCCTCTAGCGCTGTCCCCGGGTCTGGCCTAAACCCCTCAGACACCTCCTCCAACCCGGACTCCCAAACCCTGGGGGCCCAGAACCAGCAGCAGAACCGGCCCGGTGGGCCCCAGCAAAGTGGCTCTGGACCTGGCCCTCATGGTCCCAGCCCTGGTCCCACCACCCCTGGTGGCCCCGGAGGAGGCCCTACTCCTTTCAACCAGAACCAGCTTCACCAGCTGCGGGCCCAGATCATGGCCTATAAGGCATGTACAGTACATGTATATTGATGATTTAATGGTTGAAAGACGGATATGTGTATAAGATGATACATTATAACTGATAAATAATGTGTTATGACTGCCTATGGTTATTTATAATGTCTCAAAACTCTCACTCAGCGGTCCACAATGTTGTTTTTAATATGTAGCTAATATGCCTTGTCACCTGTTGTATAAATATTGTGGAGTGACACTTTATGTGCATTTAAATTGTATTTTAATTTTATGACTAAAGGGTAGACAAGCAAGTCAATGAACATCATTCACATGTTACAATAACAAACATGAACATATTGGATTGACACTTTAATAAACTTTTCTCTCTATAAGATGCTGGCCAGGGGGCAACCACTACCAGACCACCTCCAGATGGCTGTCCAGGGGAAGAGGCCCATGGGGTGCAGCCCAGGGATGCAGGGGCTGGGGCCGGGGCAGGGGGGACTGGGGCAGCCCATGCCCAGCCTGGCTCCTGGAGGTCCTGGAGGTGTGGGGCCAGGGGGGCCAGGACAAGGACCAGGAGGATCCATGGGCCAGGGCTACAGCAGAGCTCATGGTGAGGGAGGCAGAATGAAGAGCATTGGATATTGATCTGTATAATTACAGTAACTAGTTGAAACAGGAAGATTCATCAGGAAAGCATTGATCAGTCAAAGCATTGATCAGTCAAAGCATTGATCACTCTGCTCCAGCCTCTCCAACCTAATATGTGTGTATGTGTATATCGGGGGGTTGGATAAAAAGCAGAAGACAAATTTCCATCACGAGTGGACTAATAAAATATATCTTATCAGTCAATTAATCAGCATCTACAGTGAGGGAAAAAAGTATTTGATCCCCTGCTGATTTTGTACGTTTGCCCACTGACAAAGAAATGATCAGTCTATAATTTTAATGGTAGGTTTATTTGAACAGTGAGAGACAGAATAACAACAAAAAAATCCAGAAAAACACATCAAAAATGTTATAAATTGATTTACATTTTAATGAGGGAAATAAGTATTTGACCCCCTCTCAATCAGAAAGATTTCTGGCTCCCAGGTGTCTTTTATACAGGTAACGAGCTGAGATTAGGAGCACACTCTTAAAGGGAGTGCTCCTAATCTCAGTTTGTTACCTGTATAAAAGACACCTGTCCACAGAAGCAATCAATCAATCAGATTCCAAACTCTCCACCATGGCCAAGACCAAAGAGCTCTCCAAGGATGTCAGGGACAAGATTGTAGACCTACACAAGGCTGGAATGGGCTACAAGACCATCGCCAAGCAGCTTGGTGAGAAGCTGACGACAGTTGGTGCGATTATTCGCAAATGGAAGAAACACAAAATAACTGTCAATCTCCCTCGGCCTGGGGCTCCATGCAAGATCTCACCTCGTGGAGTTGCAATGATCATGAGAACGGTGAGGATTCAGCCCAGAACTACACGGGAGGATCTTGTCAATGATCTCAAGGCAGCTGGGACCATAGTCACCAAGAAAACAATTGGTAACACACTACGCCGTGAAGGACTGAAATCCTGCAGCGCCCGCAAGGTCCCCCTGCTCAAGAAAGCACATATACAGGGCCGTCTGAAGTTTGCCAATGAACATCTGAATGATTCAGAGGAGAACTGGGTGAAAGTGTTGTGGTCAGATGAGACCAAAATCGAGCTCTTTGGCATCAACTCAACTCGCCGTGTTTGGAGGAGGAGGAATGCTGCCTATGACCCCAAGAACACCATCCCCACCGTCAAACATGGAGGTGGAAACATTATGCTTTGGGGGTGTTTTTCTGCTAAGGGGACAGGACAACTTCACTGCATCAAAGGGACGATGGACAGGGCGATATACCGTCAAATCTTGGGTGAGAACCTCCTTCCCTCAGCCAGGGCATTGAAAATGGGTCGTGGATGGGTATTCCAGCATGACAATGACCCAAAACACACGGCCAAGGCAACAAAGGAGTGGCTCAAGAAGAAGCACATTAAGGTCCTGGAGTGGCCTAGCCAGTCTCCAGACCTTAATCCCATAGAAAATCTGTGGAGGGAGCTGAAGGTTCGAAACCTTAATGACTTGGAGAAGATCTGCAAACAGGAGTGGAATATAATCCCTCCTGAGATGTGTGCAAACCTGGTGGCCAACTACAAGAAACGTCTGACCTCTGTGATTGCCAACAAGGGTTTTGCCACCAAGTACTAAGTCATGTTTTGCAGAGGGGTCAAATACTTATTTCCCTCATTAAAATGCATATCAATTTATAACATTTTTGACATGCGTTTTTCTGGATTTTTTTGTTGTTATTCTGTCTCTCACTGTTCAAATAAACCTACCATTAAAATTATAGACTGATCATCTCTTTGTCAGTGGGCAAACGTACAAAATCAGCAAGGGATCAAATACTTTTTTCCCTCACTGTAAATGCTGTGAGAAGTAGCAAGCTTGTATTGTTTTGATCTGGTACAGTAGCTGGATATCTGTTTTCCAATAGGTCTGAAAAGTATGAAACATTAGCCTTTCTCTGAATATACCACTGATATAATGTTGTAGGGATGATGGGACCCAACATGCCTCCACCAGGCCCCTCTGGTCCAACAGGCATGCAGGGACAGAACCCCAACGGACCCCCCAAGTCCTGGTCTGAAGGTGAACATAATAACACCAGCGTTATTATCACTTTCTACTGAGGCGCAATGAGTTCAAGTTTATTATCACTCACATAGTAGGTAGGTACTTAGCAGTTAGTCACATAGTAGGAACAGATGTGAGATCTTCATTTGATCTCTGTTTTGTTGCTGAGGAAATACGAACTTTGAAATTGTTGACTTGATTTTCCCTAACGAAAAATGTATCAACACCTACAAAAATGTCAGTTAATTATAATCCACATAATAATTCACATTTCCTGTTGCTGCAGGATTATTTTCTTGCTGTAGAAAACTAAGATCATACATTATGAAAAATGTATGCACTCACTAACTGTAAGTCGCTCTGGATAAGAGCGTCTGCTAAATGACAAAACAATTAAAAATACATCTGTACTCACATACAGTGGGGGAAAAAAGTATTTAGTCAGCCACCAATTGTGCAAGTTCTCCCACTTAAAAAGATGATAGAGGCCTGTAATTTTCATCATAGGTACATGTCAACTATGACAGACAAAATGAGAATTTTTTTCTCCAGAAAATCACATTGTAGGATTTTTTATGAATTTATTTGCAAATTATGGTGGAAAATAAGTATT
The DNA here is from genome assembly GCF_964263955.1 of Coregonus lavaretus. Taxonomy (NCBI): domain Eukaryota; kingdom Metazoa; phylum Chordata; class Actinopteri; order Salmoniformes; family Salmonidae; genus Coregonus; species Coregonus lavaretus. The sequence goes on from NW_028157546.1 coordinate 371,172, forward strand.
TGGTCAATAACAAAAGTTTCTCAATACTTTGTTATATACCCTTTGTTGGCAATGACACAGGTCAAACGTTTTCTGTATGTCTTCACAAGGTTTTCACACACTGTTGCTGGTATTTTGGCCCATTCCTCCATGCAGATCTCCTCTAGAGCAGTGATGTTTTGGGGCTGTCGCTGGGCAACACAGACTTTCAACTCCCTCCAAAGATTTTCTATGGGGTTGAGATCTGGAGACTGGCTAGGCCACTCCAGGACCTTGAAATGCTTCTTACGAAGCCACTCCTTTGTTGCCCGGGCGGTGTGTTTGGGACATTGTCATGCTGAAAGACCCAGCCACGTTTCATCTTCAATGCCCTTGCTGATGGAAGGAGGTTTTCACTCAAAATCTCACGATACATGGCCCCATTCATTCTTTCCTTTACACGGATCAGTCGTCCTGGTCCCTTTGCAGAAAAACAGCCCCAAAGCATGATGTTTCCACCCCCATGCTTCACAGTAGGTATGGTGTTCTTTGGATGCAACTCAGCATTCTTTGTCCTCCAAACACGACGAGTTGAGTTTTTACCAAAAAGTTATATTTTGGTTTCATCTGACCATATGACATTCTCCCAATCCTCTTCTTGATCATCCAAATGCACTCTAGTAAACTTCAGATGGGCCTGGACATGTACTGGCTTAAGCAGGGGGACACGTCTGGCACTGCAGGATTTGAGTCCCTGGCGGCGTAGTGTGTTACTGATGGTAGGCTTTGTTACTTTGGTCCCAGCTCTCTGCAGGTCATTCACTAAGTCCCCCCGTGTGGTTCTGGGATTTTTGCTCACCGTTCTTGTGATCATTTTGACCCCACGGGGTGAGATCTTGCGTGGAGCCCCAGATCGAGGGAGATTATCAGTGGTCTTGTATGTCTTCCATTTCCTAACAATTGCTCCCACAGTTGATTTCTTCAAACCAAGCTGCTTACCTATTGCAGATTCAGTCTTCCCAGCCTGGTGCAGGTCTACAATTTTGTTTCTGGTGTCCTTTGACAGCTCTTTGGTCTTGGCCATAGTGGAGTTTGGAGTGTGACTGTTTGAGGTTGTGGACAGGTGTCTTTTATACTGATAACAAGTTCAAACAGGTGCCATTAATACAGGTAACGAGTGGAGGACAGAGGAGCCTCTTAAAGAAGAAGTTACAGGTCTGTGAGAGCCAGAAATCTTGCTTGTTTGTAGGTGACCAAATACTTATTTTCTACCATCATTTGCAAATAAATTCATAAAAAATCCTACAATGTGATTTTCTGGATTTTTTTCCCTCAATTTGTCTGTCATAGTTGAGGTGTACCTATGATGAAAATTACAGGCCTCTCTCATCTTTTTAAGTGGGAGAACTTGCACAATTGGTGGCTGACTAAATACTTTTTTCCCCCACTGTAGTAGTAACTCACATAGCAGTTAGTCAACACAGAGTTAATTGTTAAAACACTAAAATGTAATTCATGATGGTATTTCATGATTTAGTCCTGTTCACATCAATAAATTGATTGATTGATTGACGGTTAGTTACCTTTGCCCTTTCTTTCCTTCCCCCAGGTCCGATGGTGAACGCCGCCGCCCCCTCCAACGCCCCCCAGAAGTTGATCCCTCCCCAGCCGACGGGCCGTCCCTCCCCTGCTCCACCCTCCATACCCCCCGCAGCCTCCCCGGTCATGCCCCCCCAGACCCAGTCCCCTGGGCAGCCGGTCCAGCCCCCGCCCATGGTGCCCCACCATGCCAAGCAGAACCGCATCACCCCCATCCAGAAACCCCACGGACTCGACCCGGTGGAAATACTGCAGGAGAGGGAGTACAGGTAACCTACGAACCCTGACCCTTAAGCCCTGACCCTTAAGCCCTGACCCCTGACCCCTAACCCTGTGGAAAAACTGCAGGAGAGGGATTACAGGTAATATACTAACCCTGACCCTTAACCCCTGACCCCTAACCCGGTGGAGATACTGCAGGAAAGGGAGTACAGGTACACAATCAATCAAAATGTATTTATAAAGCCCTTTTTACATCACAAAGTGTAGTAACCTGGCCTAGACCCGAAAGAACAAACAGCAGTATATCTAGCATTCATCATACATTAATTGAATAGATAGGTACATAGTTACATAGTTAGTCCTACTATATATACATTTATAATAGCAGACTCAGTTCTCTACAGCACTAGTACTCTCTCTCTCTCTCTCCCTCCCTCTCCCTCTTTCTCTCTCTCTCTCTCTCTCTCTCTCTCTCTCTCTCTCTCTCTCTCTCTCTCTCCTCTCTCTCTCTCTCTCTCTCCTCTCCTCTCTTCTCTCCCTCTCTCTCTCCCTCTTTCACTCTCCTCTCTCTCTCTCTCTCTCTCTCTCTCTCTCTCTCTCTCTCTCTCTCCTCTCTCTCTCTCTCTCTCTCTCTCTCTCTCTCTCTCTCTCTCTCTCTCTCTCTCTCTCTCTCTCTCTCTCTCTCTCTCCCTTTCTCGCTCTGTCTCCCTCCCTCCCCCTCTCTATCTTGGGTCTCTGTGGCATCTCCAGACTGCAGGCTCGTATCACCCATCGTATAGCTGAGTTGGAGAACCTCCCTGGCTCTCTGGCTGGAGACCTGAGGACCAAGGCCACCATCGAACTCAAGGCCCTCCAGCTGCTCAACTTCCAGAGACAGGTAGGCTACTGGCTGCCCTGCAGATCACACACAGGACTGTGTTGTACTGTAGCACTCCTTCGTAAAGGTCTACATGACACTGTCATTACAATGACCCTTCATAATGGCTACATAACATAAGTCCTATAAACAGTCATGACTCTTTAACTGTGTTGTACTGTTGTAACTGTCCTGAAAACATTGGGGACTGTTGAGACCCTCTCCATACAGTATGCCCACACATGATGGTGGTGACGATGATGATGATGCATTTATATACACATTTGTAATTTCTCCGGTCTCTTCCAACTTCACAGCTGCGTCAGGAGGTAGTGGTGTGTATGCGTAGGGACACGGCTCTGGAGACAGCTCTGGACGCTAAGGCGTACAAGAGGAGCAAGCGCCAGTCCCTACGAGAGGCCCGCATCACAGAGAAACTGGAGAAACAGCAGAAGATCGAACAGGAGCGCAAACGTCGACAGAAACACCAGGTACACTACCAAAAACTTAGGGCGGATTACACCTGTTTCGAGACAAAAAGCTATTTTCAATAGAGATGTTTTGGGAAAATGCTTTTCGAGGCACAATGTCAGGTAACGTCCTTCAAGAAGTTTCGATTATTTTAACTCCTTTAATCCTTAATGAGGAAATTTGGGAGAAGGATATCTCACTAATATATTTCACTCTTTATAAGTAATTAGATACAGTACATTATGTTAATCAGTAGTAGTAGTAGTAGCAGCCACCACCAAGCCAGCTAGAAATACTTGCTATGGGACAGAACTGAATACTGACTCTCATCTCTTGTCTGTCTCCAGGAGTATCTGAGCATTATCCTGGCCCACGCCAAAGACTTTAAGGAGTACCACCGCTCCATCACAGCTAAGATCCAGAAAGCCACCAAGGCCGTGGCCACGTACCACGCCAACACGGAGCGCGAGCAGAAGAAGGAGAACGAACGCATCGAGAAGGAGAGGATGAGGAGGCTGATGGTGAAGATCATTACATACAGTATTCTCGTTCACACACTTGTGTTTATAAAGACACACACACACGTGCAAACACTCCTACTCTTTCACGTACTTACACACTCATGTGTATACAAAGACACACACTAACAACGCACATTACTTTACCCTACTCTTCTCTACTCTCATTCCCACACACACACTCATCCGTCTCACATCAATGAGTTTTGTGTCTGATTATCTCCCCCGTTCTCGCCCTCTCCCTCTCTCTCTCTCCAGGCTGAGGATGAGGAGGGCTACCGTAAGCTGATTGACCAGAAGAAGGACAAGCGTCTGGCCTACCTGCTGCAGCAGACGGATGAGTACGTGGCCAACCTCACTGAGTTGGTCCGGGCTCACAAGCTGGTACAGGCCCTCAAAGAGAAGAAGAAGAAGAAGAAAAAGAAGAAGGTGAGTGAGAGAGAGTGAGTGAGTGAGTGAGTGAGTGAGTGAGTGAGTGAGTGAGTGAGTGAGTGAGTGAGTGAGTGAGTGAGTGGAGTGAGATGGAAAGAGAGGAGAGAGAGAGAGAGAGAGAGAGAGAGAGAGAGAGAGAGAGAGAGAGAGAGAGAGAGAGAGAGAGAGAGAGAGAGAGAGAGAGAGAGAGAGAGAGAGAGAGAGAGAGAGAGAGAGAGAGAGAGAGAGAGAGAGAGAGAGAGAGAGAGAGAGAGAGAGAGAGAGAGAGAGAGAGTGAGTGAGTGAGTGAGTGAGTGAGTGAGTGAGTGAGTGAGTGAGTGAGTGATGTGAGTGAGTGAGTGAGTGAGTGAGTGAGTGAGTGAGTGAGTGAGTGAGTGAGTGAGTGAGTGAGTGAGGTGAGTGAGTGAGTGAGTGAGTGAGTGAGTGAGTGAGTGAGTGAGATGGAGAGATGGAGAGATGTGACAAAGGAAACATACACACATCCAATATGTTCAGGTGCTGGACAGAAGGGGACAAAAACGTATGTCCACGACTGATTTCCTGAGACGGACACATGACAGATGAGATTTCAAACCAACTGGGATCTCCTGAGGAATTTGTGTGTGTAGATGTGGTTGTGAGCTGTAGTCAGCACTAGTCTCTGTAGGGAGTTTATAGAGTCAGTGTGTAGATGTGAGCGTGAGCGTGATAAACACACTGATATGTGGATGTCTTTCCTACAGAAGCTGGAGAACGCTGAGGGCCAGACTCCTGTACTGGGACCTGATGGAGAGGTGAGTGGGATAGTAAACTAACATATTGGAATGATATATAACTATGTTTAGCAGACGCTCGTATCCAGAGAGACTTACAGTCATTCTCATAACCAATCTACAGTACAGTCTGTTACCTGTTACCTGTTGTTATACATTTTACATTTACCTGATGCTCTTATCCAGAGAGACTTACAGGAGCAATTAGGGTTAAGTGCCTTGCTCAAGGGCACATCGACAGATTTTTTACCTAGTCGGCTCGGGGATTAGAACCAGCGACCTTTCGGTTACTGGCACTACGCTCTTAACCACTAAGCTACCTGCCGCTAGACATAGTATTTGTCATAGACATGGTTCAGCAGGTATCTACATTACCCCACACTATAAGCATCAGTATCCAGTGGCGTTCTGACTCGGTGTCCCCCCCCCCCCCCCCCCCCCTCCAGCCTCTAGATGAGACGTCCCAGATGAGTGACCTACCAGTGAAGGTGATCCACGTGGACAGTGGTAACATCCTGACAGGGGTGGACGCTCCTAAAGCTGGACAGCTGGACACATGGCTGGAGATGAACCCTGGGTACGAGGCTGGAGGAGGATGATGATGATGAGATGGGCCTAGAGGGGGTTTAGGGGGGTTGGGGTATCTTTTAGAGGGGGTAAAGGAATGGTTGTGGTTGTAATGCTGATATTTTCTGCTGGTCCAGGTACGAGGTGGCCCCTCGCTCTGACAGTGAAGACAGTGGATCGGAAGAGGAGGAGGTGGGTTTGGTCTTAAAAGATAGTACCCAACCATGATTCAACTGTTAATATAGCGATTACAGGATGAAAACGCTACAAAAAGTAGGAACAAAATCAACTGAATTGGTTGTGCAGTCATAAAGACTAGATTCATTCCATACTCTCTCTGTACCAACGCTATGACCAGTCTGTCTGAGTGGTGATTGACAGGTTGGCCTGTCATTGGCCTGTCAGGAGGAAGAGGAGGAGCCCCAGCCGGCGGTGCCTCCAGTAGTGGTCCTCCCAGGGTTAGTGGGGTTAGAGGAGAAGAAGAAGAAGATCCCAGACCCAGACATTGAAGAAGTATCAGAGGTGGACGTACGACACATCATAGAGTGAGTACACTACACCAGGGTCCCTATAGAGTACCAAAGGATGAGTCATAATACCCATAAAACCTAGCAGTCAAACAGGGAAATGGTTCCAATCGTTTTTCCACAATTCATTTTTCCCATCGGGGATTTTAGAAACACTTAAAATTAGGGCTGTGTTTTGTGTAAGCTTACCCTGGCATGACGTTTTGATAACCGTGTAAATCTCTCAGACAAGGTGACTTTTGTCAATATATTCCCTTGTATTTACCCCCCAAAAAATGAAACGCTAATTAGCTGCTAATGTAGCTATCATAAAGAACTACAAATGCCATGATGATCTGGACGAGACTGCTGAATCGAGGCAAAGGTAAGAATCTCTGGATTAACTATCTAATGTTAGCTAAATGTAGTAATGAATAAATTGGCTACATTTCTTTACATTGACAATTCTGTGAACTGTCTTGTGCAAGTTTTATATTGACACAATACCTATTAGCAAAGGTGTCAGCTAGAGATGATGTCCAGGAGCTTGCAGGGATTTGTAGTTTTGCATGATGTCTACTTTGATGCTAATTAGCATTTTCGAATCTCAGAGTAAATAGAGCCGAATATATTGATAAAAGTCACCATGTCCGAGAGAGATTTACATGGTTATCAAAACGTCACGCCAGGGTAAGCCTACACGAAACACAGCCCTTATTTTAAGTGTTTCTAAAATCACCTATGGGAAAAATGAATGGTGGTAAAACGATTGGAACCGTTTCCCTGTTTGACTGTTAGGTTTTATGGGTATTATGACACCTCCACTGTGGGGCTCTATTCTCTACCTTTTTCTCAATTGTGTGCTTGTGGACTCCTCCACACACATTGAGACGTGATCTGACTGAAATAGTTTGGAAGGGCCCATAAGTAAGCATTTAATTGTTAGTCTACACCTGCTGTTTTACGAAGCAAGTGACAAATTTGCATGTGATTTGAAATGTCTGGTGTATGATTCAGGGTTGGTGTCAAAAGAACCGTTGATTTTCAGTGAGGAATTGGGTGAACCTCTGACCTCTGACCTTCTCCAATGTGTTTTGATGAGGCGGCGAGAAGAAAGGACACAAGGAGATACAATTGAGATTCACCTGTTGTGCACTCCTGCCCACACATTGGATTTATTTAAATAAGCCATAAAGACAGAAATGCCTACAATTCAGGTTTGGGGTCAAAAGTGCCATTCATATTCAGTGAGGAATTGACCCTAATGCTGTTTTGCTGACTTGCTAAGCCTTATCAATGACTGAGTACATTTTCCAGCCAAGGAAAATAGTGATAGAAGAATAGCACACTTACTTTATAGGGCTAATGCCAATATGTAATAATAAATAATGATACATTGAATTTATAACACGCTTTTCATTGAAAAACAATCTCAAAGTGCTACAGTGATTGCATTAAAGCCATTCAGCCACTGATATTGTTTCTTCCCTGGTTCCGTCCGTAGGCACGCTAAACAGGATGTGGATGATGAGTATAACAGTGCAGAGGCAGCGTTCGCTCGGGGACTCCAGTCTTACTACGCTGTGGCCCATGCTGTCACTGAGAGAGTGGAGAAACAGTCCACTATACTCATCAACGGACAACTGAAACAGTACCAGGTGAAGCAGCGCTGACAAGAGGCTGACTAAGCCTGAGAAGTGACATTTCCTTTCTTAAGTCATTAGAAGAGACCCAGACCTACCTGTACAATTCTTTCTGGCTGAAATGGTCCTTTGTCTTCCTCTCTTGAACTTCCGTCCCTCTCCTTGTCTCTCTCCTCTCTCCTCTCCCTTTACTTGTCTCTCCCTCCCTCCCTCAGATTAAAGGTCTGGAGTGGCTGGTGTCTCTCTACAACAACAATCTGAACGGTATCCTGGCTGATGAGATGGGCCTGGGAAAGACCATCCAGACCATCGCTCTCATCACGTACCTGATGGAGAACAAGCGAGTCAACGGACCTTTCCTCATCATAGTTCCGTTGTCGTGAGTACTGTACCGCTCTGCCACGCACGGAGAACCATGGCTTCAATTACAATTCATCTTTAAAGGGACATTACACTCCAAAATCAATCACATGTTTTCAAGATTCCAACATTGGTGGTATGTTGAGCAACTGTAAGTTTTGTAGATTCAGCTATATGCCACAATCCAAAATGAATGGAAGACATAAGCTCCACATCATTTTCCAGATTTGCTGTGCTTATTTTTTCCATTAATTTGGGTTTGAGGTACAGTATATAGCTGGATATACACAACTGATGGTGTGGGACTTTTGAAGAGTACTGTCCCTTTAATTGTAACTGTATTCATAGTACACTTAACGTGACTGTCATACATGATATGATGGAGTACAGTACGCATGAGAGGGGTACAATGATCAGGAGAGAGGGGTGGGTAAGGTTTGGCACGGTCACATAATTAAATATAAAAAAAGTTATAATTAAAAATTAACTAGAATAGTAATATATACACTACCAGTCAAAGGTTTGGACACATGCCCGCTTGGAGTTTGGGACGATGACCCAACACACCTCCAGGCTGTGTAAGGGCTATTTGACCAAGAAGGAGAGTGATGGAGTGCTGCGTCAGATGACCTGGCCTCCACAATCCCCCGACCTCAACCCAATTGAGATGGTTTGGGATGAGTTGGATCGCAGAGTGAAGGAAAAGCAGCCAACAAGTGCTCAGCATATGTGGGAACTCCTTCAAGACTGTTGGAAAAGCATTCCAGGTGAAGCTGGTTGAGAGAATGCCAAGAGTGTGCAAAGCTGTCATCAAGGCAAAGGGTGATTTTGTTTAACACTTTTTTGGTTACTACATGATTCCAAATGTGTTATTTCATAGTTTTGATGTCTTCACTATTATTCTACTATGTAGAAAATAGTACAAATAAAGAAAAACCCTTGAAGGAGTAGGTGTGTCCAAACTTTTGACTGGTACTGTATGGATCTATCTGTATGGGTACAGTGCTATTTGTTTGCTTAGGTAAGTTTGGCCCTCTGTTTTCCTGTCTTCTCTCATTGACAGAACTCTCTCTAACTGGGTGTATGAGTTTGACAAGTGGGCTCCGTCTGTAGTGAAGGTCTCCTACAAGGTGAGTTGCTAACCTTCCGCCAACTATATGGTAACCATGGTAACACTAATTACTAGGGGTCCTGAAATACAGACGTATGGGCGGCCGTGTGTAAGCCTGTCTATAATGTATATATGTGGTCATTCAAATCAAAAGTGTATCACTTGCAGTGAGAACAACAACAAGTAGGCCTATTATGAATACAAATGTAAAGTCATGCCATTCTAGTAATTATTAATTTAATTAATTAATGTCAAGTTAAATCCAAGTGCCTGTCCTTCATGTTGTCTCTGTAGGGTTCCCCTCAGGCCAGAAGGGCCTTCATTCCCCAGCTACGCAGCGGCAAGTTCAACGTTCTCCTCACTACCTATGAGTACATCATCAAGGATAAACAGGTCCTAGCCAAGGTAACACACACAGACACACAGACAGACACACTACCTCCAGCGTGATTCTGAACAACAATCACCATGACCATTTGACTGATGACCTATATACCCTCTTTCTGTCTTCTCCTACTCCCCAACCCCCCCCCCCCCCCCCCCCCACTCTCTCTTTCTCTCTCCTCCATCACTCCCTGCTCCCTCTCCCCCCACAGATCCGGTGGAAGTACATGATCGTGGACGAGGGCCACCGGATGAAAAACCACCACTGTAAGCTAACCCAGGTCCTCAACACCCACTACCTGGCCCCCAGGAGAGTGCTCCTAACTGGGACACCGCTCCAGAACAAGCTGCCTGAGCTCTGGGCCCTGCTCAACTTTCTCCTGCCCACCATCTTTAAGAGCTGCAGTACCTTCGAACAGTGGTTCAATGCACCCTTCGCTATGACTGGAGAGAAGGTGAGTTTTTTTAGCTGGAAGAGATGGAGAAATGCTATTTATACTGAACAAAAATATAAACGCAACATGTAAAGTGTTGGTCCCATGTTTCATGAGCTGAAATAAAAGATCCCAGAAATGTTCCATACGCACAAAAAGCTTATATCTCTCAAAATCTTGTGCACAAATTTGTTTACATCCCTGTCAGTGAGAAATTCTCCTTTGCCAAGATAATCCATCCACCTGACAGGTGTTGCATATCAAGAAGCTGATTAAACAGCATGATCATTACACAGGTGCACCTTGTGCTGGTGACAATAGAAGGCCATTCTAAAATGTCACACAACACAATGCCACAGATGTCTCAAGATTGAGGGAGCGTGCAATTCGCATGCTGACTGCAGGAATGTCCACCAGAGCTGTTGCCAGAGAATTTAATGTGCATTTTTCTACCATAAGCTGCCTCCAACGTCGTTTTAGAGAATTTGGCAGTACGTCCAACCGGCCTCACGACCACAGACCATGTGTAACCACGCCAGCCCAGGACCGCCACTTCGGCTTCTTCACCTGCGGGATCATCTGAAGGGGTGCTGAGGAGTATTTCTGTCTGTAATAAAGCCTTTTTGTGGGGAAGCACTGGCTCCCCAGTAGGTGCGCCCTTGCCCAGTTATGTGAAATCCATAGATTAGGGCCTAATTTATTTATTTCAATTGACTTAATTCCTTATATGAACTGTAGCTCAGTAAAATCGTTGAAATTGTTGCATGTTGCGTTTTATATTTTAGTTCAGTTTAAATTCCATGTTGTTAAAGGGATAGTTCACCTAATTTATGATATTCCGTGGGCCACATTTAATTGGCTCATCTGTCCCGCGGGCTGCCAGTTGCCCATCACTGCTACGCACCTTGTATACATTTTTGTTTATGAAATTAAATAATATATAACTTGGTTCTCTTCTCTCCAGGTGGATCTAAATGAAGAGGAGACCATCCTGATTATCCGTCGCCTCCACAAGGTGCTCCGCCCCTTCCTGTTACGCAGGCTCAAGAAGGAAGTAGAGGCTCAGCTACCAGAAAAGGTATAGTACATCTCTCCATCTTCACATAACTTTTAAATACAAACTCATGTTCACAGACAATGCTTTCTTCAATATCTTGTCCATTTGGTGTCCTCTTACCTATGCTCTCAGGTATTTTTCAGCTGACTGTGTTTGTATAATATCTCCATTCTGTGGTATTAATTGATTGACTCTCTCTCTCTCTCTCTCTCTCTGTCTGTCTGTCTGTCTGTCTGTCTGTCTGTCTGTCTGTCTGTCTGTCTGTCTGTCTGTCTGTCTGTCTGTCTGTCTGTCTGTCTGTCTGTCTGTCTGTCTGTCTGTCTGTCTGTCTGTCTGTCTGTCTGTCTGTCTGTCTGTCTGTCTGTCTGTCTGTCTGTCTGTGTGTCTGTGTCTCTCTCTCTCTTCCTCCAGGTGGAGTATGTGATAAAGTGTGATATGTCAGCGCTCCAGAGGGTTCTGTACAGACATATGCAGGCCAAAGGAGTCCTACTGACAGACGGCTCTGAGAAGGACAAGAAGGTGAGGAGGAATAACTAAAGTTCTTTGTCCAAAAAGTGTAAAAGATGCACTTTTTTTAGCTAATATTCTTTATATATGAACATGTGTAAGTTGTCAGAAGCTTTTTGATTACATTGCAAGGTGAAACAATTATAAAATGTACAAGGGAGTATTAGTTTTGTTTCCAGACCTTTGTTTTAAAAACATCCTCACATGCCTCACTTCCATTAATTCTTAGCTTGTGGTGGCTAAAGTTAGCTAAAGTTCGAAGTTGCAGTTGAAAGAAAACAGAACAATTGATTACAGTTTCCCCAGGTCCATACAGTGGATTCAGAAAGTATTCCGGCCCCTTGACTTTTTCCACATTTTGTTACATTACAGCCTTATTCTAAAATGGATTAAATTACATTTTTCCCTCATCAATCTACACACAATACCCCATAATCACAAAGCGAAAACAGGATTTTAGAAATGTTTGCAAATTTATAAAAAAATAAAAAACAGAAATACCTTATTTACATAAGTATTCAGACCCTTTGCTATGAGACTCGAATTTGAGCTCAGGTGCATCCTGTTTCCATTAATCATCATTGAGATGTTTCTACAACTTGATTGGAGTCCACCTGTGGTAAATTCAATTGATTGGACATGATTTGGATGGGCACACACCTGTCTATATAAGGGCCCACAGTTGACAGTGCATGTCAGAGCAAAAACCAAGCCATGAGGTCGAAGGAATTGCCCATAGAACTTCGAGACAGGATTGTGTCGAGGCACATATATGGCGAATGGTACCAAAACATTTCTGCAGCATTGAAGGTCCCCAAGAACACAGTGGCCTTCATCATTCTTAAATGGAAGAAGTTTGGAACCACCAAGACTCTTCCTAGAGCTGGCCGCCCTGCCAAACTGAGCAATCGGGGAAGAAGGGCCTTGGTCAGGGAGGTGACCAAGAACCCGATGGTCACTCTGACAGAGCTCCAGAGTTCCTCTGTGGAGATGGGAGAACCTTCCAGAAGGACAACCATCTCTACAGCACTCCACCAATCAGGCCTTTACGGTAGAGTGGCCAGATGGAAGCCAGTCCTCAGTAAAAGGCACATGACAGCCCGCTTGGAGTTTGCCAAAAGGCACCTAAAGGACTCTCAGACCATGATAAACAAGATTCTCTGGTCTGATGAAACCAAGATGGAACTCTTTGGCGTGAATGCCAAGTGTCACATCTAGAGGAAACCTGGCACCATACCTACGGTGAAGCATGGTGGAGGCAGCATCATTCTGTGAGGATGTTTTTCAGTGGCAGGGACTGGGAGACTAGTCTGGATCAAGGGAAAGATGAATGGAGAAAAGTACAGAGATCCTTGATGAAAACCTGCTCCAGAGCGCTCAGGACCTCAGACTGGGGCGAAGGTTCACCTTCTAACTGGACAACGACCCTAAGCACTCAGCCAAGACAACGCAGGAGTGGCTTCGGGACAAGTCTCTGAATGTCCTTGAGTGGCCCCGACTTGAACATGATCGAACATCTCTGGAGAGACCTGGAAATAGCTGTGCAGCGACGCTCCCCATCCAACCTGACAGAGCTTGAGAGGATTTGCAGAGAAGAATGGGAGAAACTCCCCAAATAGTGTTGTGCCAAGCTTGTAGCGTCATACACAAGAAGACTCGAGGCTGTAATCGCTGTCAAAGGTGCTTCAACAAAGTACTGAGTAAAGGGTCTGAATATTTATGTAAATGTGATTGTTCAGTTTTTTATTTTTAATAAATGTGCTAACATTTCTAAAAACCTGTTTTTGCTTTGTCATTATTGGGTATTGTGTGAAGATTGATAAGGGGAAAAAACAATTTAATCCATTTCAGGAGAACGCTGTAACGTAACAAAATGGGGAAAAAGTAAATGGGTCTGAATTCTTTCCGAATGCACTGTATACTATTTTCAGGGTGAGGAACCATCTAACATAAAGTTGTAAAATCCTGAACTACTCCTTTAATATCGGTGTGTCTACTGTAGGGCAAAGGAGGCACCAAGACTCTCATGAACACCATCATGCAGCTGAGGAAGATCTGTAACCATCCCTACATGTTCCAACAGATAGAGGTACAGTGGGAATACATACACACACAGATAGAGGTACAGTGGGAATAAACAAACATGCGCGCGCAACACACACACACACACACACACACACGCACGCACACACACACACACACACACACACACAGATAGAGGTACAGTACATACAGTGGGAGTATATTTTCTATTGATGAACTAACCCCACCACAATTCTGAATTTGTTCACAGGAATCTTTCTCAGAGCATTTAGGATTTTCCGGAGGGATAGTGAGTGGGTAAGTGCATAAGTCGATTGAGAAAAAATAATTCTCACAACAACGACCAGAAATGCTTTCAATCTATTGGCTTGGTTGTGTTCTCTCTCTGCCCCTAGTCTTGATCTGTACCGAGCCTCAGGGAAGTTTGAGGTGCTGGACCGTATCCTGCCCAAGCTGAGGGCCACCAACCACAAGGTGTTGTTGTTCTGTCAGATGACCTCCCTCATGACCATCATGGAGGACTACTTCACCTACCGCAACTTCAAGCACCTGCGTCTGGACGGTACGGTGTGTGTGTGTGTCTAGGTATCAGAACTCGGTTCAAATAGTTACTTGGCGTCTTTCTAATACATGCCTGGTGCAATGGAACAAAGGGTACAAACCCCACCAATCTGGGATTCCATTAAGGCTCAATCATACACCCAAAGGATTTTAGAGTCTAGAAAATATATACTTATTGAACCCATGTCTGCTAGGCAAATGATACAAAATCTAAGTTCGGATTTCTGTCTCTCTTAGTTGCTGTGTTTTATTCATCTCCCCTCTGCTTCCTCCCTCCCCCTCTCCCCTCCTCTCTCCCTCCGCCCTCCTGCCCCCTCTCCCTCCAGGCACCACCAAAGCAGAGGACAGGGGCATGCTGTTGAAGGCGTTTAACGACCCGGCCTCCCAGTACTTCATCTTCCTGCTCAGTACCAGAGCCGGGGGGCTGGGCCTCAACCTGCAGTCAGCTGACACCGTGGTCATCTTCGACTCTGACTGGAACCCTCACCAGGTAGGGAGGAGTAACACACACACAATCTCGTAAGGGATTGACTGGAACCCACAGCAGGTACACTTGGAATGTTGGTTGTTGAAGTCATATTTTAACATTACTTGAGTGAATATTCAGTTAGAAGTACAAAATAGCCCACTAAACTTGCTATGTTAGTATTGACATGCCACCATGGGCCAGATCCTAACTGAATCATTGCTAGCCATCGGGATTTGAACTATGAATGTCTAACGATTCAGCCCAAGTTAGCCTACCATATTCTAACCATCTCTCCCTCTCCTCCCTCTCTCTCCAGGACCTGCAGGCCCAGGACCGTGCGCACCGCATTGGCCAACTGAACGAGGTCCGCGTCCTGCGTCTCTGCACCGTCAACTCCGTAGAGGAGAAGATCCTGGCCGCAGCCAAGTACAAACTCAACGTGGACCAGAAGGTCATCCAGGCTGGCATGTTTGACCAGAAGTCATCAAGCCACGAGCGCCGGGCTTTCCTGCAGGCTATCCTGGAGCACGAGGAACAGGACGAGGTCGGGGCCCCGGGGGGCGTGTGGAAGTCTGGGGGGCCTTGGGTGGGTGTGACCGATGAAAGCCCGGAACACCCACACAATCAGAATACCCACGCTGCCCACTGACACACCTACCTCTGTCTGTTGTATTGTTCTTACCGCGTTCTCTTTTTCCATCCATTGTACATCTCTCCCTCTCCCTCTCCCTCTCCCTCTCCCTCTCCCTCTCCCTCTCCCTCTCCTTCTCCTTCTCCCTCTCTCTCTCTCTCTCTCTCTCTTTCTTTCTTTCTTTCTTACTTTCAATCCCTCTTTCTTTTCACCGCTCTCTTTTTCTCACATATTTTGTCCCTTATGTTTTTGTCTTAGGTGGACAGACAATATGTAGTGGTATTTGATCTACACTTCTTTTGCATGCTAATACTGTTTTAAAGACTTTACATGTACTGTACATAACATGTTGTATATGCATGTATATTGACCCATTCCTTGGTGATGTTACGGAGCTCTTCTTTACTGAGTGGTGGAGTAGATAGCCTGGTCCCAGACCTGTTTGTTCTGTCTGACAACTCCTATTGTCATTGTCATTGGTCATATGGTCACGAACCAGGCTAGAGTGGATAGAGACCTCCTGTCCCCCTGTCCTGCTGTGTGTTGTCTGTCTGTCCATTGATGTGTGTTTGACCGCTCAGGAGGAGGACGAGGTGCCAGACGATGAGACGGTCAACCAGATGATCGCCAGGAGCGAGGAGGAGTTTGACCACTTCATGGTTAGTTAGTGTCTGTTGGTCATCATGGTAATTTCTCTGGGTCAATGTGTCGAGGGCCAGTCCAGTATCTATACACACACCTTCGTTTCCTCTCTTTCTCCTCTCCTCCTTTGTCCACCCTCTACCTCTGTCTCATCCTCTGTTTTCTCTGTCTTCTCCTCTCTCCTGTCTTTATATCCTCCCCCTCTCCCCCTCCAGCGTATGGACCTGGACAGGCGGCGTGAGGACGCTCGTAACCCCCGCCGTAAGCCCCGTCTGATGGAGGAGGACGAGCTGCCCACCTGGATCATGAAGGATGACGCGGAGGTGGAGAGACTCACCTGTGAGGAGGAGGAGGAGAAGATGTTCGGGAGGGGGTCCCGCCAGCGCAAGGAGGTGGACTACAGCGACTCACTCACCGAGAAGCAGTGGCTCAAGGTTAGAGGTCAGGGGTCAGGGGTTAAATGACACTCTGGGATTGGTGTATACGTATGGGGATTTTCTTGGATTTGATTTGTTTTCATTTGATGTTGTTTATTAAGTGACAAGGTGCTCATCATGTGTTTCCCTCTCCCTCTCCCTCTCCCTCTCCCTCTCCCTCTCCCTCTCCCTCTCCCTCTCCCTCTCCCTCCCTCCCTCTCTTTCTCTCTCTCTCTCTATCTCTCCCTCCCCTCCTTCTCTCTCCAGGCCATTGAGGAAGGTACATTAGAGGAGATCGAGGAGGAGGTGCGTCACAAGAAGACCACCCGGAAGCGAAAGCGTGACCGCGATGACCTCCCTGGCCCCTCCTCTTCCTCCTCGGGGGGCAGGCGGAGCCGGGACAAGGACGAGGATGGGAAGAGACAGAAGAAAAGGGGACGCCCCCCCGCAGAGAAACTCTCCCCCAACCCCCCCGCTCTCACCAAGAAGATGAAGAAGATAGTGGACGCTGTTATTAAATACAAGGACAGGTAAGACTGGGTCTAGTATTCTCTTTAGCTTGCTTTACAATTTGGACTTACATGTTGGTTGGAGCTAGCCTGGGTACCAGTCTGTTTGTGCCATCATGCCACTCCAAACATGTTTGGGACCAGGCTAGGTTGGAACAAGGTGCTTGCAAGACTGATTCCCATATGGGCCACAACATACTGCAAACTGAATCTCAGTGTAACTGCTGTGTAACACCAGTACTATGGGTACTAACATTAGTATCTCTGGTGATGTCTTTCACAGTAGTAATGGTCGTCAGCTAAGTGAGGTCTTCATCCAGCTGCCCTCACGCAAAGAGCTGCCAGAGTACTACGAGCTCATCCGCAAGCCTGTCGACTTCAGGAAAATCAAGGTAAATGAATACATACACATGCATACTGTACATACACCTCACACACACTCTCATTATCATCTTCCCTCGAATCTCTCTCTCTCTCTTTCTCTATCTATCTATCTCCCTCCCTCCCTCCCTCCCTCCCTCCTGTCTGTCCCTCCTGTAGGAGAGGATTCGTAGCCACAGATACCGTAGTCTAGGAGACCTGGAGAGAGATGTGATGCTACTCTTTCAGAACGCACAGACCTTCAACCTGGAGGGATCACTGGTGAGACACACACACTTTATACCGGAATGAGTACTGACACACAAGTACACAACAACACAAACAGATCGATAACCATAGATGTAACAATAGATTAAATAAGTGAATGACTTAGTGTGTTTATCGACTTTAACTCACATCGTCCAGTAACTGCATAAGAGATGTTGTTTACAGTAGTTGTAACTGCTCTTCCTATATGCACTCTTGTTACTTTATAAGAATGAATCAAGGGACCAGTCCTTTTTTTGATCAACTTTTTATTTGTATGTTTTGAAGCAGATTAAGGCTGAATAACAATAAGCAGTGGACCAAATAACAATACCATTGTTAGAACATGTCCAACTGCATCTGTGCATGAGCCAAATATAGCTACATCGGTCTATCGTCTGATTGCTGCCTTGTTCCCAGATCTACGAGGACTCCATCGTGCTCCAGTCAGTGTTCACCAGTCTGAGACAGAAGATCGAGAAGGAGGAGGACAGCGAGGGAGAGGACAGTGAGGAAGAGGAGGAGGACCTGGACGAAGGCTCCGAGTCAGAGTGTGAGTCATCACTGAAGAAAGGAAGGAAGGAAGGAAGAAAGAAGAAATATAGAGAGAAAGAAAGAATGAATGAAAGACAGAGAGTGTTGATCCTATGGTGTGTGTGTGTGTGTGTGTGTGTATGATATGAATCTGTGTGTGTCCGTCCTCCAGCCCGCTCAGTGAAAGTGAAGATCCGTCTGGGACGGAGAGAGAAGAGCAGTGACCGGGGGAAGGGTCGGAGACGTATGGGACGCACCCGAGCCAAACCTGTAGTCAGCGACGACGACACTGAAGAGGAGCAGGAAGAGGTGAGAGGAGAGGTGTGTGTGTGTGTTTTTACCTTCCATCTTCCATGTTTTGTTTTATGATCCTCAGCTAAATGTGTTGCACATATTGTGCATGACACCCAGAAATATTCCCCCTTATTTCTCTCTTTATATTTCTGCCTCTCTTTCTTCTCATGTCCCACCTCTCACAGGAGCGCTCCCCCAGTGGCACTGATGAAGAATCCTAAATGGAAACTAGCTACATACTCCATGGTCCAACATTACTTCCACTATTACCAGGTTTTGTTCAACTCCATTTCACCTTGATTTCATATCTACTTGGGAATGGGGAATTTTACTGAATATTGATGCCAACTCCCTTCCTGTTATGTACATTAACACAGCTTTCATAACAATATGTAGCAACTTCAGTACATGAAGGACTGCTTAGGTGTAGAAAATAGACTAATTCTGCCTCGTACTGGTAGTCGATCTAAACATCCTTGTTTGTGTAATATGTGTCAATTACTAAAAGTGTTATTTATTATGTCTGGTACCTCCGGTGTCTTTTGGGGGGTAAATTGCGGCCATATACAGTGCCTTCAGAAAGTATTCATACCCCTTGACTTATTCCACTTTTAGTTGTTACAGCCTGAATTCAAAATTGATTAAATAATTGTTTTCCTCAACCATCTACACACAATACCCCATAACGTCAAAGTGAAACAAATATATAGACATTTTTGCAAATGTATTAAAAATGAAATACAGAAATATCTAATTTACATAAGTATTCACACCCCTGAGAGAATACTTTGTAGAAGCATCTTTGGCAGCGATTACAGCTGTGAGTCTTTCTGGGTAAGTTTCTAAGAGCTTTCCACACCTGGATTGTGCAACGTTTGCCCATTATTCTTTTCAGAATTCTTCAAGCTCTGTCAAAATGGATATGGATCATTTTCAAGTGGATTTATTTCAAAACTGTAACTTGGCCACTCAGGAACATTCACTGTCTTCTTGGTAAGCAACTCCAGTGTAGATTTGGCTTTGTGTTTTAGGTTATTGTCCTGCTGAAAGGTGAATTAATCTCCCATTATTTGGTGGAAAGTAGACTGAACCAGGTTTTCCTCTAGGATTTTGCCTGTGCTTAGCTTCATTCCATTTCTTTTTTTATCCTGAAAAACTCCCCAGTCCTTAACGATTAAAATATGGAGAGTGGGGCTCGTTAATGTGTTGTATTGGATTTGCCCCAAACACATTGGATTGCTTTTCCACATTTTTTGCAGTATTACTTTAGTGCCTTGTTGCAAACAGGATACATGTTTTGGAATAGTGTTATTCTGTACATGCTTCCTTATTTTCACTCTGTCATTAAGGTTAGTATTGTGGAGAACTACAATGTTGTTGATCCATCCTCAGTTTTCTCCTATCACAGCCATTAAACTCTGTAACTGTTTTAAAATCACCATTGGCCTCATGGTGAAATCCCTGAGAAGTTTCCTTCCTCTCCGGCAACTGAGTTAGGAAGGACGCCTGTATCTATGTAGTGACTGGGTGTATTGATACACCATCCAAAGTGTCATTAATAACTTCATCATGCTCAAAGGGATATTCAAAGTCTGCTTTTTTATTTTTACCCATCTACCAATAGGTGCCCTTCTTTGTGAGGCATTGAAAAACCTCCCTGGTCTTTGTGGTTGAATCTGTGTTTGAAATTCTCTGCTCAACTGAGCGACCTTACAGATAATTGTATGTGTGGGGTACAGAGATGGGGTAGTTATTCAAAAATCATGTTAAACACTATTATTGAACACAGAGTGAGTCCATGCAACTTATTATGTGACTTTTTAAGCACATTTTACTCTTGAACTTATTTAGGCTTGCCATAACAAAGGGGTTGAATACTTATTGACTCAAGACATTTCAGCTTTTAATTTTTTACTAATAAAAAATACAAATTACAAACAAAATTCCACTTTGACATTATGGGGTATTGTGTGTAGATCAGTGACACAAAATCTCAATTGAATCAATTTTGTATTCAGGCTGTAACACAACAATGTGGAAAAGATCAATGGGTTTCTGAAGGCGCTGTAGGTGTGTGTTAAACATCTATTTTGACAGAGGCCCTCTGTTAGATTTGGCACCGTTTCTTTCTGTGGTGGTTCTAGGAATGTGTACATTTGAGCAAGGTTCCGTCCTAAACTGACTTGCATTTAAATGGAATTGACCCCAAGCTAAAACTGACATATAGTACATATCCATGTATTATACCATAAGTCACCCAGTAACTTCACAAGAGATGCTGCTTACATTAGTTGTAACTGCTCTTACTATACACACTCTTATTACTGATGATTGTATAAACATGAATTAAGGGGCAAATCCTAACTTCCATTTAGGTCAAATTTTCACTTAGTCTCATTTAGGCCTGGATTCAATCCGGAACTGCGGACAGTCCGCATTATAGCGCAATTGACATTTAAAGGTATTTCCCGATTGAGCCTACATATGCAGCGTTTACCATGAATGCGGTCTCTGCAAACACGGAAATGTTGCCTTTAAAAGGTGCATAGCCGGAAATGGACGATCAAATTAAATCTATCCCAAAGTCTCTCATTGACGTCAATGCTGACTAAGTGAAAATTATATTTAAATGGAAGTTAAGTTTGCCCCTAAGTATTAATAATACATTACGTAATGTACTGGTATGTGACATTTCAAATGCTTCTATTTGGATGTTGTGCTGCTTTCCTAGCGTAGCAAAACAAAATGTCCGACTGTTTGAATCTACTTTTTTGCACATCTTCTTCCATGTTTGTTGTTTTTAAGATGACGGACCAGAGGGACAGTAGTTCTTCTCTGTATTCATGTATGCCTCAAGGCGGTACGGTGTTAGATATCTATGGTTATGTCGTTCTAGATATGCATGTATACACTGAGTGTACAAAACATTAGGAACACCTTCCTAATATTGAGTTGCACACCTTTTTTACCCTCAGAACAGCCTCAATTCATTCATGGTCTCTACAAGGTGTCGAAAGACATCCACAGGGATGCTGGCCCATGTTGACTCCAATGCTTCCCACAGTTGTGTCAAGTTGGCTGAATGTCCTGTGGATGGTGGACCATTCTTGATACATATGGGAAAACTGTTGAGCGTGAAAAACCCAGCAGCGTTGCAGTTCTTGACACACTCAAACCGGTGCACCTGGCACCTACTACCATATCCCATTCAAAGGCACTTAAATATTTTGTCTTGCCCATTCACCCTCTGAATGTCACACACACACAAACCATTTGTCAATTGTCTCAAGGCTTTCATCTACACTGATTTAAGTGGATTTAACAAGTGTCATCAATAAGAGATCATAGCTTTCACCTGGATTCACCTGGTCAGTCTGTCATGGATAGAGCAGGTGTTCTTAATGTTTTGTTTCCTCAGTGTGTGTGTATGTGTGTAGGATACAATCCTATGTACTGTATTTTTTCATATGACGAAGTTAATGTTATGAGTAGGTCTGAGTGTTTTGTGCAATTATGTGACATGCCTGGATTTTAACCTTTATTTAAAGCTTTTTCATCAATATGTCCCTATTTACTTTCATGTCATATGGTTCAGGGCCATCCTAAATCAATAGCTTGGATTATTTGTGTAATTATTATTTCTGGAAAAGGCTTTAAATACAAGATAAATGATTGCGCAAAACACAGGGCCCTAGAAGAGGTATCAACCAAAGCGGCAGTATTCGACGCCCTCATTCGATGTTGGGGAGCTCTGTATCGTGTTGTGTCATTGTCACTGGATCTTCAAGACTACAATAAACTACAGTAAGGAAACCATTGATATATATTGGCTACAGTATTCATATTCAATTTCTTATAAAGAAACGTGATGATTTCCATTTTATTTAAGATCTTAAGGTAATTGTGATTAGTGCATCCGTGTGTAATGGCAGTCCTTGTCCACAGTGAGGCGATCACACTCAAACCTTCGAAGCAGCCCTTCAGTTTAACTGAGGTGTGTTCCTATCTTATTAGTAGACAAGATAGATCAGATATCTTTTTAATGCATTTTTATTTTTTCCATTTCCTTCTTCCGCATTTTTATTTTTTCCATTTCCTTCTTCTGTCTCAATCTGTGTGCGAGAATGCGAGAGAGAGAGTGTGTCTGTGTGTGTGCGTGTGTGTGTGTGCGTGTGTGTGTGTGTTAGCGGGGTATTTTGACAGAGAGTGTATGACTAGGAAGGGTTTCTCTCTGACAGAGAAGCAGTGACGCGAAGAACACTTCTTGACAGGTCAACCTCAACCAAAAACAAATGTCATGTTATTCCACAGACACAAACTCTCATCAACAAGAGGTTGCAAGAGGTCCATTTAAAGTCAGGTGACTCAGGTCATTAATGAATGTCTTTCTATCTAACTGGTATAAACAACATGGAATACACCAATCAGAAGTATTTTTGCGGCATATTTGGTGGATTCGATTATGCTGTGTCGTGGGGCACCAGGCAAAGGCCCATCACCTCATCGGGCGATAGCTGGTAGGGAACATTGTCCCCAAATGTTTTTCAACTACCATAGCTTGCAGGTGTGAAGTTGAGTCTTGGTGGCGCAGAGATGACTTCGTAAAACTCGTTAGGTCTTTGAAGCCAGTACCGGCCAGATTGATGTCTTGTCAGTGCTGAAGAGTAGACAATCCCAGCAACAGCTTCTTGGTTTGGTCACACAAAGTCATCTATGGATAGTGGTCATCATTGTTAGGGAGTGAACGCTATTTATAATAAGGGTTACATGGAGAAAATCGGACCTCTGAAATGAAAATGGATGGCCCTCCCTTCAGCTAAATATATTTGAACTAAACCCTCCCTGGAAGCTTGAGAAAAAAAAAGTGACCCTTCTTTCAAGCTTCCAGGGAGGGTTTTGGTCAAATATATTTTGCTGAAGGGAGAGCCATCCATTTTAATTTCACAGAGGTCCGATTTTCTCCCTCGCACTTCTTGGACAGACCAGACCGAGCCTTTAGATAGATATGCAGTTTTAGAAACTGTTCATCGTCCTGTAAGCGTTACATGGAAACTCAGGAAATTTGACAGCGCGCAGGGCTGCGGGCCAGAAGATTGTATGTTCGCAGACCCCCGTGGACAAAAGTAGAAGTGGAAAAAGGTCCTTTATAGTAAAAGCATTGCATGAATCTATCATCGTATTTGCAGTTCCAAGAAAGAATAGCCTTTTATAAACATTTCATGCAATTCTACGTCATTTTATATATTAGCAGAATTTTTTTTAATACCACCAAATTACCAAAATTACAGGCAAAGAATGGACAGAGAGATAGGCCTGTGTTCATCGTATCATGTTTCTCCAATGCCAAATAAGTGTCTTGTTTGCAACGAAACTGTCCCTGTTTGAAAATAATTTAATCTGAGCAGTCATTAGGAATCGGAGCATGGTACTTTCAAAAGTTAGGCCTACCTTTCCACCCCAGACAGATTAGGCCTACCGACGCAGAAAGATGTAAACTTTAACTGCTAGCTACTCTTCTTCTGTGGCTTAACCCAACGAGAGAAGGTCACAAGTGTTTACCTATAAAAGCAGTCTGGGTTTAAACATATTCTATTGTACAGAAAGTGAATAGCTTACTCAATTGATAGTGACAGAATTAGATTACTTCCCAAGCAAAGAAAAAAAAAAAAAAAAGGTCTAATCGGTTATAGAAAGTTGTAGCTCAGCCTCTGAATATCGGATTCACGTCTTTCCGGGTATTTTACAGCTTGTTTCTTGCATTAAGCATCGCGGACCAAACCGCTTTTATAGATGACTTTATATAATCGGATCCGTTTTATTTTCTTTAAAATCTTAAGCTAAAAAGGGGGTAGGCCTGTGATTTTTTTCAATTTTCTTTATTAAAAGGAAGGCCTATGGCATACCCTCTCATACCCCCTCAATTCGAGTCTCTCAATTTTAACTTAACAGCCCTTCACTGACACGGAGGTAAGCTATTTAAAGAGTGCATGGTGGGTGGATGAATTGACCTACAAATCTATGGATAGGCCTATAGCAGCCTAGAGCCTAATTTCGTCTGTCAGGTATGCCTCCCTCTTATTTCATAAATAGGAAGAAATAGGCTCCAACACAAAGCCCTCTTGATGTTAGTAAATTAAAATGAAGACGGTTGAAATGAATTGGGCCTATGCCTACTCGAATTTGCCTACTTTCAGCACCATGAGCTGTCCATTTTCGATTGATTGTGCCGCGGCTGCTGCTTCAAGTTTCAGCACCACAATGTAAATGACTCGAATCTGTCTTATTGTGAGGTCAATAACTCTGATAAATACACCATGAGCAAGAAACATATTGCTTTTAATACAAATCAAAGTTGACCTCCAGTCCTCCTCATCTTATTGCTCTCCCTTCTCAAACTGAACAGAACATAGGCTATAGGCTAGTTGGACTAGGCCTAATCAAATATTATTTTCGGAAGAAGCCTTTGACTCTCCTCCTGAACTGCCAACTTAGGCCTACACAGCACAGCCATTGGTTAGGCAGCACACAAAAATGTTTTTGATCAGCAAGAGCAGAGCAGGTCGGGGCAGTGTTGGAACATTCATTGCAGTGTGTAATGCAGCCTAGTTGTATTTACACCATCCCAGCAGCTGTCTTGGAAATATTACTTTGCTCTGTGCTTCTCCGAGCATGCACTTCGTAGCCTATAGCGTATAGGGTATGGATCATGTGACTGACACCACAATAAATAGCCTATAAGCGCACTTGATATTGCGCGCCCAGCAGATAATCAGAGATGAGGGGTGGCATCGGGCACACATCAATATATAACCTAATAAGCAACTAATTCTAAAACACTGCATGCTTCACGGTGGGAACCACACTCAGTCATCGTGGGCTTTCTGGAATATGTAATCTAGCAGCCATTTCGGCATTACAGGAATACCAGCCTGCTACCTTCACTACCAGGAGGACCAGCCTGCTACCTTCACTACCCGGAAAATACCAGCCTGCTACCTTCACTACAAGGATACCAGCCTGCTCCATTCACTACCCGGAATACCAGCCTGCTACCTTCACTACCCGGAATACCATCCTGCTACATTCACTACCAGGAGCCGGGTCTCAACTAGTAACTTACTAGCCCCTCCCCTCATCAAAACATACACATCACCCCATTGAAATACTTCCTCTGATTATTAACTATCCTACCCCGTCCACACACACAGACAGGCAGATACACACATACACACCTCACTAGCAGGAGCCAGCGAACAGGGGCCGACCAGGAGTGAACTGTACGTTTCCCCTTTTGGAGGATTAATAAAGTACTATCTTATCTTATAACTGATAACTAACTAACCCCACCATCTACTAAAACACAAACACAAATATATCACTCGATGGAAAGATTTCCTCTATTCTATAAACATTAACAAGGCTTCCCCCCTCTTACACGCACACACACACACACACACACACACATACGCACGCACGCACACACACACACACACGCGCGCGCACACACACACACACACACACACACACACACACACACACAGGATCACCCGATGGATCACCTCACATTCTATAAACATTAGAACCACCCCACACTCTCAGAATCTCTCTCCATTCCAATGAGCTTGCTCACAGACTACCTCTGTCTTTCCTTCCATCCACTAGGGGTGTGTGTGGGACATGTCATTTTGACATGTAAACAAGGTTTTTCTTTTTCCGTGTAAATTCCTAGTGATTTTACAGTGGAGAGTTCCCAGAGTTGCCTTTAATAGATTATAGGAAAATGTATGACTTTCCAAGATGAACTCTAAACAACTAGAGAGGGTTATTTTGTCCTTCCAGTTACTGAATCTGTGTAATATCAGATATTTATATAAATACTCACTGAATGGAAGAGTGACAACAATGTGGAGAATATATATTGAATATATAGTATATATAGATAGATAGATAGATAGATAGATAGATAGATAGATAGATAGATAGATAGATAGATAGATAGATAGATAGATAGATAGATAGATAGATAGATAGATAGATAGATAGATAGATAGATAGATAGATAGATAGATAGATAGATAGAGCGAGCCAGTCAGGCCATGTGCTGGTGGGAATGGAAGCTGATACCACGGCCCTGTACTCTGTATATAGTATCTCAGGCCCAGGGCTAGGATAGGGTGGGAGGAGGAGGGCTACACTCTGCTCCATCTAGGGCCTAACCATGGCTAGTGGGATTTACAGCTATTTTCTCTTCCAAGTGTGACATCCCTCCCACTATGTCTGCTGGGATCTCCTGTTTGGTAGTCTGCTTGTTGCAGGAGGCCAGTGGGCAGAGCTGGGAGGATCGTCAGCTGATGTGGCACACCTGGGCAGGCTTGGCCTGCAGGCTATAAAATGTGGCCACATCAGCCAACACTTTCTCTTCCCTGACTGGCAGGCTAGCTTCCACCACCTTTTGTTTTTTGGTCTGTTTTCACCATACAACACCCTCTCCACTCATCCACATACAGCATACACTACTGATCCTACAGACGTCCACAGCTCTTGTTACATTTTTGTATTTATTATTATTTAGTTGAATACATTTATTCCTTTTTACATTTAAGTCATGTGCGGTCTCTCTTTGTTTTTAAGAACCATGAGCCAGGTCGTAACACAAGTTACTGAATCTGTTTTGAACTGTCTGTCACACCCTTGGGAGTCAAAGCATCTTACTCAACAACCGAAATACCTCAGTTACTTCAGCCAATAGGACTCCTATTAGGGCCTGTTCACTTTAGTCATATTTCACATACAGTAAAGCATGTATTATCCACAAGATTTATGTTTTGCAATATTCATTGAGCCTTACATTTGTTTAGCAAATCTGCCCACGTTGCTTACTTTGAGAAACTAGGCCACATACAGGGTGTGGTAGAAATGATGAACATTTGAATACAGACAGCAAGCTGCCATTGGCTTAGGATAGACTTTACAGTATGTAAAGTAGCGTCTGGTTGATTTAGATATTTTGAATGTTCCATTAATTTACTACATTTTCCAAAACAAAAGCCTGTCTAGGTGAAGTTGACATTTCTGCAGTGAGAAAAAGCCTTAGATTTATGGAGGAGCTACTATTATTTCTGTTAAAATTGATTACAGTACAAGAGAATGGCTATTGGATTCTCAGACCGGTTTTGATATGGATATTATTTCTGTTAAAATTGATTACAGTACAAGAGAATGGCTATTGAATTCTCAGACCGGTTTTGATATGGAATAGAATGTGGCAGCTTACATCATAACTGTTATCTTCTGTAAATGGCACTTTGTTCATGGGAGTAACAATGAAACTGTACAATTGTTTTTCGTAACCGTTTTCAAATACTTTTCTATGGCCAAGAATATACCATTGAAGCTTAGATTGACACAGCTGTTGAAGGCTGCTAGTATGTTTCGTAATATTGGACTCTATCTTCTTTAAACGATCTTGCAAATTCTCTGCAAAGCATTTGACAATGATTTCACTACTGAATAGGCCATTTTCTTATTTAATACTCACAATAGGCTCCATGTAGCCCAGTGATACCTATCGGTTGTTATGCAACAAAGATACATTCCTACATGTACAGTAAGATAGCTTATCGTTGTTATTGGAAACGCTTACAAAAATGTAATATGATTTTACCTCCACCAAACTTTACTTATGTGGAAAATTCTTTATCTTGAAATCATCCTGTCTAACTTTAGAAAATTGTTCATTTATTGTTTTAAATTTTTCTTCTTCATGAACACAACAGAAAAACAAAATGTTCTTAAACACATGATTTGTGTAAATGTGCCAGCCACAAAACCGCAACAAAAGTGCCCTGCCTGTAAAACATCAATGGGAATGTCGGGAAGATGTATCTCCAAGATTAGAGAGTGGTATTTTATGGGAAGGAATTCTGAGGGCCTCTGTGTCGGTATGGTAATAATGACTAGGTTCTCCTCACTTCTCTTGTGTTTACTATGATTTATGTATGACCTAAGCGTGTAACGAGTAGCGTGTGTAGGTAAATGTGTAGGCCCCATTCATGGGCACTGGGACCTGGCCTCTTGCTGTGAGGTAGCATGTCAACAACACTGGGACCTGGCATCTTGCTGTGAGGTACCATGTCAACAACACTGGGACCTGGCTTCCTGCTGTGAGGTAGCATGTCAACAACACTGGGACCTGGCATCTTGCTGTGAGGTACCATGTCAATAACACTGGGGCCTGGCCTCTTGCTGTGAGGTAGCATGTCAACAACACTGGGACCTGGCCTCTTGCTGTGAGGTAGCATGTCAACAACACTGGGGCCTGGCCTCTTGCTGTGAGGTAGCATGTCAACAACACTGGGACCTGGCATCTTGCTGTGAGGTACCATGTCAACAACACTGGGACCTGGCATCTTGCTGTGAGGTAGCATGTCAATAACACTGGGACCTGGCCTCTTGCTGTGAGGTAGCATGTCAATAACACTGGGACCTGGCCTCTTGCTGTGAGGTAGCATGTCAACAACACTGGTACCTGGCCTCTTGCTGTGAGGTAGCATGTCAACAACACTGGTACCTGGCCTCTTGCTGTGAGGTAGCATGTCAACAACACTGGTACCTGGCCTCTTGCTGTGAGGTAGCATGTCAACAACACTGGTACCTGGCCTCTTGCTGTGAGGTAGCATGTCAACAACACTGACTCAGATCCACTACTACTTCAAAGGTAATTGACCCATGCTTTGGGCTGATGGAAAACATCTGGTCACGCACACGGACTTTACACACACTCGAGGATGATCAATGGAAACAGGATGCACCTGAGATACATTTAGAGTCTCATAGCAAAGGGTCTGAATACTTATGGAAATAAGGTATTTCTGTTTTTAATTTTTAATACATTTGCAAACATTTCTAAAAACCTGTTTTCGCTTTGTCATTATGGGGTATTGTGTGTAGATTGATGAGGAAAATAAATAATTTAGTCCATTTTAGAATAAGGCTGTAACGTAACAACATGTGGAAAAAGTCAAGGGGTCTGAATACTTTCCATATGCACTATATGTATACACACTCTCTCTCACAATTTCTCTCAGGGGGAGATCAGATGACACACACGCACAGGAGGGGGTGGGAGATACACACTCACAAGGGTCACACACACCCTGCCCCCCCTCCCCCCACACACACATACACCCACCCCTCCCACATACCCACAGAGAGAGAGAGAGAGAGAGAAAGAGAGAGAGAGAGAGAGAGAGAGAGAGAGAAGAGGCAAGGCAAGGTCAGCCAGCCCATTCAGATAATGATAACAGTAACATTGTGGTTGGGTCTCTCTCTCTCTCTCTCTCTCTCTCTCTCTCTCTCTCTCTCTCTCTCTCTCTCT